>NW_019154162.1:4404792-4587943 GCF_002288905.1 Enhydra lutris kenyoni | reverse complement strand
GAGGAGATGCAACATGGGGGGTTAAGGGGGTAGGAGAAGAGTAAATGAAACAAGATGGAATTGGGAGGGAGACAAACCATAAATGACTCTTAATCTCACAAAACAACTGAGGGTTGATGGGGGGCGGGGGGTTGGGAGGAGGGGTGGGATTATGGACATTGGGGAGGGTATGTGCTATGGTGAGTGCTGTGAAGTGTGTAAACCTGGGGATTCACAGACCTGTACCCCTGGGGATAAAAATATATGTTTATAAAAAATAAAATTAAAAAAAAAAAAACAATATAGTACTTTCACAAGTAAAGACATATCAACCAATGGAGTAAAAAGCCCAGAAGTACACCCTCATACATACACTCAACTGATTTTCAACAAGGGTGCCAAGACTAATCAATAGAAAAAGGACAGTCCCTCAATAAATGATGCTGGGAAAACTAGATATCTACAGGCAAAAGAATGAAGATGGATTCTTACTCTACAGCATATACAAAAATAAATTCCAAATGGATCAAAGACCTAACTTGAGAGCTAATATGTAACCATAGAACTCTTAGAAGAAAACATAGGGGTAAAGTTTCATGACACTGGATTTGGTTATGACTTCTTGGATACGACACCAAAAGCACAGGCAAAAAAAAAAAAATAAGATAAAACAGCTTCATCAAAATTTAAAAATTTTCTGCATCAATGGACACTATCAACAGTGAAAAGGCAACCCACAGAACATGAGAAAATATTTGACAAGTATGTATCTGATAAATGATTAAAAGCCAGAGTATATAAAAAACTCCTACAACAGGGGCGCCTGGGTGGCTCAGCAGGTTAAAGCCTCTGCCTTCGGCTCAGGTCATGATCCCAGGGTCCTGGGATCGAGCCCCACATCGGGCTCTCTGCTTGGCAGGGAGCCTGCTTCCCTTCCTCTCTCTCTGCCTGCCTCTCTGCCTACTTGTGATCTCTGTCTGTCGAATAAATAAATTAAAAAATCTTAAAAAAAAAAAAAACTCCTATGAGAACAACAAAAATCAATCCACCTGAAAAATGGGTAACAACAAATAAAGGACAAATCTCCAAAGAAGAAACACAGATGGCCAATAAACACATGACAAGATGCTCCACATTGCTGGTCATTAAGGAAATGAAAATCAAAACCACAAGACACCACTTCCCACCCATGAGGACAGCCATTATCAAAAACCAGAAAATAACCCGAGTGCTGGGAAGTATGTGGAAAAAGTGAAATCCTGATACATTACTGGTGGGAATGTAAAATGGTGCAGCTGCTATAGAAACAGTTTGGTAATTCCTTAAAATGTTAAGAACAGAATTGCCACATGATTCATGAATTACACTCTTCTGTATACACCCAAAAGAAATGAAAACAGAGACTCAATCAGACAGTCATAAACCAATGTTCCAAGCAGCATTATTCACAATAGCCAATGGAAGAAACAATCCAAATGCCCAATAACAGATGAATGGAGAAATCAAATGTGTTATATACATCCAATGGAATATCATTCAGTTATAAAAAGAAATTAAATTCTGATACATGGTACAACATGGATGAACTTTAAAAACATTATGCTATGAGAAATAAGCCATACTCAAAAGGACTAACACTCTACGATTCCACTTAAATGAGGTATCTAAAATGGACAAACTCAGAGATAGAAAATAGAATGCTGGTTACCAGCCAAGGGGGAGAGGGTAAGGGGGGATGGAAAGTTATTATTTGAGGAGTATAAAGTTTTAGTTTTGCAAGATGAAAGGAGTTCTGAAGATGAATGGTGGTGACGCTTGCATAACAATAAGAATGTCCTAAATACCATCATACTGCACACTTAAATTAATGCCCAAGATGATAAATCTTACTTTACCTACATTTTCCCACCAAAAAAAAGTTGAAACAAAAAAACTAAATGGTTAAAGTAAAAGGCTGCTAGTGAACCAAACTCATTCAAAAACCTGGTAAATAGCAGGAAAGACTCAAGCATGTATTCTGCCTTCCCCACATGAACAGCACCAGGTGAGGGTATGTACAACAAAAAAAGAATGAGAGTCACCACTTTACATACCACAAAGAATTAATGGATTAAGCATAGAGCAGGATTGACTGCTAAATCAAAAAGAGAAGAACGACATTAGTATCTCCTAATGAAACAGAACACTACCTATGCACTTGCCAAAAGGATGAAACACAATTCTCATTGAGCCTCTGGAATCAGCTGCCAACGTGCCAGAACAGAGGACAGAGAAAAAGTTGAACTGCATCGTGAGTACCAACATGTGATCAACAAAATACAGACTGCAAAAAAAATTATTCAAAGAAAAGAAAGGAATAGAAGAAGAACCTGTAAATTCAACGCCCCCCACACCAAAAAAAAATTATCAAAATTTTTAAAACTCAGCAAAACTAAACTATTGTGTGGAGATGCACTCTTAGGCAATACAATGATAAAGAAGTGCAGCAAGTCATTTCAATGGAGGTTGATAAAGTAGATCCTGTTGGGAGGGTAAAAGGTAGCTGTGATAAGAGCAGAGCACAAGAAGGGCAGGCTGCCAGAGGGCCTGGCTAAGTTCTACTTCTCGACCTGGGGGAAAATTACGAGTACTCGCTTCGCAAAAATTCATTATACTACATATTTCTTGTGAGTGGTTTTCTATGCCTCCTTTATTTTATAATAAGACAGTGGTTTTAAAATTAACATTTCTTTTACATCAAATACATGATCGGTGTATGCTCATCTTTGATTCTTTTTTTTTTTTACAATGGCAGTCTGTTCAACTCAAAATCCAATAAGATCCACACACTGCATTAAGATGACACATATTTTAAGTCTCTCTTGAAGTTCTTCCTTCCCTCCTTTCTTTCCTTATAACATTTGTTGAAGAAATCAGATCATTTAACTACAAATTTTCCTACATTCCAGATATTCTTATTACCCCTGTGATATTGCTTTGTATTTCCCATCCCCTGAATTTCCTGAGAACTGGTTTTAGATCTACGGCTGTGATCTGATTCATGGTCAATTGGTTTAATAAGACTGTATCTCCTATGCTGTGCTATATAAAAAGTCTGGTAGTTTCATTTATGTGTGGATATTCTTCTTTTCTTTTTAAATGAAAATAGTGCAAATTATGTTTTTTTACAAAAAAAAAGAACCTGTGATCTGAAGATATAATGCCAGCTTTGCTTTCTATTTATAAACAAATCCTCAGAAATTTCAATCAGAAAAGTTATAGCTCTGTAACACAATGCCAGCACAACCACAATATATCCAATCATCATGTTATACCAGCCATAAAAAATACTCTTATCTCTAAGCACTGAATTTACCTGCTGGAAGGCTTGAATTGTAGCTGAATACGAATGAAGGGACAAACAAAATTTCAACAAATTCTGCTGTAGAGGTGACAGAAACTGAAATGCAGCTTCTAATATTGTGTGATAATAGGAATAATCAGTACCTGTCAAAGAAGAACATTATCCAAAATAATTACATATGACTAGATATATGCAAATAAGATAGTTCATAAAGTATAAAGCTATGTGTTACAGAGGTATACGGTGGCAAAATTTTACCACTCTATCTTGAACTGTTGTCAAATGCTTAGAATTCCCTAGAATACAGGACTCTTCCTCTCTTCTTCCCTTTGTTCACATTATTCCCTCTACCTGGACTGCATCTATCCCACTTACCTGGATAACTAACTCCTACATACCTCCACAAGAATTCAGCTGTGACATCACCTACTCTGCAAAGTCACTCCCAATCCCTACCCCATGCCTCCCTGGACCAAGTACATCTTTTCTTTGATCCTATAATATTTCTCTGCTTACCTCTTTCAATTACCACATCATTTACGAAATTATTTATTCACTACCTACCTCTCTCCAAATAGTTTTTGAGCCCCCACAGGCAGAAGGTTTATTGTATTTATCTTTGTATCCCCAGTGCCTATCATATGTTTGTTATTCACTCAAATAACCCAACAAAACTGAGCAGTGTGATGAGGAAGTACAGAATGTAAAAGGATATTAACAAAACTGTAGTTTGGGAAGAAGCATTTAAACAACTGGAACAAACTATCTGAGGTGGAAAAAAAAAAAATACATGTACCAGAATGAAAAAATCCCCAGAATATATTGTTAAAGTGCAAGGTACAAAGCAATATACAGTTGAACCTTGAACAACACAGGGTTTAGGGGCATCAACTGCCCCATCAGTCAAAAATCCACATATAGGGATGCTCAGTGGGCTAAGCCTCTGCCTTCGGCTCAGGTCACAATCTCAGGTCCTGGGATTGAGCCCCACACTGGGCTCTCCGCCCGGCGGGAAGCCTGCTTCCCCCTCTCTCTGCCTGCCTCTCTGCCTACTTGTGATCTCTGTCTGTCAAATAAATTAATAAAATCTTTTAAAAAAAAAATCCACATATAACTTTGACTCCCCCAAAACTACTAATAGCCTATAGGTGACAGGAAGCTATACCGATAACATAAAAGTAAATTAACACACATCTTGTATGTTATATGCAATTTTATGCTGTAATCTCATAATAAAGCTAAAGAAAATGTATTAAGAAATCATAAAGAGAGAGTGGGTGCCTGGGTGGCTCAGTCAGTTAAGCGGCTGCCTTCAGCTCAGGTTCTGATCTCGGGATCCTGGAATCGAATCCTGCATTGAGCTCCTGGCTCAGCAGAGAGCCTGCTTCTCCCTCTCCCTCTGCCTGCCACTCTGCCTACTTGTGCTCTCTGTCAAATAAATAAACAAAATCTTAAAAAAAAAAAAAAAAAGAATCATAAAGAGAAAATACATTTAGGTACTATACTGTAGTCACAGAAAAAAAATCTGAGTATAAGTCAACCCATGCAGTTCAAACCCATGTTATTCAGGGGTCAACTGTACATAGTGAGCTATCTTTTTTACTGTTAAGAAAGAATGAGAAATAAGAATACATATGATGTATCTGTTGTTAAAAAAAAAAAAAACACTGAAGGCTAAACAAAATAATTTAAACAGTTATAAAAAGCAAGGGAGAAACAGGAGGGGGACAGGGAAAGAACAAGATTTTTCTTTATAAGCCTTTTAAAAGCTTGACTATTAAATCATATATTATGTATCAAAAGTATTTTTGAGGAATATAACTAACATTTTAAAAAGTAAAATATAAAAGGTTCTATATGGCATTAGCATCTTCTAAGCAGAAAAAAACACCAGAAAGAAATACTTAAAATGTTGCCAGAATGTTAATGGTCAATACCTTTGGGTGGTGGGACAATGGATAATATTTCAAATAAAATTTTAACACACTTTTATGATCACTTCCAAGAATTCATACTACCCCAACTTTAACCAAGAACACATTATCATTTATACTGAGGAAATTTCATTTTAAACATCAGAGTTCAAATTTCATTATAAAATCCACTTCAATAAATTTGTTTTATGAAATTGTAAACTAAAAGTAAAATGTTTTTTTTTGGTAACACAAACAATTCCAGTTGACTCTAAATTTTGTAACTCAAACTACAGATGCTTGCTCAAACCTTTATGTACTAATATCACAAAAAAGAAATTCAGACTTGGCTTTTAAAATTTGTATTATTTTAACTAAAAATCAAAAAGTTAAAATCAATTCAGTTAAATATTAATAGCAATCACTTTGTTTTCACACATTTGCTCTACAACAAGGCCTGTCAACGTAACATTCAAGGTTTTAGCTACCCAAGTTATCTGCAGCTTTAACTAGTAATGTTTATACTACAAACATCCATAAAGCTTATATTGAACTAGAATGTGTGAATGCACATCATAAACTGTAAACAAGTGATACAGTTGACAATGGCATTCATCTGATACCTCAACACTCAAGCTGTGGGTGGCAGGCAGGCATAACAGGAAACATTTTGGATGGCACTAACTTAATGATAACGAACCTAACAGAGAACAGATCAGTTGTGCAATTAGTTCATAAAAAAAGAAAAAGGGAATCAAATCAATGGTAATTAAGTTAATACTAAATGATTTTAAATGAATTTGACTTCTATAAAATATTCAAATAGCACTTCTAATAAAAAAATACAAAAGAACAAAAACAAGCAGGGAGAAAGAAATCAAACGTAGTACTTATAGACAAAGCGATAAACTGCTTCAAAAGCATTAGTTTGTGTTGGCTCTGCTGACTACCATCACAACTCTAGTCATTAAGATAAAAACATTTTCCTTTAATTACTAAGCCATAAATACTGTGAAAGAGACCATTTTTTCCTAATATTTTCCCAGATACCAAAGTCAAAGAAGCATTTGCTTCAATTTTACCGTGATGATCGGATGATCCAACATTTTGACTGGCTTCTACAAAATTCCAAAATTTCTCTTGACTGTCTTCTGCTAAAAACTCACTGGGAGAAAAGGGGGGAAATATCAGAAATAAAACAACTTAATAAAATCTTCTAACGTAAGCTACATTACTAAAGAAAGTAAAAATAGGTTTTTAAGTTTCCAAATATCCAGAGTTTGGCTTTTATAATATACATTATACACAAGCATGTATAATATATATTCTAATGATAAGCAAGTCTTATTAGCTTATTGACTATTGATAACTAATTAGCTTAGTAGCTTACTCACTTATTCATATTAATAGCCTAATAGGTATTCCATAAGAAACCTGGAACAACTATGTAACAACAGGAAAGTTCCAATATAAATAAAGCTTATGAAACCCTATTTTGTTGAAAACGTTGTTGGTAATAGCAGAATTACAAACTGACAATTCTAGTACTAGTTCTGTTCATTTATTCTCTGAAAGACCTTACAAATTACAAAAAAAAAAGATGTTTTGCCTAAGGTTCTCCCAAGGAAACCATGAACCCTAGAGAAATTTCTAGGAGACTAAAGGCAGCATGTTGTTATCTTTTAATATCCATAAATCCAAATTTTCAAGATCACCAAATTTCAGTTTAATAAAATAAGTTCTTAGAACTTAATGCCACCTTAATTTTTTCTTGACTTTACTCTACAGACCTAAATAATGGCCATTCTAAATTTCCCTTCATTCCAGAGTCTAAAATCACTAAAAGAAAATGTGTGTACTGATCAAATGATTCATGTAAATTAGTCATCTTCTCCTCTGAAACGGAATACTAATGTAGTGGTGATCTTTCACTGTCTTAAAGCAAACTACAGATCTGGATCTCAGCTTACCTAGCCAAAGGAAGACTTTCCCATTACTTGTCAACACTGGGGTGTACAACTCTCACTCTACTCCACAGCTAGACACAGAAATATGGGAAAAATAAGAAACATTTCCTGGTAACACACAGCCTCTCTAAAAATAGGTTTCTGAAAATACCCATTATCATGATTTATTAAATTATTTAGTACCTCCTTGAATGTGGGATTTTTCTAAGCTTTCTAGGCTTATGGTCTAAGAAAACAAGATATTAAGACAAATAGATTATGATATGCAAATAAACACTAAATTCACAAATTAAAGCTGCATTCACAAGATAGGCTTGTGGAAAAGGGGGGAAGGATAATACACTCAAAGGTTATAATGGTGAGAACAAGGATTCACTGAAGCTAAGACCCTCCTGTAAAGGCCAACTGCAAATAAATATACGCTCCTCATATAATTACAGGAAAACTTGAAATATATATTCTCCCTCAACCCACTGCATAAATAAGTCTTATGACACCTAAGTTTCAAACAGTCCTAAGAAAATTAATTACTAGATTCACTGAACTAATCCAAGGAGGGTAAGAACAATACAAGATAATATTAAAAGGAATGCTGCCATTTGTTTACAGTATAATTCAGTTTGCTTTTCAATTTAAATTCTTGTTTCACTTCTTATTCTTATTCCACTGAGTAAAACAGTTTTTCAGATGAAATTATATGATATCTAGGATTTGTTTTAAAATAGTCCAGGGGGATAAGGGAGGAGGGTGGTGGCAGTTATGGATTAATTGACTTGAGTTGATAAAAGCTAAAACTGGGTGACAGGTAGAGGGAGAGCACATTATATGTACCATTCCACTTACAAATGTTTTGAAAGATCACAATAAAAAGTTTTTAATCAATGACAAAAGGGAAAAAAAAAGCCATAAACAACCTGAATGTCCACCAGATAGCAAAAATCTGGTAACTTGTTTTCTAGATTTCCAAAGTTACAGTTGGAGATCAGAAATGGTCTTTCTTCCATAAAGAAGTAGAAAGGGAAGGGAAATGAATATTTAAGGAGGGCTTACTATGTGATGGGCACTATGCTTGGCATATTCACTCATGTCCTTAAATCCTCACAGCCACCCTGATTTAGAATCATTTTTAGAATAAAGAAACTATAACTCAAGAGAGGTTATTGATTTGCTTAAGGGCAAAGAATTAGCAAATCAAAAATCTGGAATGCAAACTCAAATCTATTTGATCTCTATCATGCTGAATTCTTGGGCCATTATAGTATCTAGTACTCAACAAATGATTACTGGTTTCTATTTTAATAATAGTACTTTACTTATACAATATTTCTGTCAGTAATTATGGCTGTTCAAAACATACTCAGTGTTCTACTTCAATTAAATATGTATCACTTCATGAACAACCAGAAAGCTACAACTGCTTCATTAGGATCAGGCTTAACCTAAAAATAACATGGGAATATTTTTAGTCCCTAAGGACTATATGCAGGGAAGGCAAAATATCTGTGGTAGTTGCATGCCTCAATGCGTAGAGGCACATTCTGTCCCCTCTCCCTCATTCAGATGGACAATGCTATGATCTGCCATCAATGTCCTCCATGGACCTGGGAGGGAAGAATGGTGGCTTCAGCTACTTCTGGAGGCAAATATCGAGGATTTCTAATAATGCTCAACTTATTTCTGAGTTGCCTAGATGTCCCGTTACCTTGCCAAAATGTCTGCAAACAGCCAAAGAAGAGGACCAAAAATAATCAACCAAAACGGCAAATGGTCAGGAAATCATGAAAAGGGGCAATGTTTGTAAAAGGAAAAGTTGGTGGAGGAAGTGATAGACATTATTCACTTCATAGAGATCAACGAAACTGAAAAAAATGAGTTAATTAAGATGACAGTTTTAACATACTTTCTCAAAAATCCCATAAGTATATGCCACAAAAATCTTCTGAAACAATGTACAAAACCAAAAAAAAATTATTCTAAGTGAGAGTAACTGAGTGGAACTCAATAAAGAATGCCAAGCAAAGTACTATAAAACATGTTACAGTTAATTGCACAAAATTATTTAGAAAGTGATAGTAAATCCTAAACACTTAGATTTACACCAGACAAATCATCCAAAATAAGACTGGAGGGGAAAAAGGTCAACTATTAGAGTCTGCTCAGGCAGTTTAGATCTCAACCAACCTCCAGTCACTTTACTTATAAGTGCCCTCTCTATCTAATAAAGTTCTGACAATGGAAGAGTTCAATCCATTTATCAACTCGTAACACTGCTGTGAAATAAATGCAGTAGTAATTTTTTCTTTTGGCCATTTTATTGTTGAGAGAAGGGAGGCACAGAGGAGTGATACAAGCTTAAGTCTGATCAGCAGAAAATCCATGAGGCTCCTCAGCAAGCCAAAATCAGGTCCTAAAAGTCCCACTTTCCCACTGGTCCTCTTTTATCAATTCCAAATGAAGCTGTTTCCTTAGGAGATGTCACTATTCATAAACACAACACAACAAAAATTCTTCATTCACATTTTTCTAGGGATGAAGGAGGAAATGTTAGAAGATGAAATTCTAAAGTTGAAGAGTACAAAGATAGACCAAAGTTAACTGAAGTAATGCAACAGTTCAAATTTCTAGCACTAACAAATTCTGAGATTTACCAACTGCTTGCCATTCAATCTACCTAAATTTATGCTTTAGAATGATTCTCTGTAAGTCCTAGATATATATTATTTCAGATACAATAAAGATAAGTTTCCCTCTATAAACAAAACACTGACTTTTTAAAAGAGAGGTAACTAGTTATTTATACTATAAACACTAACTAAAAAATACACTTGGAATACAAAATCTCCAAAGAAATCATTGACTATTGTATTTTATTTGATTTTGTATTTTATTGTATCATATTTCTTTATTGTATTGTATTGATTTTAAGACACTGTCAGTTTTAAGACATACCGCTTTTATGAAACACTAAAAAGGAAAATGTTTCCAATTTTAATGTAAAATAACATCTTGATTTCATTAAAATGCTTCTTAATTTTGGAGATGTTAAAATGTGGAACAAGTAAAATCTTAGATAAAATCTAGCCCTGTCCTCAGCCTCCCTTCTGTGCTCTCATATCGCAAGGTCTTCTACCAACTTCTTAGAAGGAGCAGGCCCTCTCTCTCCCAATCTTGACAAACTCTCTTCTTTCTCTTTTATTAAACACCTCTTAAAACCTTTTTCAAATAAATAGAAAAATTCCTTTAAGTATAACTCTCTCTTCCTTTATTACCACATGTACACCTTTCTTGGAAGATGATTTAACCAATTCAATAAATTTGTCCAAAGAAGTCCCTAAGTATCTCTATGAATCAATATTACCATATCCTACTGACAGATTCTGTGTTCTAACAGCCTCTGACTAGCACACAGCACAATGCACACTGAAAGAGGCACTGACTAAATGCATGTGATGATAATCTCACTGCCTAAAAAAGCTCCTGAATACTCACTGGCAGATCCTACATTTTTACTCAAACACATGAAAGGAAAAAAAGATGTCTTCTTACCTGACTTCTAACAACAATGGAGTGGAAAACCATTTTGTCGTAAGAGAGGTTGTAATGGCTTTTGAATCTGCCTTTACTGAGGAAAACAGCCATAGTCCAGTGAATATAATCATAAGTCCCATTTTATAGCAAACCCCTAAAAAGAAAAAAAGAAAAAAAAAAAAGGTTTTGCTACAAAGAAATGTTTAAACCTGAATCTTAATACTTAGAGACACAAAGTAACATGAAAATTACAGAAATGGAAATGCTTCTGAAATTTAACAGCACCTAATATCTCCATGGTTTCAACTTGCTGAGTGACTGACATATAACTAAAGGTGTAGATCATATACTCTTTCCTATAAAGACTCCATCTCATCGTGGGGTGCCTAAACTATACACAGGTCTAAGTCAGTTGGTGGCACAGCAGGGAGCACACAGTCATACTTTATGAACCATAAGAGTAAACAAAGCTGAGGCAGATGAAAATGTAAATGATGGGTATTAAATAGTGTCCTCCCAAAAGTCCTAACCCAGCACCTCGAAATACAAACTTATTTGGAAATGGTCTTAACAGAGGAAATCCAGTTAAAATGAGGTCATTAGGGTGGGCCCTAATCCAGTAAGACTGGTGTTACAAAAAAATGGAAAACGTGGACAGAGAGACAGACATGCAGTGGGAACACCATGTGAACAGACACAGGGAGAATGCCAGAGAAGACAGGCAAACACTAGAACTATATTGCAAACCACAGAACACCTAGGGCTAGCAAATGCCAGAAGAGGCAAAGAAAGACCCTCCCCTACAGATTTCAGAGGGAATATGGTCCTGTGACACCTTGATTTAGAATCTCTGGCCTCCAAAACTCCAAACTCCAAAACAAAAAGGAAGACAAGGAAATGTCATTGCTCTTAGCCACACAGTTTGGTACTTTGTCACAGCAGCCCCAGGGGGCTAACAGATGGGTCTTGAGTGTAAATGCAAATACGTTCTGAACAAAGAATGTTAGAACTCAATCATGGGTCCCTATCTACAAAATAAGGAAGCTGGAATCACTGGTAAATTGGCACAGCCATCTAACGCAGGCCTCCTAACTCCCAGCAGCAACCTCCTCAAGCACACTGAGGTGTCAACATCATTTCAGAAAAAGACTCCAGCTCTAGGCATCTTTGGCCTGATTTTTCATCTCAGAGATCAGCCTCACTGAACCCTAATCAGACTTCCCCCCAGGCCGTATAAGTCAGCATCTAAGTTCCACCCATTTGAATGGGAATCCAAAGAAGACATGAATATGTGAGAAACACCAAACCAAAGTTGTGCTTCTGCATGCTAGTGTTGGGTAGGTAAGGCTCACACCAGACTCACCCCAATTCCTTGAGATACTGATTAGAAAAGCTACTGCTTGGAGGATCAGTCAGTACCCTCTTTTTACAAAAAGCATTAACAGTTGTGCCAACAGCCTGCTTCACATAACACACAGTATCTCTAAAGAACAAATGGTCAAAATCAAAATAAACCAAATAAAAAAGTTACTTTTAAGAGTTTTTAGTTCAGACACTGTCAGCTTAATTGATTTAATTGACTAATTAATATCCCATTTATAAATAAGCACCAATAAAAAAATAAATAAATAGCCAACATTCATAAAGACTAGGGCTAGCCACCTAGACCCCGACACTGAAACTTGTTAGAAGATTTCTGGCTGGGGTGAGGGTTAGGGGTGCGGAGGTAGCCCTTTCAGAGTGCAGCAAAAGTTACTGACATTTCCTACAGAGGGGCAAGCAAGAACCAAAAATTTTACATACAACTTCAGACTACTCAAGAACTCTCAGTTCTTGCCTCCTAAGTTCCTCTCTTACAAAGGTCTCTGAACTACAGCCTCAGAAACCTCCTCTGCATGACAGAAAAACTTGGCTAGTGAAAAGAAAGAACCTTTCAGAGTCAGGGACTTCTGATAAATTACTGAGTTTGCTACTTACTAGCAGTTTAACCACAAGGAAGTTCCCTAGTAACTTCTCTGGCCCTTGGTCTCCCAGACTCTGAAATAGGAATATCAGTATCTGCCACACCAGGACACTCTGAGAATGAAAAAGCAACATGAAAATTACTCTCTCAAGTGCCAAGTACTATACCAGAATTAATTGTTCTAATAAAAGACGTTCTCGTAAAAAACCACTTTCTAAATTACAGAATAATAAATCATTATTACATGGGCTCAAAAAAAAAATGTCTTGGAAATACATTTTCTGTGGTTAGGGGAAAAAAATCCCCCCCCCCCAAATTCAGAAAACTTCTAAACTGGAGACAGAATATATGAACTATGTTAGCATTACTATACTATAGTTCTGTTTACAATTTGCCCACAAGGGGCCTAGATGTGTAGTCCCAAAAGTAGTAATTCTGGACTAGAAACTGGACACCACTGCCAGTAACCACAGGCAGGTTGCATGCATAGAGTGATGAGGGAAGAGGGAGTGATAAAAGGTCCCCCAGGAAGCATTAAGATTATTGAGCCATTGCTCTGGGCCCAGCACAGTGTCAGGTGTTTTGCATATACCATGATATCTAGTCCCTCCACACAACTACCCAGGAGACTGTAGTTCCTAAAGGGTGGCAGCCATGACTACTTTGTTCACCATAGCAAATAGCACAGTGCCTGGCAAACAGGAGATACCTATAGCCTTGCTGCATAATGGATGAAACGTTATCATTCCCAGCCTCAGTGAAGCTGAGGAACTTGACTAATATTAATAAACAACAATGCTTGGAACCCACGTCTGCCTGTTTTTAAGTTGTATAATACCATGCTATCTCTGGTATTGGAAGGTAAGAATTCATACTGTGCAGACCCTGACTGAGCAAAGAGCTTTCTTGTGAGAATCAACACAAGTCCAAGGACTTTCTAGGGACAGAGTCCTTGGGATATAGGTGGCTGAGAAAGACAAAGTTTCAACCTGAAACCAAGCATGCCAGCCTGAAGTTGGGACCAAAGCAAACTGACCAACTAGCCTGACGGGCTTGCTTCATGGACAGAATGTGAGCTCCGCAAGAGCAGGGAGCTTCATCTGTAAGGGCCACATGCTTAGCATAATGCCAGGAACACAAGAGGTGCTCAAAATGAAATAAACACAGGCCATCATTCATTAAAGGAAGAATGAAAGCAAATAGAAAGGAGTGTGACAACAAGAGGAAAGATGCTACAAAAAGCTTAAGACTTAAGAAGGGTTAAAATGAAAACTCTGTGCACCAAGACTCACCCAGAGATCCCCTTAAACTATTTTTTTAAAGATTTATTTATTTATTTATTTGACAGACAGAGATCACAAGTAGGCAGAGAGGCAGGCAGAGAGAGAGAGAGAGAGAGAGGAGGAAGCAGGCTCCCCGCTGAGCAGAGAGCCCGATGTGGGGCTCGATCCCCGGACCCTGGGTTAATGACCTGCACCGAAGGCAGAGGCTTTAACCCACTGAGCCTCCCAGGCGCCCCCCCTTAAACTATTTTTAAAAGAGACAGAGTTCTTGGGGCAAGGTATAGCACCATTAAGATGACAGATAAAAGTGGACCTTAAAGAAAAGCTCTCCCACCCAGACCACACATCCTTGATGCCACAGGTCAAACTACAGGAAAAAAGACTGTTTCAGAGAAGCAGAAATAAGAACTTCACTGAAGTGCCTTTTGTTTGAGAATGCCTTCATTTTATGAGAATCTTATCACTCTGATCCTAGTGGTCCTTAAATGTTGCTAGTAAATATGAATAATGTGAGAAATAATAGCTGTCAGAATCTACAATGTGGCATCTCATGATCATAGGCATAGTGCTTGTGGCACGGTGGGCAAATTAAAAACATTCTTTTATAAGTCCTAGGCCTAGGGCACCTGGGTGGCTCAGATAAGTTAAGCTTCTGCCTTCAGCTCAGGTCAGTATCCCAGGGTCTCAGAATCGAGTCCCATATCGGGCTCCCTGCTCAGCGGGGAGACTGTTCCTCCCTCTCCCTCTGCCTGCTGCTCCCCCTGCTTGTGTTCTCTGACAAATAAATAAATAAAATATTTTTTTAAAAAAATAAATAAGTCCTAGGTCCAAATGTACTATCTTTAAGATCCAGTCTGTGGCCCATTCTAATTGGTTTAAATTCATGACTATCTCTTACTCATTGATCTACAGTAGGATATTAATAAAAACTGTATTATGGCAAACACTTTTCACTTTCTGGAAAACAGAGGAGGCATAAAATTCTAAATCACCAACTTCTTCTTCCATTTCTTTTTTTTTTTAATATTTTATTTATTTATTTGATAGAGAGAGATCACAAGTAGGCAGAGAGGCAGGCAGAGAGAGGGGGAAGAAGCAGGCTCCCTGCTGAGCAGAGAGCCCCATGCGGGGCTCGATCCCAGGACCCTGAGATCATGACCTGAGCCAAAGGCAGAGGCTTTAACCCACTGAGCCACCCAGGCGCCCCTCTTCTTCCATTTCTAAACTGAAGATAATAGCTGACAAACTTTTAAAAAAACAACATGCATGATGCAAGCTTACAGACAGCCACCTGAGCTTCAACAAACATGATTAACAGTGAGGGAAAATATTAGGAAGGACTCTTCTAGAGAACTAAATTTACTTTCCAAATAATTAAACTTAATATGCATTTATACCTATTAGCAAGACTGTTTGCTGTGAACCCCATAAATCTAATTTTTTTTTAAGTAGTTACTACTCATCTGATATGAAAATGATCACTGGTAACTGCAGAGAAGATCTAACAGAATTTTCTGCATAGTTCAATTGCTCCCTCTTAAGCTAAACGTGCACTATAAAGGTGCCATCCTACTGTAGGAAGCATTCCTTTAATAAAAATGAGTGTCGGGGCATCTAGGTGGTTCAATTCAGTCTGTTAGGCTCAGACTCTTGATTTCCCCTCAGGTCATGAGTTCAGGGTCCAGAGATCAAGGCTTCCCCTTCAGGCTCAGCACAGAGCCTGCTTGAGATTCTCTCTTTCCCTCTCCCTCCGCCCCTCCCTCTACTCTCTCTCTCTGTAAAAATCAATAAAATCTTTAAAAAAAAAAAAAGTGTCAAGTTTGTCAAAAGCAAGCCAAGTGGAAAGGCTACAATCATCCCAAATTTTGTGTGTTAAGTAACTATTTTAAGTGTTTCAAACATCACACTAAAACTGGCCAGCAAGTGCACAATGAATGTTTCTAAGATAGTGTAGCACAGTAAGGTATAAGACCTCCGGACTTCAAATGAACAAAATATGCTAGTTCTCAAATCTGGCAAGAAATGCAAAACAATCTGGAGATTTGGCCAACGAAGAACAGTTGACATCCATAACTTATTGGCGACGTACGCAGATCTTATTCTTCTGACAGGTCCCACAAAAAGTGAAACCGGATCATCCAATCTCCAGCCAACAGATCCTCGTATTTAAATGAAAACGGCAACCAATATGCATCACTTTAATTCATTTTAGGGAAAACAGAAATCTATAAAAAGATGAAGTCGTTCCCCAATCAGAGTCCTGCAAACTGCTGGTTCTCAATCTACTTGGGGTCAGGGTTGATCTAAATTCAGGTTAGGGCACTTCCCCCACCTCCTTCTGCATTTGGGCACACTGGTCTCAAAGCTTTTCACTGAAGACTCAAAACCGCTGAAGAGAGTCAGTGGCCACTCCCGCAGAATTGATACCTTGCCCAGAGACCACTGAGGGCAACTCGGGGGACGCGCAAATAAGGACAGGACTGGGGCACGGAAGGAGAAACTGAGTCAGGAAAGAAGCGGAAGCTCAAGGTGACCGGGGCACGGGGTCGCCTCGCGTCCCAGACCCTCTCCCCGTCCACGAGACCTCCCCACGCCAAGCCAGGGGTACCTGTCACTGGCCGCGCAGCCGCGGCACACGCGCCGCTCGCGTCCCCCTTCCTGCCCATGCTGGGCCCGCGCTTCGTCCGCGACGATGCCAGCGACAACGCCGGGGCGGGGCGGTGACGGCGGAGGCAGCGGCTGCGCCAGTGAGCGGCCGACACGCGCCTTTCCCGCGGCTCCCCTCAAGCTGGTCTCGCAGAGCAATAGCCCAGCTGCCTGCCACTTTTTACTTCCGCTTCCTAATGGCGAGAGCCGGAGGACTTCCGGCTACCGAGCCCCGGCTGAGGCAGCCTAGAGCGTCGCGTGGTCACCATCTTGTACACGAGGAAGCACCACCTCCCTCTTTGCTCGCCTCTGTGTAGCGCCGTTGGGGAGGACAGCACCTTGAAGATCTCGGGAATGGGACTAGGAGTGATCGCTGAGACCCAAAAACCGTATCAGGTGATGAAGCCGGATACCAGTTTAAGCCTCTTTTCCGACTTGGACTGTAGGACGCTTCAGAGTCTACTGCTTTAAACCCTTATATTAAAAGAACTGCTGCGCAATAAGGGAACAAAATTGCTTAATGTTTCTGAGCAACTTGGACTTTATCTTAACCTCTAAATCTTGGTAACTACCGTTCCTGGGGGCGTGGGGAAAGGAAGACTATTTTAAATTTTGTGAGCCGATTTAGCTTATACCGGCAGCGACAATTTCTGTGCAAGGACTATTTTGTCCTTTGATGGGGGGGGGGGGCGGGGGGGTAGCGCAAATGAATCACTGCAAAATTGTTTTAGAATATGTGACACAGGGCAAATCAATTTACCCACCCACAAATGAATACCTCTTTGGAGTATATAGTTTTAACTAAGGCAAAGTGGATTAAGCCTCTTCTTGGCGGCTCAGGTCATGATCCCAGGGTTCTGGAATCAAGCCCCGCGGTGGGCTCTCTGCTGGGCAGGGATCCTGCTTCCTCCTCTCTCTCTGCCTGCCTCTCTGCCTACTTGTGATCTCTGTCTGTCAAATAAATAAATAAAATCTTTTAAAAAATACATTAAAAGTACATAAAAAGTGTAAAAGTTTGACTGACTTTTGATTTTATGACAAACACAGTTCTTCCTCTGAGAATGCCAGAACAAGAACTAAAAACACTTCTAAACCTAATAGCTTTGTGTCTGTATTGTGCTGGAGATTCCTAGCTTTTAGGTCTTCTGTTCTTCACTGGAACATAAGGAGTTAAAATAAGTTTATGGAATGAAAACAAGCGTTTTAAAATGCATTTCTTGAGGGAGCTTTTGTGTTACTAGCATTCCATTGTGTGTTTTCTACTCTTCAAATCACTTCAGGTGATGCTTCTGTAAAAAGAATTGTTTTTTATTCACCACATTATGGAGTTGGGTTTTCACTTTTTTTGTTTTAACTTGGTCTTCTGCTATGAGCAACATTGTTTGCTTAGTGATAACATACAACCATGTGATACTGCAAAGCTTCTAAGAAAGTTGGGTTTCTCTTCCCAAGCTTTCTCAGAAATTTCAGTGTTTTATTTGGAAAATAAAACAGATTTTTTTTATTTTTTTTTAAATAAGTACAGAATCAAAGAGTTGCAGAGATAGTGCAATGAGGTCCCATTTACCCTTTGCCCAGGTTCCCCCAATGATTATATCTTAAACATATCACAATATCAAAACCCGAAAATTGATATGCGTACAAGCTGTATGTATAGTTCTGTCCTTTTATCACATGTAAATTTGTGTAATCACCAAAATCAAGATACAGAACTATTCCACAAATATGTCCCTTGGGTTAAGGAGAAGGAGGGATCAATTGGTGGCTGTTAGGGTAGTGAAATTATTCTGTATGATATTCTGTGGGTGAATACATGTAATTATACATTTGTCAAACCTGTAGAATGTACAATACCAGGAGTGAATTATGGATTTTGAGTGATAAGAATGTGTCAGTTTAAGTATATCAATTATAACAAATGTATCACTATGGATATTGATGGTGGGGGAAGTTGTGCTTCTGTGGGTACAGGAGGTATACTGGAACTCTACTTTCTGCTCTGTTTTGCTGTGAATCTAAAACTGCTTCAAAAAATAAAGTATATTTAGAAGGGGAAAATCATAAATGTTAAAGATGGAAAAAATACAAGAAGTAATCTACTCACTCCTCATAAAATGAGAAAAGTGAGACTCAGACTTTCAAAAATAATAAACTTTATTGTTAGTACGATTTTAACTCTACAGAATAATTAAGCAGATAGTTCATATAGTTCCATATACCCATCATAACCCAGCACCCAATAACTGACAGGGAATTTGTTCTATCGTTAACATCTTGTATTAGTGTAATACATTAGGATTATAGCCCTACAATGGAATATTGGGAATCATTCCAAACCACATATCTGACAAAACATTTGTATATAAAATATATAAAGGACTCTCAAAACTCAAATCATGAAAATAATATTGATAAGTTGTTATTAAAGTCCGTAATTTACATCGTTTCACTCTTAGCATTGCACAGTTTTACGGGTTTCCACAAATGCATAAAAGCATGTATCTACCCTCTCAGTTTCATACAGAATAATTTTACTGCTCAAATAATTCCCTATGCTTCACCTCTACATTTCTCCCCCAAAACCATGGCAACCACTGAACTTTTCACCATCTGCTATATACTGAATATTTGTGTCCTCCCAAAATTCATATATTAAAACCTAACCCTCAGCATGATAGTATTTAGAGGTGGGGATTTGGGGGGGGTGATTAGGTCATGAGAGTGGAGCCCTCGTGAATGGGATTAGTGCCCCAATCTCCCAGAGGAGAGCTCCCCTGCCGCTATATCTTGTGAGGACACAGAGAGAAGCTCTTGTGTATTGTCCACTCGTTCCATTAGAGCCCTTAACTCGTTAAAGTTACTTTAAAGATCCCACTGTCATAATTCCAAAATCTCTGCCTTTATGTCTGTAAATTTTGCTTAAAACCCATAATTATGTACTGGGTAAAACGCACTGAGGTAATTAGGCCTCAATGTGAAGTTTTGTGTTTTTTCTGGCCACCAGGTATGCTGTGTTTACTTTTTGCCATAGCTGTACATGTCAGAGATGTCCATTTCCTCTAATGTCCTTGTTTTTGTCTCCCCTGTTATATTTGTGTTTCCTTAGAAACTGCTTCTTAAATAGAGCCTGATCATTATAGTTCTGTCAGCTATAATCTACATTATTATACAGGAACCCTGCTGTTATGGTGGTAAGGTCGATAGGAGGGCAAGCATTCTCTAATCCATTCTGCAATCCTATTATGAGGTCTTGGTCCTTTAGCAGGCCTGTGCCCCTGGGCTGTGGCAACAGGGACACCTGGTGCCATCCGATTTATACAGTGTTCCCTTCACTGAATCATGCCTCCCTATTGCAATGTGATTTTGCCATTCCTTCCATCAAGAGGTAGAGTCTATCCCCTCACCCCTTAAATATGGACTGTCCTCGTGACTTGCTTTGACCTAAAGTGTGCTGTGGACATGCTGGCCTGGGACTTCCAAGCCCAAACCTTAAGAGGCCTGGCAGTTTCTGCTTTTGCTTTCACTCTCAGGATCCAAACTCCCCACAGAGAAGCCCAAACTATCCTGCTGGAGGAGGAGGCTGCTTTTTTTTTTTTCCCTTCTTACAGCTTTTTTCTTAATTGAAGTATAGTTGACACACATTGTTACATGAGACCACATTTTCTGAAAGCAAGTTGTAAATGTACCACCACAGGATAGGAGGAAAACTGTCATTCTATATACTTTTATATCACTCTTACACCCTTTAAATTTTAAAACTTGTTACATTACTTGTCTAAAACAAGTAAATAAACTTATTCTCAAAACATATTTTAAATATGTAGGCAAATAAAGTAGAGGAAAAGGAGAAGAGACAAAAGAATATGCAGATGAAGATCCAAAAGGCAACACCTAAAATGTGTCCCCACTTGTGAGCCTGGAGCAATGGCTTGACTGGTTTGCAGGTCAGTTGCACGTGGGTAGTGAGGTCCACATGTACCGACAAGGTTTACTTTCTCCCCCAAATAAAACCTAATTCCACAGACTGACTTGCCATGGCCCCCTCAGGCCTAAAGAGAAGCCTGATCTTTGCGGTAATCATGGCTCTGGGATGAGTAGGCTGTACCATCTCTCAGGACTCAGGGATCAGCCCTGGTGCTCACCAGCTCTGTAAGATGCATGTCATGCTCATGGTCCTGGGTGAGAAAACCCTCCAGACGCAGAACTGATTTTCTTCATCGCCACTCCCTCCCCACTCCTCTTGGGAGAAGCTCAGCTGAACCCTCCCCAAACTGAGAAAACACTAATAGTTCCCTGGGAGACTTTAACTGCCCCTGATCCATCTTAGCCAGACCACCTCTATCATCTGGATGTACCAGAGGAACAGCATGTACAACAGTCAGGGGTCACCACTTGGTGTGTTTTCACGCAGCAGGTGGAGGTAAATTTTCCAATTATCATCACTCAGACCTTTGGCATTTGGAACGGGGGAGGTTTCCAAGTTTTGGTTTTCTCTAAGCATTTCTCTGCCTTAGGATTTTCAATAAGGTATCCATGTCATAATGATTTCTTACTGTTCTTTTAATATAGGTTCAATTCAATATCCATTCATCCTCTTACTCCTGGGCTGACTTCAATTATATTCTTGCAGAAACTTGAATAATCTCCTCTTGGTAACTATAATTTAGGTCTTTATTCTGCTAAAATAAAGTAAAATAGTCCACTCTGTATATAAGATTGCTTCAGGAGGTTGTGAGGAGGTTTGGAAATGAGCTTCAAATATTCTTGCCTACTGGTACTCACATCCTGTGTGGTCCCCTCCCACAATGAACATGGATGACCTGCACTAGCAGGAGGATAGTGTGGAAATTATGGAGTATAACTTTGGAGGTTAAGTCATGAAAGACATTGCAATTTCCAACTTGCTTTCTCTTGCATCACTCACCCTGGGATAAGTCAACTGCCACATTGGTGTTGAGACTCAAGCAGCCCCAAGGAGACATCTCCGTGAGCAGGAAATGAGGCCTACAACCAACAGCCAGAATCAGCTTTGCACCTTCTTGGAATTGGGTCCTCCTATTGTCAAGTGACTGCAATCCTTGTCCATACCTTAACTCTGACCTGGGGAAGGATCCTAAGCCAGAATCACCCCCTTAAACCACTCTCTAATTCCTGACTTATAGAAACTATGTAAGACAATGTTTCTTTTCTTCTTTTTTTTTTAATGGCTTGTGTTTTGGTGTAATTTGTTACACAGCCCAAGGCCACAAAGCAGTGTGGCCCCGTACCAGTACACACAGAGTGGCCCTGAGGACACCACCCCAGACTGACCTGAAGCTGGATGGGCAAGGGATCCCCTTGCTGGGGTTAAAGAGCAGCTCGAAATTGTATCCTTATTCCTCTGATCAGAAATAGAGGTTCGGAGGGGAGAAGTTCCATGATTGTTTTATGTGGTTTCTGAGGAATCTCTACCCCACATGCTAGCCTGTGGCCTGTATCTCAAGGATACCTTGAAAACAAACCCTCTACTCACTGGGAATTCTTTTTTTCTTAAAATTTTGTCTTTGTAAGCAGTCTTGTAACAACAAAAACAAAAAAAAATCCCAACACCACAGATTGTTCAATCATGATATAAGGTTTATCCATAGCAACTGCATTCTAATGAACCAATCCAGAACAATGTTTAGACTGCAACACACGGTAGCACATTTCACATCCTGACCTAGCGCTGATAAGCATATCTACAAAAGTGGAAAATAGTTCGTGAAACAAAACTTTATACTTGCACATTCAATCATATAAAACCATTACAAAGTTCATATCAAGTATTATTCTATTCATATGTATATACAACCCTGGTTGGGGAGGGGGAAAGTCAACAATACAAAAACTAAAAATTAAGAATAACTTTGTTTAATGGCTGTTCACAAATTCATTCCATCCCAGAACCCTCAAGGACAAAGTTACTATGTTTGGTTGAAACTTACATGAATGTTCATAAATTAGCTCAGTGGGAAATCTCATACTTACTAACTCCAGGTAAAATTCTCCTGCATGTCACAGCTATAAATTACAATAAAATTAAAATTGAACTCTACAAATCCACCTCCTCCATTTTGATAATGGTAAAAAGGATTGTCATTTACTACTGAATCAAGTGACATCAGTAAAACAAGAGCTAGAAACATGATTTGTAGCCCATGTACTTCATCCCTTATACTGTCTCTCTTCCTCACTAATTTGTCACAATTGGTGTCAATATTTTTCACGATGGGTACAGTTTTGGGTAATGATCTGTGAAATGCACTGTGATATTTTCTGTTCTTTTTCTTTTTTTACCAAGACATAATAAAGACACCTCAAAAAATCTGATACTTGTTACAGCCCACAGATTAATGGGTTGTGGTCCACAGATTAGAAAACACTGGTTCAGAAAGCTTTCACTTTTTAAGTAGATGCAGTGTATGATTTCTTACTTGTATCAGTTTTCTCTTACTGATAAAACAAACTTCCACAAACTTAAAGCAACATAAATTTATTATCTAACAGTTCTATGGATCAGAAATCCAACATGGATCTTGCTGGCTAAAACCAAGGTTCAGGGAGAGCTGAATTCCTCTCTGGAGGCTCCAGGGAAACACCCACCCACTTCGTTGCTCCTTCAGGCTTTGGCAGAATTCAATTCCCTGGGGCTGTTGGACTCAGGTCCCCATTTCCTTGCTGGCTGTCATCTCAGGCTGCGCCTAGCCACTGGAGGCTTCTCTCTGGTCCATGAAGGTTGCCCCCTACAGTTCAGGCCATTATCAGGGCACCGAATCCTCCCCATTCTCTGACTCTTCTATTGCTGTGTCTCTCCCACTGCAGTTGGAAAGGTTTGCCACTTTTAAGGACTCATGTGATTAGATCGTACTCATTTGGATAATCTCCCTGTCTCAAGGTCCGTACCCTTAATCACATCTGCAAAGTCACTTTCCCTTTTAACATTTACAGATTCCATGGATTACAGCGTGAACAACTCTGGGGACCGTTATTCTGCTCACCACACCAACACACAGATGTATGCTTACACATGTACATTTTATCAATAGCAAAGACTAGGATTACTGAATGATTTTTTTTTTAATCATACTTAAGGATGTTTTAGATGGAGGGCTTTTGAGAGCAAGAGCCTTATAAGCTTCCATCTGGTGCCTTCTCCATAGACTTCAAAGAGCCATTTGCTTTTCCAGATAGTGTTTTAGCATTTCTACATAAATCTGGGTACCCACAATAGCACACAGGACTCAGGTGTAAACTCAGAAGAGTACTAAAGATAAGAAAGAATCAGATCCCTGTCAGTCTTGACTTGTTATCTGTTAGATATGAAAAGGAAAACCTAAAGGTGACACACAGCAAATCTGTAGTGCAGATCTGGATCCAGCTGCAGTTTCGCCAGGTAACTGTCGCTGAGCTCTGTGCAGTGCTGGTGATGAGCAGCTTGCACGTCTCCTGTGATGGAGCAAAGCTCTGGCCACACAGCATTAAAATAATGCAGCAGCATGTTGGCCACAGGGCCTTGGAAGGGCCTCCTACCTCTTGAGTTATTTTCCATTCCAGGCCAGCTCTTCCATTCCCTATTCTTCCCCTGCAGAACTCGCACTATCTTCCTTAGCATGGACCCAGCTTGTACCGTAGGGGCATCAGCCTGGGCTGAACTTCCTCTGTGCCCCTGCTTCAGCACAGTTTGGGCCCTGGTATCCCAAATGGGAAAGGTAGTTCTTTATGTAGAATCTTCCCTTAGGCCTCAGGCCATCTTGTATTAGCTTTGTAGGAACCCTCCATAACTTATTTGAGACTTACTTCTTAATGCTTTAAATATCCCTTTAACTTTAACTTTAGCTATGTTCCACAAATTTTGATACTTCGCATTCTTAGTTTCATTCAGTTCTAAATGATCTCTAAATACCCTTATTTCCTTTTTGACAATGGGCTATTTATAAATATGTTCTTTAATTTCTAAATATTTTAAAGATTGCCTAAATGGCTTTCTGTTTAACTCCATTGTGCCTTGAAAACATAATTTGTGTAATTTCAATCATTTTAAATTTTTTAGAGTTTGCGTTATGGCCCACAATATGATCTAGAGTAGTAAATGTTAATGTGCCATTGAAAATAATGTGTGTTCTGTGTATTCTGTTCTTGCTGGATGGAGTATTCTATAAATCCCAGTTACGTCAGTTTGGTTGATGGTGTCCTTCAAGACTTCTATATGCTTATAGATTTTCTGCGTACTTTTCCTATCAATACCTGGGAATATGTATTCCAACTATAATAGTGAATTTATCTGTTTCTCCTTTTAGTTCTTTCACTATTTGCTACATGTGTTTTAAAACTCCATTGCTAGGTGCAGATTTCTTAACATTGGTATGTCTTCTTAACGAGTTGACCACTTTACCATAACATAATATCCCCCTTTATCTTTGCTAATATTCCTTGTTCTGAAACATATTTTTTATATTAATGATGCCAATACAGCTGAGGTTTTTATCATTTGTTTTTAATGTTTGCATTGTATATCTTTTTTGATCATTTACTTTTAATGTGCCCACTTTGATTTTATCTGTAGAGTAGGTTTCTTATAAACAGCACATATGATCTGTCTCCACCTACTCTCTCCAAGAATTTAAACTCCCTAAGAGCAGATATTCCATTTGTTTTGTTTGTAACTGTAAATTCCCTATGCCTAGAACACTGTGGGGCTTGAAGTACATATGATTAAATCTTTACTGAATGCATAAACCAGTTTAAATATGTTTCACTGGGAAAGTTTCTTTATTTGGAGGTATAATTTGCTTCTTATTTTCATCCCTTTAGTATTTATGTTGAGAGTCCACATTTTTCTTTCTCTGATTGGGGAGGGGGGGGTGTTTTGTCATCTGTTTTTCCTTATTAGATTAACTTCTCAATTGAAAACTTCTTTTTTTGACATTTTTTGTCAAGGTGATAGTTGTATACTTCAACTGAATGTCCCTTTTATTTTTCTCTCTCCTGGACTGTCCTAAAGTGGTGGTCTAATTTATTGTACTCCAGTGTAATAAGAATCTTTATCTATTAAAATTTTATTTTTTTATTAAAGATTTTTATTTATTTATTTGACAGGTAGAGATCACAAGTAGGCAGAGAGGCAGGCAGAGACAGAGAGGAGGAAGCAGGCTTCCTGCTGAGCAGAGAGCCTGATGTGGGGCTCGATCCCAGGACCCTGGGATCATGACCTGAGCCGAAGGCAGAGGCTTTAACCCACTGAGCCACCCAGGCGCCCCTAAAATTTTATTTTAACATTAAAAAAAATAAAAAGGAATATCAGGCCTAGCCAGGGGTTCCCTAGAATTGTCCAGTAGAAGACAGTACACACACTTCATGGCATTTTTAATATTAAGAAGTTTCATTAATATTAGATACTATCAACTTCTACTTCATTGGCTGTTATAAGAGGTTGTCACACACTGTTTCCAAATATCCTCTCTCTCTATTGCACTTACTCCACAGCAAGAGCCAAAACTGTGGGCATGTCCCCATAAAGACACCATCAAGCCCTCAGCATGCTATCCTGGCATTCATGCCCCTATTTCTCAGGTCCTGTGGGGACCCACCAGCAGCTGTGTCAGTTGTTAACTGGCCTTAGCTGTGTGCTGGCTCCTCACAGCCCTGAAACACTTGTAGGTTTACTAGGAATAAGATAGAACATTGTCCCTACCTTTGCAGTCATTATCATTTTCTCTACATTTTTTTATTGTGATAAAATACAGACATCATGAATTTACCAGGTCCTGGCTCAAGATAGCAACTTAAGAGGATCCTAAACTCACCTGCTCCCAGGAACACACCGAATCTACAACTACATATTAAAGAACTTCTTCTGGGGGGAAAAAACAATTAAAAGTGACTGAGTGACTCTTACATTAGGGCCAATAAGAGAAGGCCCACATCAAAGCAGGTAGGAGAGGCTGGGGCACAATCTCACGATAAACCCCCATCCCTGGCACAGTGACCAGGGAGAGAAGTCAACTGGGAAGGATTCAGAAGGAAACTCAAAACCTGGAGCTTCTCCCCAAGAAGCAAAGGACTTGAACCTCACATTGAGTATCCCAATTTTTATGACCTAATCCTGAGAGACAAGCCCCCAATACATCTAGTTCTGAAAACCAATGAGGCTTGTGACCATAAAACTCACAAGGCTAGACAAAACTAAGAAATGGCTCTTCGCAAACCCCAGGCTCAGCACAGAGACAGTTGATCAAGAGGCACCCAGGCTCTCTGTGAGTGAGGCTCATATGCTAACTTCAGTGTGTCAGCCTGAAAGACAGGCATATGATTTAGCACATATCTAGCAGCCGGCTCTCTGGCGGACACCATCCTTTTCCTCTCTCTCTGCCTCCAGCCAGCAGATGCCATCTTCACTGTCTGCCACACTCCAGAGCCCAGGAGCTCCCCAACTGGAACTTTTACATGAGCCTCGTGCCCTGGCTTTTGCAGCTACTGCCTAGTAGACACCTCTTAATCACCTCACTCTGGAAGCCAGAGGGGGTTTCTGGTCCCAGGTGCCATAGGACTGTAACAATCAGAGTTTTTGGCAGACTACCACTCCAAGGGCACTGCACACATAGCAGACTGAAACACAGCCCCTGTCTTTCTGTGAAAGAGGCCTATTTGCTCATCCCGGAGCTCCAGCCTGATGGGCAGGCTTCTGGATTAGCAAACAACTAGGGACCTACTAAGGTGCCGGCAGGGAATGGAAGCTGATGGACACAGTTTTGATGCATTTCCTCTTCCTTGCTCCAGCTCACCAGTATCTCCCAGAAGGAAATTTATACTCTCCTCTAACACCCTGATTTTTGCAGCTGCTGCCAAGGGGACACCTCTATATCACCTGACTCTAATGGCCAATGAGGCTTACACTCTTGGATCCCACAGGACTGCACCAAAGGAGACAGAGTTCTTTATTCGCCCCCTCCCCCCATTTATTCCCTCTGGCAATCACCAATATGTTCTCTGTAACTATGAGCTTGGATTTCTGTTTGGGTTATTTATTTATTTATTTAAATTGTAGATTTTCTTTATTTTTTCTTTTCTTTTTTTTTTTAAGATTTTATTTATTTATTTGACAGACAGAGATCACAAGTAGGCAGAGAGGCAGGCAAAGAGAGAGGAAGGAAAGCAGGCTCCCTGCCGAGCAGAGAGCCCGACGTGGGGCTCCATCCCAGGACCCTGGGATCATGACCCAAGCCAAAGGCAGAGGCCTCAACCCACTGAGCCACCCAGGCGCCCCAGGTTTGTAACTCTTAATCCCCTTCACCTATTTCACCATCCTCCCACCCCGCACCCCACTCCCTTCTGGCAACCATCATGTTCTCTGTATTTATGAACCTGTTTCTGGTTGTTCATTTTGTTTGTTTTGCTTTTTAGATTCTGCATATAAGTGAAATCATAAGGTACTTATCTTTCTCTGTTTGACTTATTTCACTTATTTCACTCAGCATAATACATTCTAGTTCCTTCCATGCTATTGGCAAGATGTCATTCTTTTTTATGGCTGAGTACTATCCCTTTGTATGTATACACCACATCTTCCTTATCCACTCATCTATCAGTGGACACTTAGGTTGTTCCATAACGTGGCTGCTATAAACAATGGTGCAATAAACATAGGGATGATATATCTTTTGAATTAATGTTTTTGTTTTCTTCAAAAAATACCCAGAAGTGAAATTACTGGGTCATATGGTATTCCTATATATAATCTTTCTGTGCAACTCAATACTGTTTTTCATAGTAGCTAAACCAATTTATATTCCCACCAAGAGTGTAGATGGGTCCCCTTTACTCCACATCCTCACCAACAATTGTTATAGTGTTACATACTTTCAGATAGTAGCCATTCTGACTAGTGTGAGGCGGTGGTTTTGAGTTGTTTCCCTGATGATTAGTGTGACGTCAAGCATGTGTCTGTTGGTGATCTGTGTGTCTTCTTTGCAAAAGTGTCTATTCAGGTCCTCTGCCCACTTTTTAATCAGATTGGGATTTTTTGGTATTGCTTTATATGAGTTCTTAAATATTTTGGATCTTAAGCCCTCACCAGATATATCAGTTGCAAATATCCTCTTCCACTCTGTGGGTTGCCTTTTCATTTTGTTGATGGTTTCCTCTGTTGTGCAAAAGCTTTTTAATTTGAGATAGTCCCCATTGTTTATTTTGCCTTTGTTTCCTTTGCTTGAGAAGATAGACCCAGATAAATATTGCTAAAGCCAATGTCCAAGAGTTTACTGCCTATGTTTTCTTTTAGGAGTTTTATGATTTCAAGTCTTACATTTAGGTCTTTCATCCATTTTGAGTTTATTTCTGTATGTGGTATAAGAAAGTAGTCCAGTTTCATTTTTCCGCATGTAGCTACTCTGTTTTCCCAACACCATTCATTGAATGGACTATCTTTTCCCCAATGTATACAATTCTTGCCTCCTTTGTCATGGACTAATTGACCACATAAGTGTGGGTTTATTTGGGTTCTCTATTCTGTTGTGTTAATTTATGTGCCAGTACCATACTGTGTTGATTACTATAGCTTTGTAGTATACTTTGAAATCTGGGATTGTGATACCTCCAGCTCTGCCCTTCTTTCTCAAGATCACTTTGGTTATTCAAGGTCTTTTTTAGTTCCATACAAATTTTAGAACGTGAAAAATACTTCAGGTATCTTGATAGGGATTACACTGAATCTGTAGATAGCTTTTGGTACTATGGACATTTTAACACTATTAATTCTTCCAATTTATGAGCATGGAATACCTTTCCATTTGTTTGTCTCATCTTTAATTTCCTTGAGTTCTTGTGTCCCACAGGATTATAACAGTTAGAGAGACAGTCTTGGCAAGGTACCACAACCAGGACAGGGCACAGACAGCCGACTGAAATGCAATTCCAGTCTTTCTGTGAAAGAGGCCTATTTATTAGTCCAGGGGCTTCAGCCTGAGGGAGAGGTTTTAGGTCTGGCACACATCTAGAGGCTACAAAGTTGCTCTTGGGGAACTAGACCAGTAGAGGCGATCTTTGTGCTCTCCCTTTGCCTCACTACAGCTCATTGGTATTTCTAAAAAAGGAACTTAAATGGGTGCCTGGGAGGCTCAGTCAGTTAAGCATCCGGCTCTTGATTTCAGCTCAGGTCATGATCTTGGGGTCATGGGATCAAGCCCCATCTTGGGCTTTGGGCTCTGCAGAGTCTGCTTGGGGTTCTTTCTCTCCCTCTCTCCCTCTCTCACTGCCCCCCCCCAATAAATAAATAAATAAAATCTTCAAAAAAAAAAAAAAAGAACTCACATTTGTCTCCAGGGCCCCAATTTTGGCAACTACCACCAAGGAAATATCTCTAGATCACCTGGATTGGTGGTCTGCAGGAATTACGCTTGTGGCCCCACAGGACTGTATATATTTGCATATATATTTTTTAACATTTATTTCCTGAGGGTTGAGCTTCCAAATATCCTGAATCTAGGAGCTAGATAGGATCCTTCTCTTTGGGACACTGACTGGTCTTGGCATACCCTCGGCAATGGGAAGCTATTAAAGATAAGACGGGGTGCCTGGGTGGCTCAGTTGGTTAAGCATCCAACTCTTGATTTCAGCTCAGGTCATTATCTCAGAATCATGAGATCAAGCCCGGCATTGGGCCCCATGCTCAATAGGGAGTCTGCATGCAATTGTCTCTCTTCTCTGCTGCTTGCATCCACTTTCTCTCTCTTTCTCTCTCTGCAATAAATAAATAAGTCTTTTATTTTTTTAAAAAAGGCTTTTGGAAAAATTACAAAAGTTTCAGAGACAACCAAGAGTTAGGGCAATATTGAATGATAAGATTCATCTGTTACAGAAAGTCACTCCTTCAAGATTGGGAGACATGGCTGTTTCATCTAATGCATAGAAACCAACACAGAAAGTCAATCAAAATATACTCAAATATACTCAAAGAGGAATATACTCAAAATGAAAGAACAAGTTAAACCCTCAGAAAGAAACTTCAATAAAACAGTGATAAGTAACATACAATTTACCATCTTAATCATTTATTTATTTATCTTTTTAAGGATTTTATTCACCCGTTTGACAGGGAGAGAGATCACAAGTAGGCAGAGAGGCGGGCAGAGAGACAGAGGAGGAAGTAGACTTCCCCCTGATCAAAGAGCCCGATGTGAGACTCAATCCCAGGACCCTGAGATCATGACCTGAGCCGAAGGCAGAGGCTTAATCCACTGAGCCACCCAGGTTCCCCCATCCTAACTGTTTATAAGTGTGTAGTTCAGTTGCATTGAATATGTTCATAATGTTCTGGAACCACCACCACCATCCATCCCTAGAGCTCCTTTCATTTTGTAAAACTGAAACTCTACCTAAACCATAAATTAAACCATAATTTCCCATTTCCCACTCCACCTAGCCCTGGCAACCACCATTCTACTTTCAGTCTCTAGGATTTTGAAGACTTAAGTATTTCACTTAAGTGGAATCATACAGTATTTGTTTTTTGGTGTCTAGCTTATTTGACTTAGCACCAAGTACTCTTTCATCCATGCCATCACATATATCAGAATTGCCCTCCTATTTAAGGCTGAATAGTATTCTACTGTATGTATATATGACATTTTGTTTATTCATTCATCCATTGGTGTACACTTAGGTTGCTTCCATATTTAACTATTTTGAATCATGTTGCCCTAAACATGGGTGTACAAATATCTCTTTGAGAATCTGCTATCAGTCATTTTGGGCATACCCAGAAGTTGAATTACTGGATCACATATTTTTTAATTTTTTTTAATTTTTTGAGGAAATGCTGTACTGTTTTAGACAATGACTGCACCACTTTACTTTCCTACCAATACTGGACAAGGGTTCCTATTTCTCCACATCCTCTAACACTTATGATTGATTGGGTTTTGCTTCTTCTTTAGACAGTAATTATCCAAATGAGTGGCAGGTAGTGGTGGTTTTGATTTGCTTTGCCCTAATTATTAGTGATATTGAGCGTCTTTTCATATGCTTATTGGCCATCTGTCTTCTTTGAAGAAACATCTACTGAAGGCCTTTGTTCATTTTCTTAATCAGGTTCTTTGGTTTTATTGTTGTTGAGTTTTAAAGTTACCTAGACATCCTGGATATTAATCTCTTGTCAATATATGATTTGTAAATACTTTCTCCCATTCTGTGGATTGCCTTTTTTCCTATATATACAGTCTTTTGATGCACAACATTTTAAATTTTTGTGAAGTCTGATCTGTTTTTGTTGTTGCTGACTGTGCCTTTGGTGTCCTATCCAAGAAATCATGCCAGATCCAATGTCATTAAGTTTTGCTCTATGCTTTCACAGTTTTAGGTCTGATACTTAAGTCTTTGGTACATCTTGAATTAATTTTTGTATATGGTGTTAGGTAAGGATCCAACTTCATTCTTCTGAAAGTGGATATCCAGTTTTCCCAGCACCGTTTGTTTTTATTTCAAAATTTTAATTACATTCTAGTTTGTTAATGCACAGTGCAATATTGGTTTCAAAAGTAGAATTCAGTGGTTCATCACTTAACATAAAACACCAGTGTTCATCATAGCAAGTGCCCTCCTTAATACTATTCCTTATATAATCCATCCCTCATTCACCTCCCTCCATCAACACTCAATTTGTTCTCTATTGTTAAGAGTCTCTTATGGTTTATTTCTCTCTCTCTCTCTCTCTCTCCTTTTTCCCCTTCCTGTGTGTTTGTTTGTTTTGTTTCTTATATTCCACATATGAGTGAAGTCATATATAGTATTTGTCTTTCTCTGAGTGGCTTATTACACTTAGCATAATATATTCTAGCTCAATCCATGTCATTGCAAATGACAAGATTTTGTTCTTTTTGATGGCTGAGTAATATTCGTGTGTGTGAGTGTGTGTGTGTGTGTGTGTGTGTGTGTGTGTGTGTGTGTGTTTATGTATGTATACCACATCTTCTTTATCCATTCATCAGTCAATGAGCATTTGGGCTCTCTCCATAGTTTAGCTCTTGTAGATTATGCTGCTGTAAACATCAGTGTGTTTATACCCCCTTTGAATCTATATTTTGGGTAAATACTAATTGCTGGATCAGAGGGTAGTTCTATTTTTAACTTTTTGAAAAACCTCCATACTGTTCTCCATAGTGGCTACACCAGTTTGCCTTCCCACCAACAGTGAAAGAGTGTTCCCCTTCCCCTGCACCCTCACCAACAACTCTTCACCAACACCATCAATCTTGTGTTGTTAATTTGAACTGTTCTGACAGGTGTGAGATGGTATCTCATGATTTTGATTTGTATTTCCCTGATGATGAATGATGTTAAGCATCTTTTCATGTGTCTATTAGCCTCTGGATGTCTTCTTTGGAAAAGTGTCTATTCATGTCTTCTTGACCATTTTTTAACTGGATTATATGTTTTGGGGGTATTCAGTTTGATAAGTTCCTTACAGATTTGGGATACTAACACTTTATCAGATATTTCATTTACAAATATCTTCTCCTGTAGGCTGCTTTTAGTTTTGTTGACTGTTTCCTTTGCTGTGCAGAAGATTTTTATCTTGATGAAGTCCCAATAGTTCATTTTTGCTTTTGTTTCCCTTGCCTCCAGCAGTGTGTCTAGCAAAAAGTTGCTATAGCCAAGGTCAAAGAGATTGTTGTCTGTGTTCTTCTCTAGGATTTTTATGGTTTCCTGTCTCAAATTTAGGTTTTTCATCCATTTTGAATTTATTTTTGTGTATGGTGTAAGAAAGTGGTACAGTTTCATTCTTCTGTATGTTGCTGTCCAGTTTTCCCAATACCAGTTGTTGAAAAGACTGCCATTTTTCCCATTGGATATTCTTTCCTGTTTTGTCAGAGATTAGTTGACCATCCAGCAACATTTCTTGAAAAGACCTTTTTGTATACTTTTTTCTTTACTTTTCAGATTAGGTGTCATGCCTTCTTCTCACCTTATTATCAGGAAATGTGTGTGAATAGGGTGAGGAAGGTAAAACCCAGCCTCCCTTGAAAACATTAATCTTCCATACATACTTATACTAGAAGTTATAGGATAAGAATTCCTCTGATGTGCCTTCTGCTCATAGTGTCTGCTGTTGCAATGGGCCTCTAACACCTCTTAGAGTTGAAGAATCTCAGAGGTGGAGGGCATGTCCAAACAGCCTGGTGTTCTGGGAAAGATTATTTGGATGCATGAAGATGGAAGCTACAGGTTTTATGATCTTCACAGCTTTGATTAGTCCAGACAGCAGTTGGCTAGTTCACAGAAGGGATATAGATATAATCTTGACAAGATTGCTGGTCAACCAGGACACCATCAGTAAAAGAGAAGCTACTCTAGATGGTCCAAGAAAAAAATTAGAGGTTTACACAACTGTGCTGGAACACTGTAAAATGGTCTCACTGATCCCCCACTTCTGTTGTTCACACCCACACATGATTTCCTTCACATAAATATGGACTGATCTAACAACTTGCTTCTAACCAATAGAATGCAAGAGTTGCTTGTCATATGCTAAGGACATCAGAGGAGGTCACTTTGGTGAATAGGTTATATGAGACTGTGACATCATCCTGCTAGCAGACTCTCTCTCCTGCCTTCTCTGTTTGGTGAAACAAGCAGCCATGTTGGAAAGGTTCACATGACACAGTACTGATGGTGGCCTCCAGCCAGCAGTCAGCTGAGAACTGAGGCCCTCCTCTGTTGGACCACAAGGAACTGAATTCAGCCATCATCCACTTGAGCCTGGAAGTGGACCCTTCCAAGTCAATCCTCAGATGAAACTCCAGCCCTGAGCAGCACCTTGATTTCAGCTTTGTGAGAGATTCTGATGCAGAAGGTCCAGTTAAGCCTTGACAAGCTCCTGATCCAAAGAAACTGTGAAATAAGAAATGTGATTTGTTTTAAGTTCTAAGTTTGTGGTGATTTGTGATGTAGTGATAGCTGATACAACAATTACTGGAAGGCTAAGGGAATGAACATCCAGGAGGCTGTTACTGACTCTTTTAGCTGCCAACATCACCAGAGTGATTTAGAACTCATCATCAGTCCTGTATCTGCCTGAAATTGCCACCATAGATTCTCTTCTGCCTTCAAAATCTTATACAAGGGAAAATATAGGATGAATTTGGAATATCTTATGATGTGATAAAATAAGGAAGTGGGGGTTTGGGAATTTTTTTAATTTATTTATAAGAGACAGAGAGAATGAGCAGGGGGAGGGGCAGAGGGGAAGGACAAGCAGACTTCCTGCTGAGCAGGGAGGCCCATTTGGGGCTTGATCCCAGGACCCTAGGATCATGACCTGAGCCAAGAAGGCTGATGCTTAACTGACTGAGCCATCCACGTGCCTCAGGAAGTGTTTCAATTAATTTGAAGGAATGTCAATAGGACACAGAGCCAACAGAAGAAATTATCAATGGCCAAAGCTGGGGCAATATGGGAAATAAACTAAAAAATGAGTACTAGATAATAACTCATAAAATAAATAAATATCCATGATTCCATACTAATACTAATTAATGTGAGAGAAGGGACAACTCTTCCTCATGGAAGAATACCAATTATATATACCAAATACAGAAGGAATAAAAAAATTTTACATACCTTTTAGGCAAACACCATAGCAAATGGAAGCAAGTTTCACCATGGGATACTAAAATCAGCAGGCAAAACAGGATGTTAGCATAATCTCAGAGTTATTGACCCCAAGCATTTAATAATTACACAGGGAAAAATTAGTAATTTTACGTTGGAGAAACCCAGCAGATACCATCTCAACCAAGTGATCAAGATTTACTTCCTGATATGATGCACTGGGAAGGACAGAACATTCCATGCATAACTTTGATCTAATCATGAGGAAACATCAAACAAATCTAAACCAGGAGATATTCTATGAAATGCCTGACCAACACTCATGGAAACTGTCAACATTATGAAGACAAGGAAATGAATTGTGGTAAAATAAGGAAACAAATTGGAGGAGACAAGGGTATTTTTACACTGAATGCAAATGTGGTATTTTGGACTGGTTCCTGGAACATTAAAAGGACACTGGGAGAAAACTGCTGGGATTTTAAGGTCAGTGGTTTAGTTAATAGTATTGCACCATTGTTAATTTCTTGGTTTTGATCATTGTTCTATGATTTTATAGTTGTTAATACTAGGGGCAGATAAGTGAAGAGTATATGTGAACTCTATACTATATTCACAAATTTCTGTGAGTCTAAACTTTATCAAAATAAAAACTTGACATGCACGAATACCCTTCCACTCATATTTAAAATGCCAACAATAATAACCCATTAGCCTGGTTCTGCTACACACCCTGCCACCTCATACCATCAGAGATGTTCCTGTGTTCTCCTTAGGAAAGTAAGACCTTGAGTCCTTATAAGTCATTGTATCTCTTTCTAAGTGATGTTCACTTCCTTTTCAAGATCAATTACAATTGACTTTTGATGCACTGCAAAGTCTAAATTGTAAGGTTAATATTAACAAATACACTTTAACAGGGTGTCTGGCCGGCTCAGTTGATAGAGTACACAACTCTTGATCTCAAGATTTTTAAGTTTAAGCCCCATATCAGATGCAGAGATTGCTTTAAAAATAAACAAAAATGGGGTTCCTGGGTGGTACAGTCAGTTAGTGTCCAACTCCGGTTTCAGCTCAAGTAGTGATCTCAGGGTCATGAGATCAAGCCCCTTGTCCAATTCCATGATCAATGAGGGGTCTGCTTAAGATTCTCCTTCTGCCCCTGCCCTCCTATCTCCCTCTCCCTCTTTCTCTCTCTAAGTCTTTTTTTTTTTTTTTAATAAAAGTATGGGACACCTTGTTGGCTCAGTCAGTTAAGCATCTGCCTTCAGCTCAGGTCATGATCCCAGGGTCCTAGGATGGAGTCCCACATCAGGGTCCCTGCTCAGTGGGGAGCCTGCTTCCTCCTCTGCCTGCTTCTCCCTCTGCTTGTGCATTCTCTCTCTCTCTCTCTGATAAATATATAAATAAATCTTTTTAAAAATAGATAAAATAAAATATACCATCCAAATTTTTTTTAAATTTAAAAAAACACCTTAAGATTAGTACTAGCAAATCATGCAGAACTGTCCCTAAATCAATCCTGAGAAAGAAATTAGTCTTGCTCAGTCAGTTGGTCATAGGAAACTCCCCATGAAGCCATAATATGGGTTAAGAGAAAAATATCAGTACAGCAGGAGTAACTGCCATGCAAATCCAAGCCATTTGCTCACACGGTTTACTCCTTCGGGACATGTTCATGCACAATCTCCTATATACTGTTCCACTTGATGTTGAATTATCAGTATGCATGACCAACTTTTTGGCTTCATAGATCCAATAACAGCCAGATCAGGATAAGCAACTTAGGTCAGATGATAAGTGTGTTTTCCTTTGGTTTCTATCATGGCTAAGAAGTAAATCAGGAGCTATTTCTCAGAAAGGGAGTATCTGTCTTCACAAAATGGCACTGCTTTGCTCCAAAATCCCAAAAGTCTGAGCTGAGATCCTCTACAGGGATTTTCCAGAAGCTCCATCATATCCATCAAAATACCAGAAATACTTTGGGAACTCCTGAATCTGCGGGGTGGTTAGGCTCAAGTGGCAGAGCAGCTTGCAATAAAGTTGAATCAACTCTAGCTCTGAATTTTTGTCTCAAAACTTAAAGATTATGTGTTACTCTATAATCAGGTCAGACAACACACTCAAATGTATGTGTTCCCTCTAGAATCAATCCAAAGTGGACCACCAAAATGCTACACCTCTTATTGGTGCAAGGTGCAATAACTTATGTTTCATTTGGGACTTAAACTCACTACTATATTTGTGTCATAAAAAGAATGAGCAACAACAGCACCACTCCCTGAAGGCGAAACCCAAAAAATGAAAAACTAAACAACTAAAATTACAAATTGATAAGGTTTATCAAGTTCCTTTGAAGAAGTTTACAGCAATAGTAGAGAAATTCAAGGACATTCTAATAGCCAATATTCCTGTCTTAGACTTTCCTTCTCCACAGCTTCCTACTCCTACAACTCTCAGAAGATGGTTTAATGGATGTTCCACATTTACATGGAGGACCATAATAGAGTAGGTAAGACAATCAACACAGACAAAAAGGGAAAACACCAAGCCAGTGATGATACAGGGGAAGCACCCCCTCCCATAATATTCTAGGTGAAGAGATCTATCTGGGATTTAGGAAATGGTCTTTTTGTTTTATTAACAAAAACGAAGTCTGATTTGTGACTCATGCTACCTTAGACTAGGTAGACATTAAGATCTAGAAGATTCAATTTCTCAGGAAAAAAAAATTGACTTCTGGAAACAACTTTTCTCAAGAAACTATTATTTTTATTTTCTTAACTTTAGGATTATAAAGTAAAAGACTGCCTACATGTAATAATCTATGATGTCATAAAGTATAATGCAAACTTAAATGATATCAAAGGTTAAGAGCTACCCTGGATTTAAAATCTTCTTTCCGTCATTCAGTGAAAATGTGTGCCCTTTGGCACGAATATTTTTTTAAAGATTTTATTTATTCATTTGACAGAGAGAGACACAGCAAGAGAGGGAACACAAGCAGGGGGAGTGGGAGAGGGAGAAGCAGGCTTCCCTCTAAACAAGAAACCCGATGAAGGACTTGATCCCAGCACCCTGGGATCAGGACCTAAGCCAAAGGCAGCCGCTTAATGACTGAGCCTCCCAGGCACCCAGGCACAAATATTTTACTCAAACATCTAAGATAAATAAGTTACACACTTTTAAATAGCTTTATTGTAATATATTTCACATAGACTACAATTCACACTTAACTGTACAATTCTGTGGTTTTTAGTATATCCACAGAGCTGTGCAACCATCACCCACAATCAATTTTAGAATATTTTATCACCCTAAAAGCAACCCTGTACCCATTAGCAGTCACTTCCCATTTCTCACCAACTCTCCACCCCATGCCCACTTTCTGTCTCCATGGATTTGCCTCATTTTGACATTTCATGTAAATGAAATCATAAAACATGTGGTCTTTTGTGAATGGCTTCTTTCATTTAGAATAATGTTTTTAAAGTTTTTCCATTTGTAGCACTTCATTGCATTAAATGTAGTGTTTCATTGCTTTTTATAACTGAAAAAATATTTCACTGTATCACTATACCACATTGGATTTACCCATTTATCAGCTAATGGACATTTTAATTGTTTCCACTTTGGGGCTATTATGAATAATACTGCAAGTTCATGTACAAGTTTCCCAGGGACACATATTTTCATGTCTCCAGAGTATACGCGTATGAGTGGAATTTCTGTTCATATGATAACTCTGTGTTTCAGAAAATGACAATCTTTTTACAAAATGTCTGCATCACTTTACATTGCCACCAGCAGTGTATGAGGGTTCCTAGTATACCATATCCTCACCAACATTAGTTATTTTCCCTTTTACTATACCCGTTGCAGTGGATGCAATTCTTTCGAATTGTATTTCTTTAATTTGATCACTGTGCTTTTGATTTGTATTTCCCTAATTACTAATGATGTTGAATACCTTTTCACATGCATATCTTCTTTAGAGTAATGTCTGTTCATATCCTTTGCCTATGTTTTATTGGGCTATCTTTTTATTATTGAAATATAAGATTCTTTACGTATTTTGGATATAAGTTCCTTATCAGATATGTGATTTAAAAATACTTTGTTCCACTCTGTGGATGGTCTTTTACTTTTTTTAAAAAATATTTTATTTATTTATTAGTCAGAGAGAGTGCACCAGCAGAGAGAGTGGCAGGCAGAGGGAGAAGCAGGCTACCCGCTGAGCAAGGAGTCCACCGCTAAACTCAATCCCAGGACCCCAGGATCACAACACAAGCCGAAGGCAGGTGCTTAACCAGCTGAGCCACTAGGCATCCCTATTTTTTTTTAAGTAGGCTCTACACCCAACATGGGGCTCAAACTCATGACCCTGAGATCAGGTTGCATGCTTTACCAACTGAGTCAGCTAGGCATCCCTGTCTTTTCACTTTTCTGTCAGACACCTAACAAGACTTTGCCTACCCTAAAGTTATGAAGACATACTTCTGTGTTTCTCAGACCCCTACATTTAAGAGTTTTATAGTTTTATACGATCAGTTGGGAATTAATTTTTGTGTGTGATATAAGGAAAGGATCCAACTTCATTCTTTAGCATGTGGGTATCCAGTGTCCCACCACCACTTGTTAAAATACTGTTCTTTCTCCCATTGGATTATCTTGGCAAACTTTTAGGGAATCAACTGACCACAATGTAAGGGGTTACTTTTAGATTCTCAGTTCTACTCCATTGATCTATATACCTATTCTATGTCAGTACCACGCTGAATACCATATCTTTGTACCAAGTCTTGAAATAGGGAAATGCAAGTCTTGTAGCTTTGTTAAGATTGCTTTGGATATTGTGAATCCCTTGTATTTCCATATAAATTTTGGCTTGTCACTTTCTAAGAAAAAGCCTGGCAGGATTTTGATAGAGATTGTGTTGAATCTGTAAGTTACACCTTTTTCTAGACAGAACTAGATGCCATGCTCTTTACTTCTTATAACAGAAGGAACATCTGAAGAGTACTAAGAAAACAGTTAAATTTCCCTTTTATATAAAAGGAAAGAAATCAAATAGTTTGTTCTGTTTTTTTTTATTTTAAATGATCAGTTTACTGGATAAATTAGCATGAATCAAATTCATTGACTTTGAATCTCATTTTGCCATTTTGTCTTGGGAATAACTTAACTTAATTTAACTAGTATTGGACAAACCATTGCAATTCTCCCTGTACTCCACCTACACAGATATATAACTTTTAAGTAACATTCAGTTGAGATGTTACCATATCTTTCTTTAATTATATAAACTTCATGATTGTTTTAAAATATAGGTTTAAATATTATTCAAACATAGTGAGGCCAACAGCCCAGGAAATTGTTGCCATTTGAAAGACAGGTTTTTTCCTCCCTTGCTGCTTGAAGCTTGGCTACCATCATCAGTAACTATCCAGACCAGGAATTCATGATCAATGGACTACTTCAGCAAAAACAGATGGTCACTGATGCTCTTCACCCTGGAAAGGCAACAGACGTTCAGGAGAAACAGCAAAAATGCACAAGACCATACCAGATGTCGTCTTTGTATTTGGATTCAGAACCCATTTTGGTGGTGGCAAGACTGCTAGTTTTGGCATGATTTATGATTCTTTGGATTATGCAAAGAATAACAAACCCAAACATAGACTTGCAAGACATAGCCTATATATGAAGAAAAAAGATGTTGAGAAAACAGCAAAAGGAACCAAGAGCAGAATGAAGAAATACAGGGAGACTACAAAAGCCAACATTGGTGCTAGCAAAAAGAAGTGAGCTGAAGATCGGACAACAGAAGGCGTAAAGATTCTGCAATGACTTTATCTGTCGTGATTGTGTACATTTTTCATGAGGGGATTAATAAACTAAGAACTCAAAAAAAAGGAAAGAAAAGATGTTACTAGTAGTTTCTAAGAGGAAGGGGCATGCTATGCCATCCAGGGCCATGTGGGAAGCACCAGGTCAGTCAAGGGACGAAAAGAGTAATAGGAAAACCTGAGCAAGAGCTATTATTGTGGTTTCCAGGCGAAGGAATGAGCAAGGCAGAGTAGGCAGGATAAGGATTTAGGATTTGCAAATATAAATTATTTCAGCAAGCTCCAAAATATAGGAGCTGTCTACTACTTCTATATGTTAAGTTACATATTAGAAAGGAGTACTTCATATGGTATATGTCATGCTTGGAACATACAGTTTCAGGACTGTATTAGTTAGGGTTATGTTTGGTACCGGATAGGATTGTCTTTCATATTAGATGGAGTTTGGATTTTGGATTTCTGTTGATGGAGCTTGGCAGGAGTCTCTGTGGAAACCAGTTCGTAAGAATGAAGGTTCCCTGAGCAAACACCACTTTCGGTGGTGTTTATATATGTATAACTGTTTAGAAGCTTGAGTACCACAGAGCACTTTGAATTTAGGTATCAGTTTCAAATATAGGATTGTGCTTATCTTTTAGTTATAAATTTTTAAAGTTATTTTTCAAGTTTTTATTTATTTATTTGAGAGGGAGAGAGAAAGAGAGAGAGCTAGAGCACAAGAGCAGGGGGAGGGAGAAGCAGCCTCCCCACTGAGCAGGAAGCCCGATGCGGAGCTCAGTCCCAGGATCCCGGGATCATGACCCAAGCTGAAGGCAGATGCTTAACCAACTGAACCACCCAGTGCCTCATATTTTTAAGGTTATTGATAAACATAAGTGCAGAGCAATGTTTATAATGTGCTATCATTTCTGTAGTGAAAGGGAGCCATCGATATTCCATGTATTTGCTTATAAACATACAAGCAATCTGAGGAACGGCTTACAAGAAGCTAATAAGATGGGTTTCCTCCAGGGAGGGGCACGAAAGGGCTGAGACAGGAGTGGCAGGGATATGGGGGGTATTGCATTATTCACCCTTTGACAACAGGTGAATGTATTTCCTACTCAAAAGAATAACATTTAGGGGCACCTGGGTGGCTCAGTCAGTTAAGCATCTGCCTTCAGCTCAGGTCATGATCCTGGAGTCCTGGGATCGAGCTCCCCATCAAGCTCCCTGCTCAGCAGGAAGCCCGCTTCTCGCTCTCCCACTCTCCTTGTTCATGCGCTCTCTCTCTCTCTCTTTCTCTCAAATAAATAAATAAAATGTTTAAAAAACATAAAATAGAAGAAAATAAATAGAAAAAAAAACACATAAAATAGAAGAAGGGTGGGTTATTTGTGCCTGGGAAGCCCAGACCCGAGTGTCTGGCTTCTTAATGAGAATAAGGACTAGATCCAGGAGAACAATAAAAGGCAGGCCGAGTGGCTGGCCCCTGGGAGCAGCCAGAGGCTACAGCCTGGCATCTGGTGCCCACCAATGTTGATACACCTGCTGAGAAAACCAGTCTCCCAACCAAATAACAGAAGGCCTACGTTCTTCGGGTATATGGAGCACATCAGAGCAACTTTAATGCTTTGAAAATTTTGTAGGAGACAGTTCTTAGAAGATGCATAATGAAGTATTTTAGGATGAAGCATCTCGATGTCTGAACTTAGCTTCCGGTGGTCCATGGGGAAGGAAGTGGGCATATATACAAATAAACACAATTCCACACACACAAACAAGGAGATGGGTGAGGGTGCAAAGAGAGCAGAATGTTAAAAACTGTCATGCAGAATTTTAAAAATTATTAAATTTAAGTGGATGAAATATAGCTGTTCATTATGTGACTCTTTCAACTCTTCTGTGTGTTTAAAGTATTTTTGAATAAAAAGGTGAGAAAAGAAACATAATGTATTGCAACGCTTCTAACAATCAGTGTAGAGGGAAAACAAAACTGAACATGATACAGAGCATTGTTTATTCCTAGCTAGAAGCCCAGATGAGATTAGAGGTATGTATTTGTCCCTGACTGGTTGCTTTCTAGATACACCCATTGCACCTGTTGGCCACAATTTGGAGCCTCCATTGAGGGAGTCCTTTAGTACTAAGTACTTGGATACTTAGGCCAGGCTGAGCCTAAGCAGTCAAGAATCTATTTGCATAGTGACCCCCACAGGGATAAATGTTGACAGTGGGCAGAGGCTACTGGGAGGACAGATTAGACAGGATACATCAGGGAAGTGCCCAAAGAACACTAAAGGACAGCAGTGAATTTAGGATATGTGGCCAAGACATGAGCCCCATTCTTCAGGACAGCTAGTGATTAAAGATTCCAGATTCCTGCCCCCAGAAGGCTCAGAACTGCTTCTCCTCCTCTCCCTTATTCATGGGGATCCCTCTAGAGGCCAGAGTGTGCCACTGACACCTGGGTGGTGAGAAGCTGAATTGCTCCTCCTTCTCTTTAGGATAATCTCTCCCACAAAGAGAGGGTGGTTGGTACCACTGGAAGTTATCACTCTGTTCTTGGTGCAGTGTGGAATTCCCCACAGTGTTGACCGGGTGGGCAAAACAGAATGGGATTGCCGTATGCAAGGGGAAACCCCAGTGGGTGAAGATCCAAATTACTGTGAACTGGCAGACAGGCTGTGAAAGGACATACTTTGGGAGGTGGACACACCATATATGGCCATTGTTGGTGCAAACGAGCCATGGAAATGCAGACATCTAGAATCTAGAGGGCTTTGGATGGGGCTACACATTCAGGTCATGAGCTGGGGTAGGGGGTCTAAATATGAAATAATATGAATGCGGAAACCACAAAAGTAAGCCAAACATCCTTAGTCCATAGGGTCTGGAACAGAATGGTTCCCATTTGTGCTGTGGACTATATAAGCTGTTTTTCAAATGGCCATCAGCTCTTTGCATGGCCTTGTGGCCACAGGCCTAAGGCACCTTCTTCTGGCGGGTGCTCAGCAATCCTGAGGGTCCGTTTCCTGGCCCTGTTACCAGGGCAGAACACCATCCTTGGCCAGTGGGTACTGCAAGAGGTGGCAGATGAAGAGGCAGCCTCTGGGAACAGGTCAAGTCAAAGTCAGAACCAAAGAAATCCCCAGTTAAAAGAAATTGGTCAGGAAAGTCCTGGTAATAATCCAAAGGGTAGAAGCTAAGAGACAGGTAAGAAAAAAATCAGGTGAAGGATAGCAGAGGGAAGTTGTGAGGCTATCAAAATAAAGCTGTAGAGAGGATTTTCTTAGCCATTTATCTGCCACAGATCCCCTTTGACAATCTCATGAAGACTATAAGCCACTCTCAGAAAAATGTTCTTAAATGCCTAAGACAAAATACATAGGGCCCCAAAGGGAACAAACTATGTATAAACATGGTTATTATCAAAATATTTGGGGGGCAGGGGCGGCTGGGCGGCTCAGTCAGTTAAGTGTCCAGCTCTTGATTTCAGCTCATGTCATGATCTCACGGTTGTGAGATCAAGCCCTGTGTTGGGCTCCACACTGGGCATGGAGCCTGCTTAGGATTCTCTCCCTTCTTCTCTCTGTCTTTCTCTTAAAAAATATATATACACATATATATATTTAAAATCTGTGCATAATAAATATGTTTCTTTATTAATATATTAAATAACAAGTTCAATCAGCAAATCTAATAACCAATATACTTTTTTATTTTTTAATTTTTTTAATTTTTTTTAAAGATTTTATTTATTTATTTGACAGACAGAGATCACAAGTAGGCAGAGAGGCAGGCAGAGAGAGAGAGGAGGAAGCAGGCTCCCCTCTGAGCAGAGAGCCCCTTGTGGGACTCGATCCCAGGACCCCGGGACCATGACCTGAGCCGAAGGCAGAGGATTTAACCCACTGAGCCACCCAGGCGCCCCCAAATATACTTTTTTTAAATATTTTACTTATTTATTTGACAGAGAGGGAGAGAGAGTGAGCAAAAGAGAACAGAAGCAGGGGGAGGGGCAGAAGGAGAAGCAGGCTCCCTGCTGAGCAGGGAGTCCCACGTGAGGCTCAATCCCAAGACCCTAGAACCATGACTCGAGCTGAAGGCAGATGCTTAGTCAACTGACCCACCCAGGCACCCTACCAATATACTTTTGATATATTGATGGCTGTAATTTGTCTATTAAGTTACAGTTTGTATGACGTAATATGAAAAGATGTCTGACTTCTACTGGTGACAAAGTTACAGGTACTCCTAATATTACTGAAATCTGTTGCTTCCATTTATAGTTGATAGAAAAGCTTATATTCTATACACATTAGTAAAAATAAATATGTATGTTTTCTCCATCCAAGTTCACAGACCTTGTACTTTCTATCCCCGAACTCCACCCTAGAGCACTATTCTAGAGTTATTTTCACAAGGAGCACAAAGCCTAGGCAAAGCCATTTCTTTTCCTTAGCCTCTCCCTGTGAAAGGTGGGGCCAGTGTTTCTCCAGATTTGCCTAGTGCAAGTATGTAGTTCAACTGGCTTGTGTCAAAGTTGGGAGGCAAAATTCTTCACTTCTTCTAATTCAATGTTTTTCAAATATTTAGACCTATAACCCATAATAAGAAATGCATCTTGCATTGAGACTTAGGACCCATACACACAACTGAAACTAAAATTTCACAAAACAATACTCTTGCCAACATATTATGTATATATCATATATAGTTTGCTAAGGCTACCAAACAAAATATCACTGACTGCATGGCTTAAACAGCAGAAATTTATTGTCTCTCAGTTTGGGAGGCTGAAAGTCCAAGATCAAAGTATCAGCAGATTTAGTTTCTCCTGAGGGCTCTCCGCTTGGTTTGAGGATGGCTGCCTTCACACTGTGTCCCTATATGACTTTCCTCAGTGCACCTAAACCCTTGACGTCTCTCTGTTCTAATCTCCTCTTCTCATAAGGAAACCAATCAGACTGGATTAGGAAACCACCCTAACCATACAGTCACATTCTGAATGACTAGGAGTTTAGACAACAAGATATGAATTTGTGGGGATACAATTCAGCCTATAACATATAGTAAAGTAAAATCATAACCACACTTACATAAGATCTTATTTATTAATATTTAAATGTAAGAAATAAATCCCACCCCAAAATTAATATTGCAATGTGTGAGTGTGCTAATTGGTAGGTTTAATGTGACTTGAAATACATGGGCAATGCAATGTGCACAGCTGATGGACTATCAAGTCTGTCTTTTGATTTTCTTAGGTCAGCATTGAAAATTATAGTTCACATTAATAACAGTGACTACAAAAACAATAAACAATATGATCTTTTTCCTTGACAAATGAATTTTTTTTCATTTTAACATCTTAGAGTCATCCTTCAAGATAAGTATGAAACCAGCTCATTCTTCAAGCTCAAAATTTAATTAAATTATCAGCAAATGGGTATTTTATCTAACTACATTTCCTTCATGTTTCAATTTTTGTAGAAAATAATGAACAAAAGTTTGAGACATATAATGTGAAATATAACAATATCTCCAATCGTATTTGTTCAAACTATCTTCATTGTAACATATTCTCATATTGTAGCTAGGGCAATCACTTTTTTTTACTTGCTCTAACAATAATGTCTTTTGAACTGTTAAATATCCTTAATGTGTTGAAATCATGCTTCTCCTATGGTTTCAAATTTAGTTTATTAAGAATGCCCAAAAAATTAATTAAATACACCAATTTTGTTCCCCAAATCATACTTTTAAAATATTTTCCAGGGGCGCCTGGGTGGTTCAGTGGTTAAAGCCTCTGCCTTCGGCTCAGGTCATGATCCCAGGGTCCTGGGATCGAGCCTCGCATCGGGCTCTCTGCTCAGCGGGGAGCCTGCCTCCTCCTCCTCTCTCTCTCTGCCTGCCTCTCCACCTACTTGTGATCTGTCTGTCAAATAAATAAAAATCTTTAAAAAAAAAATTAAAAAAATTAAAAAAATAAAATATTTTCCAAATGAAGACCAAATATTGTGAAAATGTCTATGCTACCTAAAGCAATCTATACGTTAATGCAATCCCTATCAAAATACCATCCATTTTTTTCAAAGAAATGGAACAAATAATCCTAAAATTTATTCGGAACCAGTAAAGACCTCGAATAGCCAGAGGAATGGTGAAAAAGAAAGCCAAAGTTGGTGGCATCACAATTCCACACTTCAAGCTGTATTACAAAGCTGTCTTCATCAAGACAGTATGGTACTGGCACAAAAACAGACACATAGATCAATGCAACAGAATAGAGAGCCCAGAAATGGACCCTCAGCTCTATGGTCAACTAATCTTTGACAAAGCAGGAAAGAATGTCCAATGGAAAAAAGAGTCTCTTCAACAAAAATGATGTCAGGAAAATTGGACAGCCACATGCAGAAAAATGAAACTGGACCATTTCCTTACACCACACACAATAATAGGCTCCAAATGGATGAAAGACCTCAATGTGAGAAAGGAACCCATCAAAATCCTTGAGGAGAACACAGGCAGCAACCTCTTCAACATCAGCCACAGCTACTTCTGCCTAGGGAAACAACGGCAAAAAGGAACTATTGGGACTTCATAAAGATCAAAAGCTTTTGCACAGCAAAAGAAGCAGTCAACAAAACCAAAAGACAACTGACAGAATGGGAGAAGATATTTGCAAACGACATATCAGATAAAGGGCAAGTATCCAAAATCTATAAAGAACTTATCAAACTCAACGCCCAAAGAACAAATAATCCAATCAAGAAATGGGCAGAGGACATGAACAGACATTTCTGCAAAGAAGACATCCAGATGGCCAACAGACACGTGAAAAAGTGCTCCACATCACTCGGCACCAGGGAAATACAAATCAAAACCACAATGAGACACCACCTCACGCCAGTCAGAATGGCTAAAATTAACAAGTCAGGGAATGACAGATGCTGGCGAGGATGTAGAGAAAGGGGAACCCTCCTACACTGTTGGTGGGAATGCAAGCTGGTGCAACCACTCTGGAAAACAGCATGGAGTTTCCTCAAAAAGCTGAAAATGGAGCTACCCCCTATGACCCAGCAATCGCACTACTGGGTATTTACCCTAAAGATACAAATGTAGTGATCCGAAGGGGCACATGCACCCAAATGTTTATAACAGCAATGTCCACAATAGCCAAACTATGGAAAGGACCTAGATGCCCATCAACAGATGAATGGATAAAGAAGATGTGGTATATATACACTATGGAATACTATGCAGCCATCAAAAGAAATGAAATCTTACCATTTGTGACCATGTGGATGGAACAAGAGGGTATTATGCTGAGCGAAATAAGTCAATCAGAGAAAGACAATTATCATATGATGTCCCTGATATGAGGAAGTTGAGAGGCATCAAGGGGGGTTTGGGGGGTAGGAAAGGAATAAATGAAACAAGATGGGATTGGGAGAGAGACAAACCATAAGAGACTCTTAATCTCACAAAACAAACTGAGGGTTGCCGGGGGGAGGGGTGGAGGGAGAGGGTGGTTGAGTTATGGACATTGGGGTAGGTATGTGCTATGGTGAGTGCTGTGAAGTGTGTAAACCTGGCGATTCACAGACCTGTACCCCTGGGTCTAATAATACATTATATGTTAATATAAAATAAAAAATTTAAAAAATTATTTTCCAAATGAGATTGCTTTTCAAATAGAAAAAAATGAAACTCACATGCTTGTACTTTTGTACTTGCACTTGTGGAGAAGAGTGCTTTTAGGATGTGTTCAAACTTAAACAACCATCAGCTTAATAGAGACTGCTATATATATAGGATGCCATATATGGGCCTCCCAGCAACCATGAACCAAAAATCTATAATAGATACACAAAATAAATAAATAAATAGAAAGAAAGGAATCCAACCACAGCACTAAAAAAAAAAAAAAAAAGTCACCAGATCACAAAGGAAGAGAGCAAGAGAAGAAAGGAACAAAGAAGAACTACAAAACAACAAGAGAAGAGTTAACAAAATGTCAATAAGCACATTCCTATCAATAATTACTTCAGGGGCACCTGGTGGCTCAGTAGGTTAAGCATCTGCCTTCAGCTCAGGTCATGGTCCCAGGGTCTTGGGATGGAGCCCCCCCATCGGGCTCTCTGCTCAGTGGAGAGTCTGCTTCTCCCTCCCTCACCCTGCCTGCTGCTCTGCCTGCTTGTGTTCTCTCTCTGTCTGCTAAATAAATAAATAAAATCTTAAAAATAATAGTAAAATAGCAAAATAATTACTTCAAATATAAATGGTCTAAAAGATCCAATCAAAAACCATAAGGTGGCTGAATAGATTTTTTTAAAAAAAGACCCATCTATATGCTGTCTACAAGACACTCACTTCAGATCTAAAGACACATACAGACTCAAAGAGAAGGGATGGAAAAAATATTCTATGCAAATGGAAGTGACAAAATGCTGGGGTAGCTAAACTTATATTTGATGAAATGGACTTTAAAACAAAGGCTACGGATGCCTGGGTGGCTCAGTGGGTTAAAGCCTCTGCCTTCAGCTCAGGTCATGATCTCAGGGTCCTGGGATGGAGCCCCGCATCAGGCTCTCTGCTCAGCAGGGAGCCTGCTTCCCCCTCTCTCTCTCTGCCTGCCTCTCTGCCTACTTGTGATCTCTCTCTGTCAAATAAATAAATAAAATCTTAAAAAATTAAAAATTAAAAATTTAGCCTCTATGTGTTTGTGTTCTTTTTCAGGTTTACTTCTTGCAACTGATTCTAGTTTGAATCTGTTATGGTCACAAAGATGCTTGATATGATTTCAATCTTTTTATTGACTGGTTCTGTGGCTAACATGTGATGTTAGCCTATCCTGGAGAATACTCCATGTATGCTTGAAAAGAATGTGTGTTCTGATGGTTTTTTTTTTTTTTTTTGGATGGAATATTCTGTATGTACCTGTTAAATCAATCTGGTCTATTCAAACCACTCTTTTCTCACTGAATTTCAGCCTGGATGATATATACATTGATATAAGTAAAGTGTTGAAGTCTCTGATTATTATTGTATTATTGTCAAATTCTCCCTTTATGTCTGTTAATAGTTGCTTTATATATCTAGGTGCTCCTATTTAGGTGCATAGATATTTACAATTGTTATGTATTCTTATTGGATTGATTCTTTTACCATTATGTAAATGCCCTGCTTTGTCTATTATTAGCCTTTGTGTTTTTTTTAATTTTTTAATTTTTTAAGATTTTATTTATTTATTTGACAGAGAGAGATCACAAGTAGGCAGAGAGGCAGGCAGAGAGAGAGAGGGGGAAGCAGGCTCCCTGCTGAGCAGAGAGCCTGATGTGGGGCTCGATCCCAGGACCCTGAGATCATGCTATTAAACAACCAATAGGTCAATGAAGAAGGCAAGGAGGAAATAAAATAATACCTAGACAAATGAAAATGGAAACACATGGTTCAAAACTTCGGGATGCAGCAAAAGCAATTCTAAGAGGGAAATTTGTAGGGACATAAGCTTACTTCAAGAAATGAGAAAAATCTCAAGCAAAAATCTAAACTCACACCTAAAAGAACTAGAAGAAGAAGAACAAAAAACACTGAAAGTTAACAGAAGAAGAAAATATTGAAAATCAGAGTGGAAATAAATTAAACAGAGACTTTAAAAAAAGAAAGAATGAAAGGTCACTAAAATTAAGAAATGGTTCTTCAAAATACAAACAAAACTGATAAGCTGTTAGAAAGATTCATTAGAGAGAAGGAGAATTGAAATGAATGAAACCAGTAATGGAAGAGGAGAAGTTACAACTCGCAACACAGAAATACAGTTTTATCAGATACTACTAGGAAAAATTATATGTCAACAAACTGGACAACCTAGAAGAAATGGATACCTTCCTAGAAGCACATAAACTTCCAAGATTGAATCAGGAAGAAATCTAAAAACTGAACCAACAAATTACTACTGACAAAATTGAATCAGTAATCAAAAAATTCCCAATGAACAAAAGTTCAGGGCCAGATGGCTTCGCAGCTGAATTTTACTAAAATTTAAAGAATAGTTAATACCTAGCCTTCTCAAACTATTCCATAAAATAGAAAAGGAAGGAAAACTTCCAAATTCATTCTAGGAGGCCAGCATTATTTTGATACCAAAATGAGACAAAGACACTACCAAAACAAAAAATAAAAACAAACAAACCAAAAAAACAACACAAAAACTACAAGCCAACGTCCCTGATGAACTCAGAGGCAAAAATCCTCAACAAAATATTAGCAAACCAAATTCAACAATATATTTTAAAGAAATCATCCACTACAGTAAAGTGGCATCTATTCCAGAGATGCAAGGATGGTTCAGTTTCAGCAAATCAACCAACATGAGACACCTCATTAACCAAATGAAGGATAGAAATCATATAATCATCTCAATAGATGCAGAAAAAACATTTGACAAAATTCAACATCTGTTCATGAAAAAAAATCTCTCAACAAATTGCATTTGTGGGGGACATACTTCAGTATAATAAAGACCATATATAACAAACCCACAGTTAACATCAGTGAAAAATCGGAAGGTTCCTTCAAAGGTCAGGAATAAGACAAGGATGTCCACTCTCATCATTTTTATTTAACAGAGTCCTGGAAGTCCTAGCCATAGCCATAAGACAAGAAAAAGAAATAATACATCCAATTTGGTAAGGAAGAAATAAAACTATCACTACTTGAATTTGACATGTTTGTACAGGTAGAAAACCCTAAAGACTACACCAAAAAATTATTAGAACTAATAAATGAATTCAGTAAAGTTGTAGGATACAAAATTAACCTACAGAAATCAGTTGAATTTCTATATCCTAATAACAAAGTTGCAGAAAGGGAAATTAAGAAAAAATTCCTTATCAGCCAAATTGGAGAAGAAGATGATAACAGAGTTAGGAGGACTCTCAGCTTACCTCAACCCATGAATATAACTAGATAACTATGAAATCATTCTAAATACCCTAGATATCAACCTGAACACTGACAGAACAAACTCCCAAACTAAAGGGAGAGAACAGGCCAGATTGAAGAAGGTAGAAAGTATAGAGGAGAAATAGATCCTGACTGCTGAGGAGGGAAGGGAGCTATAGTCACGGAGAATGACAAGCGGTGATGGGGAGAAAGAAGAGCACATAGAGGAATTCATAAGGAGAATGTTTTCCTATAGTTATTGGCTTGGAAAGCAAGAGGGGTTGAATTTTGTGAGTTCTTGCTACCAGTGAGGCTTAAAGCCTGGAGTTTTAAAGGTTAGTGGACTTGGATGGGATAAAGCCCTGAGGGCAATGTGGTGCTCTTAGAGAGAAGGAAGGCAAACAAACTAGGGGGCTAGTGATCTGAAGAGCACCTAGGGCACACAGAAGGGCGATTATTCACTCTTCTTGGAGCATATCCCTGAAAGGCAGTATATAGCATATAGACCTACCTAAAGAAGCAAGAAAAATCTCAAATAACCAAACTTAATACCTAAAGGAGCTAGAAAACAAATAATAAATGAAGCCTAAAGGCAACAGAAGGAAGAAAATAATAAAGATTACAGTAGAGAGTGCCTGTGTGGTTCAGTTGGTTAAGTATCTGCCTTCGGCTCAGGTCATGATCCTAGGGTCCTGGGATTGAGCCCCCAAATCAGACTTCCTGATCAGCAGGGAGTCTGCTTCTCCCGCTCCCTCTGTGCCTTCCCTCTGATAGTGTTTGCTCTCTCTCCCGTTCTCTCTCTCTCTCGAAATAAATAAATAAAATCTTAAAAAAAAAAAAAGATTAAAGCAGGGGGAAAAATGACATGGAAACTAAAAAAAAAAACAATAGAACAGATCGATGAAACCAGGTGCTGTTTCTTTGAAAAAATTAGTAAAGTTGATAAACCTCTAGTCAAACTTATCAAAAAATTTTAAAAAGACCAAATAAAATCACAAATGAGAGAAGAGAAATGACAATCAACACCGCTGAAATAGGGGTACTTTGGTGGCTCAGTTGTTAGGCATCTGCCTACGGCTCAAGTTGTGACCCGAGGGTCCTGGGATAGAGCCCCACATTGGGCTTCCTGTTCAGCAGGAGGCCTGCTTTTCTCCCTCTCCCACTCCCTCTGCTTGTGTTTCCTCTCTGGCTGTCTCTCTCTGTCAAATAAATAAATAAAATCCTTTTTTTAAAAAAAACACAGAAATAAAAACGATTATAAGAGAATACTATGAAAAAGCATAAGTCAACAAATTGGACAACCTAGAAGAAATGGATAAATTTCTAGAAGCATATAACCTCCCAAAACTGAAACAGAAAGAAATAGAAAATTTGAATAGACCAATAACCAGCAAAGAAATTGAATCAGTAATCAAAAAAATCCCAACAAGGAAAGACCAGGACTAGTTGGCTTCACAGCTGAATTCTACCAAACATTTAAAGAAGAGTTAACACCTGTTATTCTCAAATGATACCAGAAAATAGAAAAGTAAGGAAAACTGCCAAATTCATTCTATGAGGCCAGCATTGCCCTGATACCAAAACCAAATAGACACCCAAAAAAGAGAACTACAAGCCAATACCCTTGATGAACACAGATGCAAATGTCCTCAACAAAATTCTAGCAAACTAAATCCAACAATACACTAAAATAAAAAAAAATTTTTAAAAAACTATTCACCACAATCAAGTGGGATTTATTCCAGGGTTGCAAGGGTGGTTCAATCTTTGCAAAGCAATCAACATGATACATCACATTAATGAAAGAATAAGAACCATATTGTCATTTTATAGATGCAGATAAAGCATTTTACAAAGCACATTAATTCGTGATTTAAAAAAAAAACCTCAACATTGTAGGTTTAGAGGAAACATATCTCAATATAATAAAGGCCATATATGAAAAACCCACAGCTAATATCATCCTAAATGGAGAAAAACTGAGAGCTTTTCCCCTACAGTCAGGAACAGAACAGGGATAGCCACTCTCACCACCTACTCAACTAGTACTGGAGGTCCAAGCAACAGCAGTGAGACAATGAAAAGAAATCAAAGGCAACCAAATCAGGAAGGAAGATGTAAAACCTTCATTATTTGCAGATAACATGATACTCTATGTTTTAAAGAAAAAACAACCTGGAAAACTTGCCAAAAAACTGCTAGAATTGATCAACAAATTCAGTAAATAAACAGGATACAAAGTCAATGTAAGAAATCTGTCACATTTCTATACACTAATAATGAAGTAGAAGAAAGAGAATTAAGGAATCAATCCCATTTACAATTGCACCAAAATAATAAGATACCTAGGAATAAACCTAATCAAGGATGTGAAAGACCTGTATTCTGAAACTATAAAGTACTGATGAAAGAAATTGAAATGACACAAAGAAATGGAAAGACACTCCATGCTCATGGATTGGGAGAACAAATATTGTTAATATGTCTATGCTGCCCAGAGCAATCTACATATTCAACGCAATCCCCATCAAATACCAACAGCACTTTTCACAGAACTAGAACAAACAATCCTAAAATTATATAGAACCACAAAAGACCCCACAGAGCCAAAGCAATCTTGAAAAAGAAAAGCAAAGCCAGAGGTATCACAATTCCAGACTTCAAGTCAAATTACAAAACTGTAATAATCAAAGCAGTATGGCACTGACACAAAAATAGTTATATAGATCAATAGAGCGTAACAGAAAGTCAAGAAATGAACCCATAATATATGGTCAATTAATTTTTGACAAAGCAGGAAAAAATATCCAATGGGAAAGGACTGTCTCTTTAAAAAAGTTTTTTTTTTTTACAACATACACAAAAGTAAACTCAACATACATAAACAAAAGTGAACTCAAAATGGGTTAAAGACCTAAATGGGAGACCTGAAAACATAAAAAAATCCTAGAGGAGAACAAAAGCAGTAACCTCTTCGACATTGGTCATAGCAACTTCTTTCTAGATAAGTCTCCTGAAGCAAGGGAAAGAAAAGCAAAATAAATTATTGGGACTACATCAAAATAAAAATCTTCTGCACAGTGAAGGAAACAACCAACAAAACTAAAAAGCAAGCTACAAAATGGAAGAAGATAGTTGCAAATGACATATCCAATAGTTAGTATCCAAAATATACTAAAAACATACAACTCAACACTCAAAAAACAAATAATCCAATTAAAAATGGGCAGAAGACATGAAGAGACATTTCTTCAAAGACATCCTGATGGCCAACAGACATGCAAAAAGACACATATCATCAGGAAAATGCAAATCAAAACCACAATGAGATATCACTTCACATCTGTCAGAATGGCTGAAATTAAAAACACAAGAAACAACAATTGTTGATGAGGATGTGGGAAAAAAGGAACCCTCATGCACTGTTGGTGAGAATGCAAACTGGTGCAGCCACTGTGGAAGACAGTGTGGAGGTTCCTCAAAAAGTTAAAACAAAGAACTACCTTGTGATCCAGTAATTGAACTACTAGGTATTCATCCAAAGAATACAAAAACACTAATTCAAAGGGATACATGCACCCCTATGTTTATTGCAGCATAATTTATGATAGTCAGATTATAGGAGCAACCTAAGTGTCCAGTGATAGATGAATGGGTAAAGAAGATGTGGTTTTTATATACAATGGAATATGATTCAGCCATCAAAGAGAATGAAATCTTGCCATTTACAAGGACATGGATAGTGCTAGGGTGTATTATGCTAAGCGAAATAAGCCAGTCAAGAGAAAAATAAATATCATATGGTTTCATTCATATGTGGAATTTAGGAAACAAAACAAATGAACAAAGTGGGGGGAAAGAGAGAAACAAACGAAACATAGGCTCTTACCTATAGAGAAGAAACAACATTGAATAATATATAGAACTGTTGAGTCACTATATTGTATACCTGAAACAATATAGCACTGTATGTTAACTACACTGGAATTAAAATGTTTATAAATGTCATGATTTTAAGGGGTGCCTGGGTGGCTCAGTTGGTTAAGTGACTGCCTTCAGCTCAGGTCATGATCCTGGAATCCCGGGATCCAGTCCCTCATCAGGTTGCCTGCTCGCCAGGGAGTCTGCTTCTCCCTCTGACCCTCTCCCTTCTCACGCTCTCTCTCTCTCATTCTCTCTCTCTCAAATAAATAAATAAAATCTTTTTTTAAAAAAAGGCTCAGCTGTGACTGAGTGATTTGGATCAGTTTTTTTTTTTTTTTAAGTCATGATTTTAAAAAGCAAATAGTGAGATACACTGGAATACTAAAAAGCAGGACTGCCCGCTCTGGAGCCATCTGAGGACTCTGCAAGGATGCTGGACCCCAGAGAGTCAAGCCTCCAGAGGTGACCTTTATGGTAAGGACTCCCTCTTCCCAAAGCAGAGAGTTTTTCTCAAGGTCAGCTTCCTGGAAAAAGAGGCTCAAGAACAGAGGTCTTTGAGCTGGATGGCTCAACCAAGCATGAGAGAAAGGCAGGTGATTTTGAGATATGTGGATCAAGAAGGAAAAAAGGGCCCAGACAGGTCTAGCAAGCCACCTGAGCTTTTCCCTATTCCAAATCCAAGAGAGGCTGCAGGGTCTCCAAGTCTGCTTGTGATTGCCTTCTTCCTGAAGGGGCTGTACTCCAACTAATGGCTTAGCTGACCAAAAGGTATGGTCAGTAGAAGTAGCTAGGCAGTGGGGAACTCCAGGGGATTTGCCAAACAAAGCTTTGTAGAAGGGGCAGGGAGCAGGCCTGGAGCAAGCACCCAGGGAGAGTGCCCACTGCACTTTTATATGGCCCATGGGTTCTGTGTGGCAGGAGGAAAGGAAGGAAGGGAATATGTCCAGGAATGGGACCACCTCCCAACTGTTCAGAGGACCTGAGGCTACAAGGCTACCAAGAGTCAAAAGGGGCCAGACTGAGCATCTCAAAAGGCCCAAGGAGTCTGCAGAGGCCTCAGGGCCAGGGAGTAGGTATGAAATCAAGCTCTGCTGCCTATAGGCCGGGCTGTGCCCTGTTGCTGCCTGACTTCCCACTCACTTTGTGCTGACATTCAGCATGGTAGCCCAGCCTCTTCCTTTCTTTGTGGAGATGCCCCAGTTCCAATGGTTTCTGTTCCTCTCTGGTTTTTCCAGTTGGCCCCATGGCTCTCTTCCTCAGAAGCAACTCTACTTTCACCATCATACTCAATCTACCCTGATTCCTCCAGGGAACGGACCTGTTACATTTGCCCCATGTTAGCCTGTATGGCAGCTCTGCCAACATGGGTTACCAAGACAGGAATTCCTGCTGTGACCTGCTAGCATAAAGACAGGAGGTACCTGGTCCAGTATCAGATAGCTGACTAGAAGGAGAGTCAGGATCCAAATCAGATCCCTAACTCCCAGGAATTAATCAGACAGGTAGCGTAGCACGTAGAACAACAGCCTACCAAAGATGCCCACCATCCGTCTAATCCCTAGAACCTTACATGGCAAAAGAGTTTGCAGAGGTAATCAAGGGTAGAAACCCTGAGATAGGGAGATTATCCTGCATTATCCTGGTGGGCTCAGTTTAATCACAGGAGTCTTTTAAAGGAGAGAAACTCTCCTGGTTTGCTCAGAGAGATGAGATGGAAGGAGAGGAGATTCGAAGCATGAGAGGGACCCAACTTGTATTGCTGGCTTTAAAGATGGAGGAAGGGGCCCATGTCCAAGAAATGTGGGCTCTCAGCAGGAAAACAAGACCCTAGTCCTGTAAGCACAGGGAACTGAATTCTGCCAACAACCCAAATGAGAAAGGAAATTGATTCTCCCTAGAGCTTCCAGAAGAGAAAGCAGCCTGCCTGACACCAGGTGAAATTCACATTGCATAGATGACCTGTGGAACACTAAGATGATAAATGTGGGTTCTTTCAGTTTGTGGTAATTTGTAATAACAGCAATAGAAAACTGATTCAGATACATACTGAAAAGCACAGAAAGCCCAAAGAAGAGCCTAAGGAACAGAGTCCAGAAAGGATGGGAGCCCAGACATCTCTGGCATCCTGTGTACCAGAACCTTAAAGGGCTGCCATGAGATGCCTGGGCTCCATTCTCAATCTGAATGTCTCCTCAACACAAGTTTCCAGTTTTGGGGAGAGAATTCTCTCTTCCAGCAGGGCCCACACCGATCCTAGAGGCCAGGGGACATGGCCATGTGATGGTCATCACTACACATGGGGTTGTGGAGATGAGTCTTTCCTAAAAGAAAGGACTATGGATCAGCCAAAACACCAGTTGCTCATTGCTCATTGCAGTGTTCATTCACATTCTTCTATAAAATGTTTCTTCACTGGGATTTCTATGGCCACACAAGCCTGGGAGGAAAGATACTGTCATAATAACCGTTACCACTTGTTAGTTCTGTGACTCTGCCTCTACCCCTCTGCAGGGAAGTTTTATTGTATTTACACAATGCTCTCCGAGGGTGGTGATGGATCTATTTCATTGAGCTCTGCATAACCAGCCTCTGTGGAGTGCCTATCACTGTCTGTTGGTGGAATGAGTGGCCCATTCTTCCCGTCTGTTCCATGGGATGTGTGCCATTGTCTTCGCCTCTGGCTGCCGGGGTGACCTCTCTTGTCCTTCTTGACGCCATAGACAGTAACCTAGCCTCTCATATGGGTACACTCACAGCTCTGCTCCTGGCAGCCACTGCCAGATCTCAAGGTTGGGGGCCAGGACCCAGCATTTGTTACCAAGGAAACTGTTCACAGCTGTATTAGTGGCTCTCTGACAGCTCAACTTCCCACAGAGGCTGCGATTAAAAAACTTTCTGCCTTTTGTATTTCTCTCCATCCTTTGCATGAATTCTGTGCAAACACCACCCATTGCCTACTGAAACACTAATTTTCCCTTCTTTCCTAAAAATAGCATCTTCAATTTTCAGCTAGACACACTACTGTCAAGGAAAACACCTGCTGTCCCCAGACTCCCTTGCAACACCATCTACTACTGTGTTCCAGCTACTAGATATTAGTGGAATAGTCTGGTGCAGCTTCCAGTAAGTGTCTTTAAGTGGAAAGGATGGGGTCTACTTTGTTCCTTACTCCTGGCTAAAATACAGGTGTAATGCTGTGGTATAGTAAATAATTTGTGTGGTCTTTGTGCTGGGTTTCTGGCATCAAGGTTCAAAAACACTTGGGATTTCCTGAAAGATTAAGGTGATTTGGTTATGTTAATAAGGTGACTTCTGGTGGGCCTTTAGACAGTTTAAAGCTATCTAAAGGATGAGGGCAGAGGGCAGGGACTTTCACCTCTGGGGAGGAAAAGGGACTAGAGAACAAGTTCAATCATGTAGCCAATGATTTAATTGATCATGCTTATGTAATGAAATAACAATAAAGATTCTGCACATCAAAGTTCAGAGGAGCTTCCTGTTTGGTGAACACATTGATGTGCTGGAAGGGTGATGCACCCTAATTTTATGAGGAGAGGCCGTGGAAGATCTGCCCTTCCTCTCAGATTTCCCCCTTGTGTATCATTTATAATGAAACAGTAGCTGTAACTATAGCGTTTTCCTGAGTTTTGTGAGTCATTCTAGTGAATTATTAAACAAATTCGTGGGAACCCCTGAATTTCTAGCCAGTCAGTCAGAAGCTCAGGTGGTCTGGGGATGCCCTAAGACTTGTGGCTGGCATTGGAAGTGAGGGCAGCCTGTGGTGGACTCTGCCCTCAACGTGTGAGCCCTGCACTAACTGGGTGTTTAGTGTCACAGCTGAATTGCTGTCCACTTAACATTAGACCAGTTGGGGTGGAAACAGAGTTGTAGATGTCTAGAGCCGGTGCTGCCAACCTGGATCATGAAGTGGCAGAACAGAGATAGAAATCTGGATCATTGTAAATGGTGCAGCCACTGTATCCACACTGCACTGCCTACCTTCAGACTTCACACTTCACCTTAACAGCTTTTGGCAGCCATAGTGAGACTCACTCAAGTTCATGTGCATTTATCAACAAGTTGTGAATGGCTGTAAAGAAGATGGGTTCACTCTGGGTCATGAAGAGTGGGACTACAGCTGAATACCCACAAGGCTCCTGGTCAGTTCTAGAGCCATAGCTGGTTGCTCTGGCTTTCTAAGAGGTATTTGCCCATCTCCCACCAACTACCTGGTGAATTGGTCCCTACATGTTTCTGCTTCTATGGGTTTCCCCTGACAACCAGGTGTCCTCAGGAACTCCATGCTGCTCTTTTCTGTTTATGGCTTCAGCATATTTCTGTCTTGCTTTTCTCATGGCTTTCATGAAGCTCAGGCTTTTCAGCTTCTGCTCCTTCTTTTCTTCTCTACATTTTCAAATTCTACTTCAGATTCTGGAGAGAATTGAGAAGGTTGGGTAATTACATTCCTAGTTTAGACAGAATATTTCTTCAAGACAGCCTGTAGAATAAATGCTCTAGGGTGACATGTCACCCTATTCTGGGCATGTTAGTTGGCTATTGCTGCATAACAAATCACCACAAACTTAGCAGCTTGAAACAACACACATTTATTATCTCATACTTTCTGTGGGTCAGGAGTCCAGGTGTATCTTAGCTAATCTCCTGCTTGGAGTCTCATAAGGTGACAATTAAGGTATCAACTGGACTAGGTTCTCACCTGGAAACTTGACTAAGGAATAATCAACTTCCAAGTTCACCCAGTTGTTAGCAGAATTTATTTTCTTGGTGTGTAGGACCAAGGAATCCAAACTCTTGCAGGTATTTTATGGAAGCCACACTCAAATCTTAGAAGTTGTTTGCAGTTCCTACAGGCCACCTACAGTTCCTTGCCATGTCACATGGCTGCTTCACTGGGCCATGTAGAAGCCTCTAGAGCAAGTCGGACAGCAAGACAGCCTCAAAGAACACAACATGGTCAAGGAAATGACATCTCATCACATTTGCCATTTTCTATTACTTAGAACAAATCACAAGTCCTGCTCACATTCAAGGGAAAGGATTTAAACAAGGGAATAAACACCAGGAGAAGGATCAGGAGGGGTCATCCTAGGGTCTATCCACCACGCCTAACATAGGTGTATTTGGGGTCGGGACAGTGACACAGAATGTGGTGCCAGGAGGAAATAAATGCCAAGAGTGGCCTGAGTAATAAACAGATGAAGGTTATAAAAACAATGGATGAGAATGCAAGCTGGTAGAGCCATTCTGGAAAACAGTATGAAGGGTCCTCAACAAGTTAAAAATACAGCTACCCTATGACTCAGCAATTGCACTACTGGGTATTTACCCCAAATATACAAGAGTAGTGATCCCAAGGGGCATGTCCACCAAAATGTTTATAGCAGCAATGTCCAAAATAGCCAAACAATGGAAAGAGCCCAGATGTCCATCAACAGATGGATAAAGAAGATGTGGTATGTATATACACACACAGATACATACACAATGGAATATTACGCAGCCATCACAAAAGGAAATCTTGCCATTTGCAAAAACATGGATGGAACTAGAGGGTATTATGCTAAGCAAAATAAGTCATTCAGAGAAAGACAATTATATGGTCTCACTGATATGCAGAATTTAAGAAACAAGGCAGAGGATCATAGGGGGAGAGAGGAAAAAAAAAACGAAACAAGACGAAACCAGAGAGGGAGACAAACCATAAGAGACTCTTAATCATAAGAAACAATCTGAGGGTTTTTGGTGGGGAACAGGAACGGGGATGGGGTGGCTGGTGATGGACACTGGGGAGAGTGTGTGCTGTGGTGAGTTCTGGGTGTTGTGTAAGACTTATGTGTTTGTGACTATACTCAGCAAACATTTATTGAATCCTTCCTGTTGACTGGAAATATAAAGATTAGTAATTTCTCTCTCTGCCTACCCCAGGAGGAATACAGAGTAGACACACTAGTGCTATATTAGAAGTACTGAAGATGTTCCAGGAAGTATCCAGTGAGGGGAGAGGGGAGGAGAGGAATTCAAGGAAGGCTTGTAGAAGATAAATAATTTTCTTTCCAGGTAGGTATTGTAGAATTGGCAGAACTCTACCAGGTGATCGCTCAAGATTGGGGCCTCATAGAAGGCACGTCAGCCTTTCCAGCCTTTCCAGCAAACCCCTGGAAGTCAAACTGTGTGGAGGATTGGTGGAAACTACTGTTGAGAGAGTACCCTATGTTTGAGTAGGTGGGACCAAATTATTAAGACCTCAAATACTGGATTTAAAGATTTATTCTGAAGTTATTGGGACATCATGGATGGGAAGAATGGACTCAGATTAATGTTTTAGAAAAAGAACTCTGTGGAGGACAGACTGGGAATAGGAAGAGATTCAGGTGGGGGCACTCGATTACAGCACTACTATAATCCAGGCAAGAAATAGTGAAAGCTTGAGCCAAGGCAATGGAAGCCATTGGAAAGGGGGTACAGAGGTACATATAGTGACATTGGGAGATGGAAAAGTGAAAAATAACAATAAAACCAAAGGCCTCTGGAGAGGGTGGTGATGTTATTCATCAAACCCAGAAATCAGAAGGAGTTCATAGATTAGGCAAATCAGGAAAGGTGTTCAATCTGTTACCTTTCAGGGTATTGTAAGACATATTTGTGGAACTGCAGGTGTACAACTCAGAGAGAACTTATTATGTAGACAAGATTCTTGAGTCATTATCAAGAATGATATTTGAAACTGTGAGAGTGCATTAAACCAGTTAGGAAGATAGTATAGCATTATAAGTTGGTAGGAGTGTCAGAGAATGCTGTCTTTGTGAGGAAAAAAAAAAAGGGTGTGATGGAGCTTGATATAGATAGGAGTAGAACCAGGAGAGAGCAAAGTCATAGAGAAGGGAAGAGCGTTTTAAGGAGGAATTACTCTTAGTAAGCTAGACATGAGGAGGGCTAAACAAAGATCACTGGGTGAAGTAAGTCACTGGCAACTTTTGGGAACAGTGTGAGAAGGGTGGCAGGAGCAGAATCCAACAAGAGTTATAGACTGCCTAAGGAGAGAAGAGGCTACAGTGTATCACATCAATTACTTTTAGAAGAAATTTGAGAAGGGAAGAAAGTGAAAAAGGAAAGTAGCTTGAGGAAGGAGATGGGTACTTAAGACTCAGCTTTGTTGCTTCCTAGCAAGCAGTTATCTTACACAGTTGTGCAGGACAGGAAGGAGGGATTTGAATCACCACCATCCCTTTATTTCTAACTAGTTATAAAACTCCAGGCCTAAATTACCATTTGGGAAAGGAGAAGGGGGACGTAATCTCTACTAACAGATCCAAATTTTGCTTCACCAATTTTGGCTAGGATTTCCACAGGTGTACAAACTCTAGTCCTCCACCCCAAACAAAACAACAACAAAGCAGCACCATCGCGTCCTCTTCCTTGTACTCTGGAAAAACTGAGCAAGTGCACAGTGCCCGAGTCCTATGCCAGCAGCCCCTCTCTGAAGCAGCCTGCTTTAACCAGAGGGAGCAGGGCTCTGAAGCTGCCCAGCCCTGTGCGCTCTCGAGGAGGCGCGCTCGGCTCAAACCCGACAGAGTTGCTCCCGTTCAGCGCACCTGAGTCTCCAACTATGCTTAGGCTTTGCCGGCCGTCGCCTTCGGTGGTGACATCAAGTCCCACAACGCGGCGCGGGGAAGTGAGCACAGTCAAAAAAAACCCTCGGCCCTTCCTGCGGCCTCCCTGTCCCACTATAGTCGGCCTCCATTACCCTTTTCCCTTTCCACAGCTCCCTTGGTAAAATGAAACCTAGTGCCATCAGCTGAGGCAAAAGGGTGGGATCCACTGCCTCTCTACTAGGCAAAGAGAAAAGCCAGGATCCACTCTAGGCAGCAAAGGGGTGTGTTGCACCGGCCGGGTCGCCTGGAGGTCCCGCCCCAGGCCCGCCCTCCTGACACCGGAGACTACATTTCCCAGAGGACTCCGCGGCCCCAAGGGGGAGGCCCGTCCGCTCTCCCGCTCATACTGAGCGGTGACTGGCTTCCCTAGAGGAGGGCGGGGCCTGCACCAGCCAATAGGTGAGAAGCTCGTTACGGCGGCGGAAGCAGCGGCGCTGGGCTGAGGGGTGGGGGGCAGAGAGCTAGCGCCCCGGCGGCGGCGGCGGGTCCGGAGCTCGAGGACGTCGGTCCCACAGGCAGAGAGAACACGGGAGCGAGCTCGAGGCGGCGCGGTGGCCACTCGGCGCAGCACCCAGGTAATGGCGGGACGGGCGCCGCGGAGGAAAAGGGAGGAGAGGGGAGGAGACGAGGGGGCGGGGCGGCCGAGCCGGGCTGCAGCGTCCGTCCTGCCGTGCGTCCCTGGGGAAGGGCAGCGGTGCCTCGTCTCCTGTGGCTCAGACCTAGGCTCTTTCACGAGCTGGACACGGCGGTTGGGCCGGCGGCAGGGACTGGGTGTCCTGCGGCAAGGAAGGGAGAGGTTTCAGGAGGGGTGGGCTGTTTCGGGCTTGGGGGCGTGGCGGGCGTGGGCCCTGGCGGGGAAGTGGAGCGGCCGGGGGAGCGCCGGTGGGCGGGCGGCCCAGGGAGTTTGGCTCTTGGAGCAGTTTAAAGTGACTCTCCACATCCGGGCCCTGCGCCCGCCGCTTTCAGACCCCGACCGAGGCGGGGCCTCCTGCCTCCCCGCCCCCCTCGCCGGGAGCGCTTGTCTTCCTCTGCCATTGGCTTAGCCTCGAGGGGTTTGGGCTGCCGCGACGAGGCTCGTGCCTGATTGGCTGGGAGTCGGCGGGAGGGTGGGGCGGGATCAGAGCGCGCAGGCCTCCGCGGATTGGTCCGGGGTCTCGAGTGACGCGCCCGGCGTGGGGCCAATGGGCGGGCGGGGGAGGTAGGGGCAGGTTCGGGGGGGAGAAGATTGGAGCAGAGCCGGGGCGGGTGGCGCGGGTGAGCGGGGCCGGCGGGGCTGGACAGCGGCGGGCCCGAGGCGCGCTCCGGTAGGAGCCCTGTCCACGACCCAGGAGCCCAGCGCTGCCGTCTAGATGGGCCCTCCGCGGCACCCCCAGCCCGGCGAGATGGAAGCGGGAGGTGCGAGCGGCGGGCGGCGGCTGCAGGTAAAGAGGCACACTGCTTGTCCTGGGGTTCCCCAGAACGCCGTCCTCTTTCCTACCCGCCAAGACAAGTCTCAGCCGAAGTGTCTCTGGAAACCTGTGTTCAGCGATCTCAGCAATGGGCTTCGGGGTGGGGGTGGGGTTGCGTGCGAACTGGGAATACCGGTAGAGCTTGGCTCCTGAGGGAAAAGTGGGGGGTCGATTTTAGAGAAAGTGGTGAAGGTCTGTGGTCCCTCTGGCTCAGTAGAGGGTCTGTGAGAGAAGGGGGAGGAAATCGGTAAATGGAGGCCTGTGCAGAAAATCATTTCAGAGTTCCTTTTGAATTAGGTCTTGAGGAAAGCTTTCTGATTTTTTAGAACTGGGCATCTCTCCTCGGGTTCCTCTTATGACATACTGATGACAGTTGTGTTCACCTTGGTGTGAACTTCAGTCTTTCAAAGGCATATGTCATTTTCCATAAAACTTAATACAGATACATATGTGATTTGTTAATACCTATCATATGGCTTTTGTACAGGATTCAGTGTTGATTTTTTTCGAGTGGTATTCTTTAAGTATTTATGGAGTGTCATAGTATACCCCAACACCACACAAACGATTTTACTATTATTTTAATCCATATCCTTTAAAAACTTAAAAGAATTTAGACCATTTGTGTACCGTATGTTGATCACAGTTAATTGTTCTAGGTGGATGAAGCTGCATTTGCTTTTTTAAGGAAAAGTATAGGTATTGGAGATGCTTTAATTTCTCATTATTGATTCTAGTGTGAGAATTTAGTAGTAACCATATGACTGTATGCACTACAGGTGGAAATGAGTTCTCAGCAGTTTCCTCGGTTAGGAACCCCTTCCACTGGGCTAAGCCAGGCTCCTTCACAGATTGCGAACAGTGGTTCTACAGGATTGATAAACCCAGCTGCCACAGGTGAGATATGTGACATTCCTCTATATTGCTTCTTGCTTTAAGACATTGCCAGTTTTTCATAAGTGACTCTTAATCTCACAAAACAAACTGAGGGTTGCTGTGGGTGGTGGGGAAGAGAGGGGTGAGGTTATGGACATTGGGGAGGGTATGTGCTATGGTGAGTGCTGTGAAGTGTGTAAATCTGGCGATTCACAGACCTGTACCCCTGGGGATAAAAATACATTATATGTTTATTAAAATTTTTTTAAAAATTTAAATTTAAAATTTAAAAATTAGCAAATTCCTTGTGGGATTTTAGTAAATTCTAGGTTATTGAATTTGAAGAAAGGGTATATTACAATTCTAATTTAAACAAGGTTTTTTGAGGGTGCCTAAGTGGCTCAGTTGGTTAAGCATCTGACTTGATTTCAGCTCAAGTCATGATTTTAGGTTCTGAGATGGAGTCCCACGTCAGGCTCCATGGTGCATGGAGCCTGCGTAAGAGTCTCTCTCTCCCTTTCCTTCTATTCTTCCCTCCCTTTATGAATAAACAAGTTTTTTAAAAATTCCTTTTTTAATACTTTCACTTATACTGGAGTATACATGAAACTTATAGCAAAGCATGCCTATGAGAACTATATTTTAAATACATTAATGTGTTCTCCTTGTTCTGCTTTATGGCCCAGAGGTATAATAGTGCCATGAGGAAGACCAAAGGTGTGTAAGGCATAATTCTTGCCTTTTAGGAGCCTATGAGCTAGGAAAGAAGGTTTAAAAAAAAAAGCACAGTCTATTCTTGAAAAATATGGGTTTGAACTGAACAGGTCCGTTACTTGTGAATTTTTTCTGATAAATGTGGTACAGTACTGTATATGTACTTTTGTGTTCCTTATGTATTTCAGTGTAAGAATATAATATGTAATATGTGTAACATACAAAATACATATTAACTGTTACAAGCAAGGTTTCCAGTCAACAGTAGGTTATTAGTAGTTAAGCCTTTAGGGAAGTCAAAAGTTACATGCAGATTTTTGGCTGCAGATGTGGTCATCACCGCTAACCCTGCATTGTTCAAGCGTCAACTGAATATGTACACATATACGCACTTAGTTTTTAATGGTATGCCCTTTGAGTGCTGTAGATCAATGGTCCCTGTTATCAGGGATGATTTTGCAGTCCAGGGAATATTTGGCAATGTCCGGATACATTTTTGGTTGCCACAAGTAAGGGGGTGCTGTTGGCATCTGATATTTAAAGGCCGTGGATGCTGCTAAATATCCAAAATGGGCAGGACAGCCCTCCACAACAAAGTATCCAGTCTAGTCAATAGTGCTAAAGTTGAGGTACTCCTTCAAGTAGTCTTTTTGTGTTTATTCAGGTGAAAAGATGACATTGCAAAGTAAAGTATTCCTTTTTCTATTCCTTTTTCTTCACCACCTGTTTTCTAATTTTCTTAAAATGGTAAATGGTACCACTATCTGCTCATTGCTCAAACCAGGAACACAGGCATTATCTTTAATTGCTCTGTCTCTCTGGCTCTTATATGTGAGTTATGGAACTTTGATGTTTCAATCTCTTTATCCCTTTGCTTCCCTCCTACCAACTTAGTTTTTGTTACAAATTTATCTTAGTTCTCTTTAGACTTGAAGGAATTTTAAGCTACTTCTTATCTCATCCTTAATAGTAACTACTCATTTTCTGAAAGAATGACAAAAAGTTCCCAATATTCTTGACCTTGAGGAACACAGGAACATTCTGTTCCTTTTGCCACAATCTTCCTTCTTTCTTTTCACACTTACTTATCTGGTTAATTCCTGTCCTTCCTTGAGGTTTCATCTCAGATGTCACTTTTTCTAGGAGATCTTTGCCAGCTAGTTTGCCAACTAGACCACAGGAGTCAGGGGTAGGACCTTGTAGAATGAAGGCTGGAACCATACCCTGGAACCTGGAACCTTGTGTACATTTGTATGTGCTATACTTGCTACATTATAGGGCATAAGTAGTGGTCAACAAGTCTTTATAGAGCTACTTCAAGTTCTTTGCTCCTTAACAAATATTTTTGACAAATTGTCTTTGATTATAAATTCATAGAATAATTTAAAGAAGTATAGCTGAAAAAGAATGTTTTTGAACATCTATTTACAAAGAATTATAGTGCTTATTAAAAACAGTGTTGGGACACCTGGGTGGCTCAGTTGCTTAAGCATCTGCCTTCACTTCAGGTTGTGATCCCAGTGACCTGGGATCACGACCTGAATTGGGCTTCCTGCTCCATTGGGAGCCTGCTTCTCCCTCTTCCTCTGCCTGCCACTCCCCCTGCTTGTGCTCGTTCCCTCCATTCTGTCAAATAAATAAATAAAATCTTTTTTTAAAAAAGTCAAAACAAAAAAAGGTGTCAATTAGCAATAATTGCCCTCAGACTTTGTTGAGAAGGAAATCATCGACTTAAACCAAAATTGTCTATAATTTTACTTTTGAATATTGTGCGTATTTTTTCCTTCAGTGACTCTTAGAAAAAATATGAAAGTTTGGGGCGCCTGGGTGGCTCAGTGGGTTAAGCCTCTGCCTTTGGCTCACGTCATGATCTCAGGGTCCTGGGATCGAGCCCCGCATTGGGCTCTCTGCTCAGCAGGGATCCTGCTTCCTCCTCTCTCTCTGCCTGCCTCTCTGCCTACTTGTGATCTCTGTCAAATAAATAAATAAAATCTTAAAAAAAAAAAAAAGAATACAAAAGTTTTTCCATAAGGAGTTTAATATTTCTCTATATTTTCTATTGCTTTTATTAGAAGAACTAATTTGGGATCCTAAGCATATCAGGATTTCAGATACATGTTCAAAGGTCAGAAGTATGGATTACAAGTTTCCTTAACTATTCTTTCAAGGTTCTTTTGGTTCTAAATGATTCTAAAAGGAGCTTAAAAGGGGATAGTCAGTACATTATATCATAATGAAATTGTCAAAAATCAAAATCTTCCTGAACAAATAGGTTTGGGGGAAAGTTATGAAATTGTCCGTTTCCCTTAAAATCTAGTCAGGAGAAAATCTGGACAACAGGGAAGGTTCACAGTATGATCATATATAAAGATCATATGTTTAAAAAGCTGTTGGAGCCAATAAGTAAAATTAGTAAAGGCTGCAGGATAAAAGTTCAATGTATAAAAACCAATTTTAGTACTAGCAATGAACAGTGAAGTTTTTTAAATGTCATTTACAATAGCATCAAAAAAAATAACACTTAACACTTGTGTTAAAAATAACACAGAACACTTAAGGATATATTAACAAAATGTGTGTAAGACTTGGGGTAGAAAACAAACATGACTGAGAACAATTAAAAACCTAGACAAATGAAGTGATCATTCATGCCCATCTATTGAAATAACACTCAATATTTTTAAGATAATAGTTCTATCCAAAGGGATCTGTAGATTAGAAAAAATTCTAATCAAAATCCTGTTATGGCCTTTTGTAAAAATTGTCAGCCTGAATCTATATTTATGTGGAAACCAAAGGACCTACAATAGCCAAAGCAATTTTGACCCCTTAAAAAAAAAAATTTGGTGGACTCTACTACGTTACTTGAAGACTTGCTATAAAGCTATACTAATCAAGACAGTGTGATATTGGCATAAAGATAGAAATATAGATCACTGAAAGTGGAGGATCCAGAAATAGACCCACGCATAATGGTCAAATGATTGTTGACAAATGTGCATAGATAATTCAATAGGGAAATGATAGTCTTTTCAACAAAATAGTGCTTGAACGCCAGAATATCCATATGGAAAAAATGAACCTTTACTTCTTTGACCTTTACTTCTGCCATACGCAAAAATTAACTCACAATGTATCATTATGGATCTAAATGTAAAACTTAAAATTTCTAAAAGAAAACATGGAAACTGCTTATGACCTTGGGATGAGCAAAAATTGTTTAGGTTGCAAAAACCACTAATCACAGAAGCAACTGGTGTATTTTACTTTATCAAAATTAAAAATGTCTACTGTTCAAAACACTATTAACAAAGAGGCAAGCCACAAATTGAGAAGATGGTTGCAATAAATAAATCTGCAAAGGATTTATATCCTGAGAATATATTTAAAAAACCCTTGTAACCCCATAGCTTTTGCTATATGAGATAGCCTTATTTTTTTATTAAAGATTTTATTTATTTATTAGAGAAAGAGCATTAGTACAAGTTGGAGGAGGCAGAGGGAGAAGACGACTCCCTGCTGAGCAGGGAGCCAGATGTGGGGCTTGATCCCAGAACCCTGGGATCATTGACCCCAGCTGAAGGCAGACACTTAACTGACTGAGCCACCCAGGTGCCCCAGCCTGACTTCTTTTTAAATGGACAAAATATTTGAATAGACACATCACCAAAGATGATATCTGAATGTCTAGTAAGCACATAAAAAGATACTCAGTAGTATTAATCCTCAGGGCAATGCAAATTAAAACTACAGCAAATAGTACACATCCACTAGAATGACTAAAATTAAAAGACCAACAATACCAAGTTTGATGTTTGTGGAGCAAGATGAAGTCATACATGGTGGGAATGTAAAATAATCTAGCCACTTTGGAAAACAGTTTGGCAGTATCTTATAAAGTTAAATACAAACTTACCATACAACCCAGCAGTCCCATTCCTAGATATTTACCCAAGGTAAATGAAAATGTATCCAAAGACCCATACTCCAGTGTTCATAGGAGCAGTATTCATAGTAGCCAAAAACTGGAAACAACCCAGAATTTATTAGCTGGTGACTAGATAAAGTTTGGTTTATATATGTACAGTGGAATATTACTCAACATTGAAAGTGAACAAACATCTGGTATGTAGAACAAAATAAAATGAACCTCAAAAACATATGCACTTAACCCTTGAACAACCTGGGTTTTAGGGTCACTGACCCTCTGCAGTCAGGAATTTGAGTATAACTTTGCCTCTGCAAAAACTTAGCTACTAATAGCCTACTGTTGAATGGAAGCCTTATTGATAAACAATACATATTTATATTTTGTATGTATTATATACTGTATTTTTATAATAAAGTAAGCTAGAGAAAAGAAAACTTATTAAGAAAAGCATAAGAAAGAAAGAATCATTTACAGCACTGTACTGTATTTATAAAAAAAAAAAAAAATCCACATGGGGTGCCTGGGTTGCTCAGTCGGTTAAGCATCTGCCTTCAGCTCAGGTCATGATCTTGGGGTCCTGGGAATGAGCCCCACATCAGGCTCCCTGCTTAGCAAGAAATCTGCTTCTCCCTCTTCTGTCCCCTGCCCATGCTCATGCTCTCTCTCCCAAATAAATAAATAAAATCTTAAAAAAAAAAAAAAATCCGCATATAAGTGAAGCCAGGCAATTCAAACCATGTTGTTCAAGGGTCAACTGTACAAGAGAAGGAAGAAGACACAGAGGACTACATACTGTATTGGGGGGGATGGGTGGCTTAGTTTGTTGAATGTCCAGCTGTTGGTTTCGGCTTAGGTCATGGTCTCAGGGTCTTGGGATTAAGCCCCATGTTGGGATCAGTGGGGAGTTTGCTTGGGATTCTCTCCCACTGCCTTCTCTCCCTACCCGCCCAACACACTGACACATGTGCTCTCTCTCAAATAAATAAATCTTTTAAAAATAAGAACCACATATTGTATGATTCTGTTTGCAAGAAATTCCAGAAAACACAAAGCTATAGTGTTAGGAAAAAACACAAAGCTATAGTGTTAACAGATTAGTGGTTTCTAAGGGATGGGAGGGTGGGAGGAAGGGAATTGCCTGCAAAGGGGCATGAATGAACCAGTGAGAATAATGGAAAATATTTTGTATGGTGATTGATTGTGGTTTATAGTACTGTATACTTTGTTTTTTAGAGGGCGGGGCAGAGGGAGAGACTGTCAGACAAGCTCCACACCGAGGAGGAGACAAAGGGCTCTAGCTCTAGCTCACAACCCTTAGATCATGACCTGAGCCGAAATCAAGAGCCAAATGCTTAACTGAGCCATCTAGGATCCCTGTAGTACTGTCTACTTTTGTAAAATTTTATCTAATTCTATATAAAGAATTAGTGGGTGGTTGTTTTTTTGTTTTTTTTTTTTTTTACTGTATCTCAATAAAGCTGATTGACTAAAAAATGACAAAAGATAGACACATGCTTCACAGAGGAAGATGTATATGAATGCCCTGTGGTCACATAAAAGATTTTCAACATCACTAGTCATGGAAATTCTAATTAAAATCACAACACAGGGGCGCCTGGGTGGCTCAGTGGGTTAGGCCTCTGCCTTCAGCTCGGGTTGTGATCCCAGGGTCCTGGGATCGAGCCCCGCATCGGGCTCTCTGCTCGGCGGGGAGCCTGCTTCCCCCTCTCTCTCTGCCTGCTGCTCTGCCTACTTGTGATCTCTGTCTGTCAAATAAATAAATAAAATCTTTAAAAAAAATAAGTAAATAAAATAAAATCACAACACACCCACTGTACACCCAGTACAGTATCTGTGTATCAAGAATTGGGATGATGAGGGGCTGCCAGAACTCTTAATACACTGGGTAACAGAAACATAACGTGGATACAACCACTTTAGAAGGTATTCCAGCGGTCTATTAAAGTTAAACATTTACTTAACATTTAATCCAGCCATTCTGCTCCTAGGTTGTTGGTTAAGAATGTAAAAAAAACTGTTGAACTCTCTACTTTTAGAGTAGATATTTTATTGTATGTAAACTATACATCAGTAAAGTGGTTTTATTTGTTTTGATTTCAAGTTTTTAAAAAAACTAGTTAGTGATGTAGCGGGTAATACTCATTTCAGGTGTACAGTCTAGTGATTCATTACTTAAATGTAATAGCTAGTGCTCATTATAAGTGCCCATCTTAATAGCCATCACCCATAAAGTGGTTTTAAGAATCAGAATTTTAAAAAAATCTGAATGACCAGGGAGAAATGATGTATATGTAAAATATACATCAGTCTTTTCACCCAGTACATGTATTTTTCAAAAATTTTTTTCCTGAGGAAATCACTGAACAAGGACTCAAAGTACATATGGACTTTTATCCGAGTTATTGAAAATAGCAAAAAATTTGGAAATATGGGGCGCCTGGGTGGTTCAATGGGTTGAAGCCTCTGCCTTCATGATCTCAGGGTCCTGGGATGGAGCCCCACGTTGGGCTCTCAGCTCAGCAGGGAGTCTGCTTCCCCCACCCCCCGCCTGCCTCTCTGCCTACTTGTGATCTCTATCAAATAAATAAATAAATCTTTAAAAAAAAAAAATTGGAAATAACCTGAAAGCCCACCGATGATATAATGGTTTAAAAAGCTGTAGTTGGGGTGCCTGGTTGGCTTAGTTGGTTAAGCGTCTCTTTCTTGATCTCAACTCAGCTCTTGATCTCTGTGTTGTGAGTTCAAGCCTTGTGCTGGGCTCCATGCTGGGCTTGGGGCCTACTGAAAGAAAGAAAAAAAGAAAGAAAGCAAGCAAGCAAGCTAGCTAGCTAGCTATAGTGTATCTATGCAATGGAATTTCATTTAGCATTTTCTTAAATGATGTAGTATAGATTCACTATTACTCAGCAATTTCACTTCTGGGTATATATCCAATAGAAATGGTAAATAGTTCACCAGAAAACATGTGTGGGAGTATTACTAGCACTAACATTCATAATAGCAAAAAACTGAAAACTATCTCAATGCCTATTAACAGTAAAATGGATAATTTCTAGTTGATTCCCAGAGTGATCTACTATACTGACAGTGAAAGATCTGCAGCAACATGCAGTGACATTCATGAATCTTATACTTGTAAGTGAAAAAAGCAAGATACAACAGGATGCATTTGCTATGAGTCTATTTATATAAAGTTCAAAAATAGATAACAGTAATCTGTGGTGCTAGAGGTTGGGATACCTTGGAAGGTATAGTGAGGAATCCAGCTGAACATAGGGCTTCTAGGGAATGTTTTGCATCTTGAGCTGGGTGCTGGTTACTCAGGTATATTTGGTTTGTGTAAGTTCGTTGAGCTATACAATTTACATTTGTGCACTTTATGAAGGTTATAGTTTGTTGAAAAGTTACACAAATAAAAGCCCACCCAAAATTAAAGATGAGAGATGGCTCAAGGTTTTACCAACATATTAACTCTTAGTGCTTTTGGGAAATAGACTTTGGGAGCATCTTTATTTTCTTGATAGGTTTACAGATACTTGAAATTTTTTACATAAGTATAATCTCTGTTTTCAGAAAAATGTTAATATTATTTTGAGAAAATGATAGACAAGTATGAGATAATTTTCACAAACTCTCTTTTATTAGATTAGGTCCTTGATTTTTTTAAGTTAGTTTTTAAGTAGGTTACATGTTTTCATGGTCCAAAATTCCCAAAGAAAGTATAGTGAAAAGTATTTCTCCTATAGTTTATATAGCAGGTTTCCTGTTGATAGACATGTAGGTTTTAAAACTTCCTTTACTGGAATAAAAATGGTGAAACAAATAATCTGGTACACAAGTGATTTTACACGATGCCATGTATCTATAGGATACATTCCTATAAGTGAAATTGTTGAGTTTCAAAGGCTTTGTACATAGTAATAATGATGAAGAGTTCCATGTTTGCTTTGTAGGAAATTTGTTTTGAAAAGCTGTATACTCTTGGACTTAAGAATTGTATTTAGGGGCACCTAGGTGACTCAGTTGGTTAACTGTCTGACTTTGGCTTGGGGTCCTGGGGTCGAGCTCCCCATATCAGACTCTACACTCTGGGGAATCTCCTCCTCCTTTTCCTGAAGCCCCTCCCCGAGTTGTGCACATGGCTGCATGCACTCTCTCTCTCTCACACACAACTAAATAAATAAAATCTTTAAAAAAAAGAATTCTATTTAAATTATCATTTTAATGTTAATGTTTTTATAAATTTCTAAATATCTTAAATGAAAGCATCGTATCTAGTTTTGCTCTTCTGAGTTCATTTTTTTTTTTAAGATTATTTATTTATTTGAGAGAGAGACAGCACGAGCAGGGAGGAGCAGAGCAGGAGGGAGAAGCAGGCTTCCCTCTGAGCAGGGACCACAACATGGGCCTTGATCTCAGGACCCCAAGATCATGACCTGAGCTGAAGACAGACCCTTAACCGACTAAGCCACCCAGGCGCCTCTTAAGTTCCTTTTAGATAGTTATCAGGCCCTTTGTTCTTAGGAGTGGAAAAGCCAAAATATCCAGAGTAAGGCCCGTGTTCCATAGGTATGGCTCTTGTGTTTGATATCTGTTGGGGGAACCTAATGCCCAAATTCGCCTTAAGAAAATCTCCCAAGGAAATGGTCACTTTATCAACACTGAAACTTAGTTGCAAGTACCACTGTTGTATGTGCTTGCCATTCATTAATATTAATTCATATTGGAAGCATATGACATGCTTTCTCTCCCTTAATGTCCTTACTAGTCAACGATGAATCTAGTCGAGAGGCTGAAGTCACTGCCAGGGAGCACATGGGTTCCAGCAGCTCCCTACAGTCCCGCGAAGAGAAGCAAGAGCCTGTTGTGGTAAGGCCCTATCCACAGGTGCAGATGTTGTCTACACACCATGCTGTTGCATCGGGCACACCCGTCACAGTGACAGCCCCACCAGCACATCTGACGCCAGCAGTGCCACTCTCCTTTTCGGAGGGACTTATGAAGGTAATGGAGAGGTTTAAAATTTCACATTAAACCACAGCTAAAGACTGGCTAATCTTCCTGACAATTTTCACAAAGTCTTAGGCTGTACCCAGGATTTTAGTGTTTTCTTTTTGACCCATCAGTTCAGCTCTTCTGTGTCACTTAGAGCTGCGCTGTTCTGCAGTGCCTACTCTTGTGCCGCTGGGCAGTTGGCATCATAGGATCTTTTCTAGTAACCATTTTGACATTGATTTTATTCAAGTTACAGGCATGCTAACTCAGATTTTATCTTGGAGTGGCACTCTTCTCCAAGGTTTTGTTTTAAAGCTTGCTAATTCAGGGGTATCTGAGAATATTGCCTTGTATTTTACCTCGTGGCTATGTTTCAGTTGCTAGGAGTTTTGTTTACTTCCTCCCAAACTTGGGATGCAGCATTGTATAGAAGAAAGAGTGTGGGCTGTGAGCCATGCAGATCTGGGCCTTGGTCCCAGTTCCAGTTTTTACTGTCTGCATGGCTTTGAGCAGGTGACATAGCCTTGCTTTGTATGTTTCCTCATCTGTGAAATGGAAATGCTGGTACTTCAGTGGAAAAGCTGTGATGCTAAGAGATAAAATATATAAGGCTTTTGGATCCTTCGTGGCACTCTCCATGTTTGATTTGTGTACTTTAACTATAGAATGAAATGTATCACTTGTAAAAAGCTATTGATATGTTTCGTGTGGTTTTCTGTTTGCAGCCGCCCCCGAAGCCCACCATGCCTAGCCGTCCCATTGCTCCTGCTCCACCTTCTACCCTGTCACTTCCCCCCAAGGTTCCAGGGCAGGTTACCGTTACCATGGAGAGTAGCATCCCTCAAGCTTCAGCCATTCCTGTGGCAACAATCAGTGGACAACAGGTTTTTTTCCTCTTAATTTGCTGATTTTCAAACTGAGATGCCAAACTGTTGATCATTATTTATTGAATGCCAGCAGTACATTAGGCACTGTACTAAATAAAAAATTAAATGGTCACTGATATCTGCAAGGGGAAGATAGTAGGTCTGAGAGAAGTAAAACCAACACACACAGTGCTGTTTGTCAGTAGGCCAGTATGTATCAAGCATCTGCTGTGTATGAGGCACCATCCTCAGTGTGAGATACAAATCTAGATAAGACAGTCTGTATTCTTTTTTTTTTTTTTTTTTTAAGATTTTTATTTATTTGACAGCGAGAGATCACAAGTAGGCAGAGAGGCAGACAGAGAGAGAGAGGGTAGGAAGCAGGCTCCCTGCAGAGCAGAGAGCCCGACATGGGGCTCAATCCCAGGACCCTGGGATCATGACCTGAGCCGAAGGCAGAGGCTTTAACCCACTGAGCCACCCAGGTGCCCCAAGACAGTCTGTATTCTTGAAGTGCTCAGAGTTCATTTGTGGGGATTGAGAATTGCTTCATGGCAGTCATACATTTCTAGGACTTTCTCTGAGGAGAATGAATGTGTATCTCTTGGGCACCTGCAGGTTCCCTCAAGCAGGTCACCAGTCATGAACACTTATTTCATGGTGTTTTAAATTTTTTCCTGAAATTCTATGCCTACTCCATAACATGTATGTAATTCATTTAAATATTTTGGGTTGCTAAGTGAAAAGACCTGAATATAAAACTTTTCCCTTCAAGTTTCAATAAAAAATTGGTATTCCAAGAAGACATGCTATGTTTTCTTCCTTCTGTTGTACTGCTGAGTACTCCCAGAAGTACTGGAACCACCAGCTGGGAAACACTGGCATCAGGGCTGGGAGCATGTGAGGAAGGGACTTCTAAGTGGAGAGCTAAAGAACGCATAAGAGAGTACCTGCTCAGTGCTAATTGACATTTACTTAGAAGTCCTGTGTAGCATAAAGGGTGGATGAATGCAGTGGCATGTAAGGAAAATAGAATAGGAAGAAATAAGCTTTTGGCCAAGGCAAAGAAAACAAGTGTAAAAAACTAATATTGAAGATGAGATTGTCCCAAAGTGGACAGTCAAATGTCTATTAGTCTCTATTAGAGACCTAGCACCTAGCTAGGCTTGAGGCATTGAAGGGTCCTCAGAGTCACCACATGCCTGCTGGCACAGGTCATCATGAAGTATGTTGTATTTAAAAAAAAGCTAAATGTCCTTTTCCTTGGGATACTCACTGTCTAAAAGGAATACCCTGACCCACATTTGGAGGCAACTGACCTCCTAGAAGCAATGGCTAGGCATCAGTGACTAAAACTAAGCGCATAAAAATAACATTACATCCTGTTTCTTGCAGGGACATCCCAGTAACCTGCATCACATCATGACCACAAATGTACAGATGTCTATTATCCGCAGCAATGCTCCTGGACCCCCTCTTCACATCGGAGCTTCTCATTTACCGCGAGGTAGAAACTGCACATTTTGTTCAAATTCTCCAAGTGCTGTGGCAAATAGATATTTGTTAAGAGATTTCTGCTACCGTCCAAAAAGTATATTTAGAATCATCTTACTAAAGTTACAGGATAAAAGAAACAGAGCAGTACACATTTAGAGCATGATCTAGTATATGTGAGTTACAGTTGCATTTCAACAAGCGTGTGTATGCTTGTGTGTGTAAACTTAAAGCAATTCAGATTTTTAGTATGATCTAAATATTGTCCCTTGTAGTGAGGAACTCAAAGCTGTAGATAGTCCAAAATGGTCATTGTTGTTAGTAAGTCAGTAATACAAATACTGACTATTTTTAAAGTTCAGTGATAATGGTTATTCAAGTAATATAGCCATAATATAAATTTATTCATACAATTAAGTTCTAATAGGTTGACAGGTATTAAATTTAATGATTTTCTCTACTTGATCAGAAACTGTAGCCTTCTATTGACGAGTGTAAAATCGTTGCTGCCCAAATCAGGCTCACAAGTACAAAACCAGGTTTACTTGGTCATAACATAATTTAGTGGTTCTCAGAGTGAATTTCGTAGACTGCAAGGGGGTCTTTGTTAGGTCAAAACAACTTTCATGAAAATACTAAGATTTCATTTGCCTGTTGTGCCCTGTTGACGTTTGCACTGATGATACAAAGGCTGTGGTGGTTCAAGTGAACCCTCCTTGGTGGTGACACTGCTGGAGCCTTGGCCTAAATGAAGGTGATGGCATGATGCTGTGCTGTTCAGTGTGTGCTTCTCTTCTGCACACTTGTATTTAAAAAAAAAGACAGCCAGTTTCATTTAAGAATGTCCTTGAAAAAGCAACACAGGTTATTATTATTATAAAATCACAACCTTGAGAGCACATTTTCCAAATTTTCTGTGGGAGGAAAGGGAAATATACACACAGCACCTCTGCTAAATTACTGGCATACTGAGGTTTAGAAATTATTTTCTAGGGCATATAATGGGAACTATGTAAATTGTGAGCCCATAAGCCATACTAATGAAAACAATTTTTTTCTAGGTGCAGCTGCTGCTGCTGTGATGTCCAGTTCTAAAGTAACCACGGTCCTGAGGCCGACTTCCCAGTTGCCAAATGCTGCTACGGCTCAGCCAGCAGTACAGCACATCATTCACCAACCAATCCAGGCACGTCAGGTTGTAGGTAGTCAGCTAGCAAGTATTAGGTGCCTACTCTGAGTTCTTGACTCTGCTAGAGCCTGGGAGAGTCCTTTGACTTCAAGTGACTTTTGATCTAGTTGCCAAGAGGTCAGGAAGGTTGAGTTATATACACTGCAATGTGATCAGCCATCCTGGGATTTGGAGGAGCCGTGGTAAGGGAAGCTTTCACTGGGATGGGTGTGGTAACAGGGATTCAGAGAAGTGGAGAGGCAGTGAAAGGAACAATACTGTGAATGGTGGTGAGGAGGACGGTGGTGGTTACATAGTGTTTAGTAGAGACAAGCCAGAACTGAAGGGTTTTCATTCACATTGGGATTTATGAGCCCTTACATATTCAGTGCATGTTATTATGCACTTGTGTATGCTTTTCAAGGAAGACAGTGCCTTTCCACTTTTTTTCAAGGAAATCTATGGGCTCGGTACTACTGAGGTATAGTGTATGATGAAGTGACATTATGATGTCTCTAAATTCAGAGCTCTAAGATACAGAGTATAAATCTGATTTTGTACACAACAGAGAGCCACTAAGTTTCTCAAACACAATAACGTACAGTCAAAGAACTATCCTTGAAAGACTAATGGAGCTGAATCACTGACAGATGAAAATTCAGATACTTTCGGGGGCCAGACTGGTAATGTATGTGGAACCAGCAGGTTTAAGACAGTAAGGGTGCTGAGTAGGACACGGGGTAATACATGTCCAGCCTAGAGTTCTCAGTTTAAAAGAAATAAGGGATCTTGCTGGCTAATAAAACACATTTGGAGACTCATTAGCCCCCTGGAATGTAAATGGTATACAGAAAGAATTTATTCTTTACCAGGAAAAGGAGTTCACTAAAGATAGTGTGACGATCCTACTATGAGACAAGCTGTAACAATTGGCACAACAGGTAGAAGGTCTGGAAGTGAGAGGCAGATCCAGAATGGGCAGCATTTGTGAATTTAACTGTATCAGGGTCAAGAAAGGGTCTACCCAGGAGAGCTCAGATGATTGAAAGAATCGATGGTGGATAAGCAGGTGAAGCCCAAGATGGAGCTTGTTTGGTGAAGATTTTACACCCAGATGTAGTATAGGGGAAGGTACGGGAAGTACATCCATGTGAAAACAGCCAGAGAGCATCTAGGGCACCCTGAATCTTCTGCAGGCAAGCGCTGTTTTCATGTGTTTGCTAGCTTAGAGGGCTGAGAGCCAGTGGTTCCATCTGATGGCTGAGATCCCCCTATGGAAAGCACTTGGTTTTGTGGTAGTGTAAAATGTCTACACCAGAACCAACAACAAATCTATGGGCACTCTAGATCTGAAGGGTAGGATCCCAACTCATACTAATAGGACAAAATGTTGCATCCAGTCCTACTTGGAAGGGAGAAATTTATATAGTCCATCCAGCCAAGATAGGATATTTTTTGGTAATTCTGTCTCTTAGATGTTAAAATTACCTGTCTGAAAAGAGAATTCTTTAGTCATAGTGTGAGAATTTGCTTTCGTTTGGACACAAATGTGCTTGTTTGAAGGCCCAAGTTTCAAATTATACTTTCACTGTTTGGCTTACTGTATTTTATTTTGCTCCTTGTTTTAAATGAATTATTTTTTCTCTTCTCTTGGTAGTCTCGTCCACCTGTGACCACCTCTAATACCATCCCTCCTGCTGTGGTAGCAACTGTCTCAGCCACCAGAGCTCAGTCTCCAGTCATTACTACAACTGCAGCACATGCTACTGATTCAGCACTTAGGTATATTTGGGGGTTTGGAGATCAGGCTCTCCTCCTTTCCCTTTTTCCTTTCCTTTCTGTCCTTTCATTTAACTCAATAAATACTTAGTGCTGGAGATAAAGCAGTGGACAACCAGAAATTCCTGTCCTTATAGAGTTTCTGTTTTTAGGGGCTAGAGACATACAAATAAAAAAGGTTTTTTTAGATGGTCAAAAGTGCTTTGAGGAAAAATTAGGGTAAGATTTGGAGTGACAAGGTAAGCAGTACAGGCTATTTCCTATAAGGTGGTCTGGGAAGACTATTGTTAAGAATGGATTAGAGCAGAGGTGCCTGGGTGGCTCAGTGGGTTAAGCCTCTGCCTTCGGCTCAGGTCATGATCTCAGGGTCCTGGGATTGAGCCCTGCATCTGGCTCTCTGCTCAGCAGGGAGCCTGCTTCCCCCTTTCTCTCTGCCTGCCTCTCTGTCTACTTATAATCTGTCTGTCAAATAAATAAATAAAGTCTAAAAAAAAAAAAAAAGAATGGATTAGAGCAGAAAATTGAAAGATTTAATGAAGTGAGTCTTGTGGCTGTGTGGGTAAGAGCATTCTGCACAGTGGGAACGATAAGTGTAAAGGCCCTGAGACAGGAGTTTGTTTGCCATAGATAAGGAGAAGCAAGAGGCTATGGTAGGAGAGTGGCAAGAGATTATTTTAGGAGGTAACAGGATCTCTACATGAGGGCCTTAGGAAGCCCTCTACAGGTTTAGACTTTGCTGGGGTACAGTGGGAAGCCTTAATGGAGTTTTGAGCAGAGCAGTGTTATGATCTTAAGCCTGGCTACTGTGGAGAGGCAAAGTTGGAAGTGGAGATATGGTTTAGGAAGGCATGCAGAAATTGAGAAGAGGTCATTGCTGGAGGTGGAAAGACATGGTTAGATTCAGAATAGAGTTTTGAAGTTGGTTGAGGATTTCAGAGGAATTACATAGAGGCAGTGAGAGAACAAGAAGAGTCAGGATTCTGGCCCTGCTAGTTGGCCTATGAAGCTAGAAAGGTGGAGTTGCTATAACTTGAGATGAGGAACAATGGGAAGAGTAGGCTTGGGGGAGGAATTCCAGATTATTTTTGGACATTGGAAGGTTGTGCTGACTTGTGAGCACCCAAGTGGAGATGTTGAGATTGGTTAATAGATGAGTTTGGAGTCCAGGGAAGAGTTGTGAAGGAGATTATTTAGGAAAACTGTATAAATGGGGAAGAGGTTTGCGAGAGAAAAAAATGTCTCCCAGATGAGAGGGCTGGAGGAGGAAGCAGTGTTCTCAGGGGAGAACCCAGATTCATTAGGGCAGGGTGGTAAAGGATATATTCAGAGAAGAGATTGAGGATGTAGGGGCTTTTACTAAATGGACTGTTCAGAGCCTGCACTGGAAGGATTGGGTATCTGAAAAGGGAGAGATCTGTAGAGCCATACAGGAATAAAGTGAAGGAATAATCTGTGATGCTTCCTAGAAATGACACAGTTGGGTGAAGATATGATGGTGTTTGTCCTTCTGTCCCAAGCCATATTGTGGTAAGGCTGTGAAAGTTGGGGGTAGGTAATGGGATGTGAGTCTTGCCAGGAGGTCTTTCTTGATCGATTCGTTTGGTTATGTTGTGCCTTGGGCAATATAAACAAGTGATTCACTGAACAGAAGAAGAGGGGTAGTAGGCATGGAGACTAAAGCTGTCATACATATGGAGACCATCCATAACTGTCAGTTGCCCACTGGAGGCAGGGCAGAGTGATGAGGAAGAGAGAGTCTAGACGCCTCCCTGGTTTCTTCGTTGTTTGACCAAGTAAATAAAAAGGAAACGAGAAAGAAAGTGAGTTTTAGAAAGAATGTTGCCTTTTGGGATACTGAGTTTATCCGTGGAACAATCAAGTGGCAGTTGTCAGCAGATGATTGAAGAGATGTCGGTACCAGAGATAATGAGTTTGGAAGTCATCAGCCTGTGGGCTGCAGTTAAACCTTTGAAGTATTTGAGGCTCTCCAAGGGGAATAAATAGTTAAGAGGGCCTAGAACAGAATCTGAAAAAAGTAACTTTTAAATGCAGAAGTGTACCTAGGACTTATATTTAACCATTAGCTCTATCATTCACTAGCTGTGTGACATTAGGCAAGTTTCTCAACTTCCCTGATCCTTAGTCTCCTCTTCAGTAAAATGAGGACACTTCCTGGTGATTGAAAATATTGCCTGAGGTACAGAGACACAACTGCCCAACATAAAACAGACTATGTGTTGTTCATTTTAATTTTATATTACCTGTATATATTTAGGTGATACAAAGAAATTAAAAAGTTATGAATGTGTGTACAGTGAAAAGAGTCAGGTTTTTTTTTATACCATGTTATCAAAGTACCTCTTTTCTAGCGCATTGAGTTTTTAATAAAAAGAAATGTTGAATTTTGTCAAGATGATTTTCAGCATTGTGGCAGTCACTGTTCTGGGCACTAGAAATACACTAGTGAATTAAACAAACAGAAACCCTAATGACCAGATGATTTTTCTATGTAAATCTATAACGGTGATGAATATCTAGTATCTAGCTCCCTTTGAATTCTGGGGCCAGAAAGTTTAAACAGACCAATTTCCATTGGAGAAATAGAAAAAAATTTTAAAGTAGTATCTTCTGAAAAGCACCAGGCCCAGACAGTTTCATTGAATTTTATCGAACTCTCAAAGACCAGATAAACCAATGATAATTAAATTGGTTCAAGGCATAGAAATGAAGGAAATTTCCAAAAAAAATTAAGTTGTCTTACTCTTTGTGTTAAATAGAGTAATGCTCATCTGCCAGTTTCTTTATCCTTTCTTGTTCATTGCTTAGTTGAATGAAATTTATTCTGTTACTTTCTTCAAGGAGACTTACAAGACCAGTATTTTGCATTTTCGTGTAATCAAAATAGTTTAGCAGATACCATTATACTTAAGCAGTAGTTTAGATGATAATTGTTTTGGTTTCTGTATTCTTTCTGTGAGTTTTTTATCACTGTTTTTCCTCTGCCTTCTAGAACTGGATAAGGTACAGAAGTCTAAGGCCAGCCTGGTTTTTTTTTTTAAACTCTTGAAAAGGATCTTGATCTTTTTGCCTGATTGCCTAAGCTTCTTTATCTTTGAATTTCAGTGACTTCCCGGGATGTGTTTTATAGTGACCATTATGTATCGTTTTGTTGTGAAACATAGTGACCTTTTTAATCTGTAGCATGAAAGTATATTTATGGACAGTTTTCTTGAATTGTATCTTTATATATTCATTTTATTCCATTTTAGTGAAGGGGCACCCAGTTATATATTTGTTAGATCTTTTTTGTATGACTTCCTTATCTAAACTTTATTAACTTCTTCCCTTTTGATTCTGCTTAATATTCTCAAAGTCTTTTCTGTTTCTTACAGTTTCCAGCATTGTCTGTCATGCTCAACTTTTAGTTTTGCCTATATTCCTGACACAGGTGGATATTTTCTTCTGTTTCTCTCCTGAACTATGCCTATTTATTTTGTCTCCCTTCTGTCGTCTTATTATTATGTCCAGTGAGCTCTTATATCTTTGCTTTGTGTTTTCATTTCATGGAAGGAGTTATTTCATTACATTTCTTCGTTCATGGTACAATTTTCATCTGCTTAGTGAAAGCGTTTCTAGTAAACTTCCTTTTCTGTCCACCATTTTTCTTATAGCATCATGAAATAAGTTTTGTGCTGGTTGCTTTCTGAGTACTCATCTTTGAATTGAGTTGAACTTATTCTGCATCAGCTATTTGTAATTGGTTCTTGTGGGCTGGGCTGTATACTGGCTAGGGGAAATTTTCCTAATGACTCAGAGTACTCTGTTGATGTTTTCTTGGTTGTACTTCTCTCCTGCCAGTGAAGATAGACTGCCCCAGATGGCAATTTCTCTTTTCCCTGGGTCTCACCACACGCTGGGGGTTTTTTGTTTGTTTTTTTAAAGTAAGCCCTGTGCCCAACATAGGGCTTTAATTCATGACCCTGAGATTGAGAATTACCTGCTTTACCTGATGAGCCAGCCAGACACCCCTCACCACATGCTGTTTTTCACATGGCACTTATCTGTATGTGTGATTACTGGTTTAACCCTTTGTCATTGATTATTGGATATTGGAACCAGTCCGTGTCCAGGTCCTGCTTCACTGACAGCTCCTGCTGTTACAAACAAAAGCTTTTGGTTTCCTCTGTCAGAGTGCGCTCCTCACTTTGGAGAATTATACTTGACTGGGTTTTGCCCCTTAACTTGTAGCTGCAGAGATCCTGTCTGCATTGGCGCCTGTGTCCCTGTTTGGGTATCACTGCCCTTGGCAGTTCTGCTACCTCTTCTGTGGTTTGAGGTGTCAGGTATCTCTTAGTGTTGCCAGAGATGGAGATTGCATTACTTTTTGTTTAGTTACTATTCTCTGAGAGGAGGAGAAAATCCCAAACCTGCAGTCTCTGCCTGCAGTACTTCTTGCCCTCACTCTGAAGAACTCAAACAAAGATCCAGCTCAACACTGGAAGATGGTCACAGGTTCACTTGTTGTAAATTAACCCCAAATTTTCTGTGTTTTTCAAGTTTCTAATTTGGGTCTCTGTCCCTAGAGCTGCCTTTGAGGCCATTAAAGAAATTCTCATTGCTAGGACAAAGAATATATTGATTAAGACAACAGATGTGGGAGCACTTTCTAGCTCACTGACCCTGCTTAATCTCTGATCTTTTTTGTGTATGGGGGAGTTGCCACTATGGACTTAGAGGTGTTTTATTTACTCGGTATATTTTAATAAAAATCTTTTTTTCCCAGTTGCCCCAAATTTGGCTAGTGAGAACCCTTTCAAACTGGCTTCAGTGTCATTTTGATAATTCCTCTTAGACTTTGAGTACTTTCATCTTTTTGGTACATGGTAAATGAGGCCCTTTATTTTTCTGCCTCCCTAATCTTAAAATCAGCCATTTCTCCAGTGATTCTTGGTTCTCTTTAGTGGAGAATGGTAATTAGAACCCAAGATCTGGGTGCTAAGGGTACACATTGCTCCTGGGGTATCGTTGCTTTTAGGCTCTTTCTGTGAACAAAGGTAATCAATATAGTAAACACAGTCATGTCTTCATACTGATATTTCTGAATGAAATTTAACATTACAAGTTTTTTTCTTTCTTCAGTTTTATATTTGTACATCTTTTCTCTTACGCTGCAAACCTTGTGTCAAGACATTAATACAACTACTTGGTTCTTTGGTCCATAATGTAAAAAAAAAATAGTTTCAAAGTAACAACTCAGAGTCCCAAGTTCATGGGTCTTAAATCAACCCCTTATTTTCTGTAGATTAAACTAATAATAAGACCGAATGACGTTTGGGGCACCTGCGTGGCTCAGTCGATGAGCGTCTGTCTTCGGCCCAGGTCATGATCCCAGAGTCCTGGGATCAAGTGCCACATCAGGCTCCCTGCTTAGCAGGAAGTCTGCATCGCCCTCTCCCACTACCCCTGTTTGTGTTCCCCCTTTCACTGTGTCTCTCTCTCTCAAAGAAATAAAGAATCTCTAAAAAAAAAGAGAGAGAGAGAGAGACTGAGTGAAGTTTAAGACTTCTTCCCAGTTCTTTTGTCTTCAGACTACATCCCACTAAAGGAGTGGAAATGTATTCAGAGGTCACTTGAAGTGATCAGTTTCTCTGTGGGATATGTAGTAACATTTTTTGTTTAATTTAGATTCACATATTTCTAAAATATAAATATATAAAAAGGTATACAGTGAGGAGTTTCACTGTCCTCTCTATCCCTCAAATGTTGGAGCACACCTGGCTGGTTCAGTAGGTTTTGTCTGCCTTCAGCTCAGGCCATTATCCCAGGATCCTGGGATCAAGCCTGATGGTGGGCTCCTTGCTCAGCAGGGAATCTGCTTCTCCCTTCCTCACCCTCTGCTTCTCCCTCTGCTTGTGCTCTCTCTGGCTTTGTCTCTTTCTCAAATAAATAAACATCTTAAAAAAAAAAAAGACGTAACTTTCAAAGGAAAAAGAAAATACAGCATATTGTATTTATATATGCTGTTTTATGCCTTGCATTTTTTCTCTTAATATATTCTGGAGATGATTCCAAATCAGTACATAGAGATATTTATTCCCTTTATTTTTGGCTGCTTTGTATCCTAGCTTATGGATGTCCTGATGGACATTTCAGCGTGTGCTGTTGCCTGTTTTAATGGTATACTTTCAAGATCTGTGGAAGTGCTAGACCAAAGAGTGAATGCTTCAATTTCCTTACATGGAAAATGGCAATAATAGGGGTGCCTGGGTGGCCCAGTCAGTTGAGTGTCCAGCTCTTCATTTTGGCTCAGGTCATGATCTCACAGCCCTGGCATCAAGCCCTTTGTCGGACTCTACACTCAGCAGGGAGTCTGCTTGAGGGTACTCCCTCTCCCATGCTCATGCACGCATTCTCCCTCTGTCTCTCAAATAAATAAATCTATGGGGGAAGAAAGAAAATGGCAATAATATTACCTACCTCACAGATCATTATAAGGAATACTTATATTAATATATGGAAAGGAATTAAAATATGCCTAACAAGTAATATACCTTATAGAAGTGTTCATGGTTTTTTTCATTAGGAGTAATTTAAAGTCAAAGACTACCATGTAATACAGTCTGCTTTCAAAAGCACTTAAAAACGTATTTAAATATTTAATATAAATACTCTTTCCTGGTTTTTTTTTTTTTTAAATGAACCAGACCTTTTAAATATGAGTATATTTAAGGTGAATTGTGGAGACCCTTTCCTAGTGATTGGAATGTTGACATTATTCTTTGTTATGAAGCTCTTCAAAAATTATTTATATAATTAAGTTCATATGTCCTAAATTTTGTCATGACTTTATATACATATATATATATATATATATATATATATATACATACATATATATATATATGTATTTCTCTGGTTTTCATCATAAATGCTGGGAGGAGATGTCTTACATGGCACTATACTTAGTGTAGTATGTTGTCAACTATTAAAACTACAGTCTCCAAAATGGATTTTTATCTGGTAAAGCTGCAGAGACATCCTAGGTAGTTGGAGTGACGAGTTTATGCAGGTGGTCTATGTCGGCAAATATTATTCTCATGTTATCCTAAAGTCACCTTTCAAGAGGGTATGAAAGCCATACAGGGAAGAAGCCAGGCTGCAAAACAAAGTCCTAATTACTGTTCGTTGACTAGACCAGTGGCATGCAGAATCCTGTTACTTTGTGCAAGGTCCGAGTCTCCACTTGCCACATCAGGAATAATATCCTCAGGCTGATTCCATAGGGATTGTACTCAATACTTGATGCTGCAGCATGCGTTTGCGCTCCCACAACAACTGGTGTAATGGTTATCTTCAGTAATTCTAAGAGCCACAAAAGTACTTGAACTCTCAATGTGATAGTGGAGATCCTGGTCAGAATTGGCCTACCATGCCGGCTAATCTAGTCCAATAATCTTAATCAGTGTGCTGCTGCTCTGGGGGGAGATTTATTAGGCTAACTGTGGAATAAACATAGAGCTTATATTTTTCTTCTTTGTGTTTCTGGAAATAATTTTGGACTGTGTTATTCATAATAAAAATTGGGTTCTACCATAATGAGGAGAGAGAAAATGAAACCTAAAGAAAATCTCAAAGTGGTCACTTAAATTATCAGAGAACATCCATTCCTCATTCCCAGACATTTTTAAATGACTAGTGCAAGAGGTGTAATGGGCTTAAAATGAGTGACCTAAGGACTTTTTAGGATTATCTGGGTTTTTATGTTTCTGGGGGTTTTTTCTGGCTTGAGAACATGAGAGTCAGGTAAGGGAACTCTTTAGGGGTCCTTTACATTTTGGGTGAACATAAGGAATGGGCATGGGGAAATGGTTCATCCTGGAAAACATAAAGATCCAGTCTCCCTGTAGTACACTTTCTCCTCCGTGAGTTCCACCAAGTTCACAGTTATATCTGTGGCTGGTTTTTCAGCTTTCCTTTAACTTGGATGATAAGGCATTTTGCTCTTGTTCTTCAGAAAGAAAACCATCCTTTATTCAGTTTGAACACTTTATTCACTGATATCCCACCATGTCTGTTTTTAAAGCATTTTGAGAGAGGATGCCATTTGAGAGATGAAACCATTGCTTAGTTTGGACACATGCAGTCTCAGTCAAGTTTTTACTTTTACAGCTGAGCTTATTCACTTCTTTTTAATTTGTATTCACGTGGTTTCAAAATATAAAAGCATGAAAAGATGTGTAGGAAGGATGTCACACTTTCCTCTGTCCCCCATCTACCAGGTTCCTCTGTTTCTTTCCTTTTATGTTTTCTGAGTTCTCTGATAGTAACTAACTGGATGTCCTTCCAATGTTAGTTAAATGTAGTCAGATTTGAGTGCAGTTCTTTTATCCTTTTTACCCAAAATTAATTCATAAATTCTCTACTTTCTTTAAATATGACATGTATTGAAAGCTTCCTATTTCATTACTTAGATAGCCTCATTGTTCTCTTAGTACCAGCGCAGTGATCCATTGTATGTGTTAATGGGTTTGAAGTTTCTAGTACTTGACTATCATAAGTAATATTGAAGTGAATACACTTATACTTCAGTCATTATCCATGTGTGCAAGAATGCCTGTAGGATAAATTCCCAAAAGCCCAATAACAGTGGGCTGTTATTCAGAAGGTATATGCAATTATAATTTTGATACCTACTAATTGCCGTCCTTAAGGTCTGTACCTGTTTGCACTCCCTCCAGAATGTTTGGAAGTGCGTTTTCCTTGCAGCTTGAACAACATGATGCTGTTCATTTTGGGGATTTTTGCTAATCTGATAGGTGAACAGTGTTATCTAGTGTATTTTAAATTGTATTTCTCTTCCTATGAGTGGGAGTGAGCATCTTTTCTTTGTTAAGGAGCCACTTGCATTTTCGTTTTAGTGAATTGGCTGCGCATATCCCTTGCTTGTTTTTATTGGGCTGTTATTTTTCTCATTGCAAGGAATTCCTAGTATATTAAGATTGCACTTTGATTTTTGAGTCTTTTGAACATGCTTATAGTGTGTTTTGCTAAGTAGGTTTGCTTGTTCATTCACAGAGTCAAATTTTTAGATCTTTTATAGCTTTTAGATTTTGAAAGCTTTTTTTTTAAAGATTTTATTTATTTATTTGACATAGAAAGAGAGAGAGGAGGGGAAGCAGGCTCCCTGCTGAGCAGAGAGCCCGATGCGGGGCTCAATCCCAGGACCCTGGGATCATGACCTGAGCCGAAGGCAGAGGCTTAACCCACTGAGCCACCCAGGCACCCCAGATTTTGAAAGCTTTTAATAGTTAAAAAGCTCTCTTCCACTCTGAGGTTATAAAAGAATTCTGTCTTTTCTTCGTGTACTTTTTAATTTGCTGTAAAATCTTTGATCCTCTTTTTATTTATCCTGCTGTAGTAATGCATGAAGCATGGATCCCATTTTATTTTTTTCAAAAGGGTACATAATCTTCCCAACATCACTTATTAAATAGTCCATTCTTCCCCCTCTGACTTGAAATGCCAACTTTGTTATAATGTCAAGTTATCTTGCCACTGTTGCAGTTTCTGTAACTTGCTGCCAGTTAATTTGAGGTGGGTTCTGTGTTGATATCTCTTTCAGTAATTAGATTATAACTAATATATAACTATAAAGGTTATAAAAGTTATAGAAGTTATAATCTGTAAAAGTTACAACTAACTTTTGAAGAAACAATACAGTTAGGAATGATAGCAAGTTGAGAGCAGGTTAGTGCTTTGGGGGCAATAGGGTGGGCTGCTGTTAACCAAGGTCGTCTGTAATTCTCCCTCATAATGTGAAAACCTTAGTGTGTATCTTCAGTTTTGTCCACACAGTGAAGTGTATTGATATAATAATGCTTACTCAGTGTTGTCCTGAGAGTTAACTCTCAGTTAACTACACTGAGAGTGCTAAAAATGACTACAGATTAATTGATTCAGTTCATGGTGCATATTGATACCTTTGGAAATGAGGTTGATGGAACTTACAGGAGAGAAACTCGACAGGCCATTTACTTCATTGGATCACCTGTGGGTGTCACAGACCTAAAAAATAAACTGTATGATGGTCTAGTACAAGAGAGCAAATGGCCTTGACTGCCTGCATCATGTCTAGAGACAAGTGAGAAGTCATGTCTTTCCTATCTCTTTCAGTCGGCCAACTTTGTCTATCCAGCATCCACCATCTGCAGCAATTAGTATTCAGCGTCCTGCCCAGTCACGGGATGTAACAACAAGAATCACACTGCCGTCTCATCCTGCATTAGGGACACCAAAACAACAGCTTCATACCATGGCACAGGTAAAACCAAAGGTGAACCTGTCTGTGGAGTCTGTGGGTTAAAACCAGACTTCTGCCCAATTTCCTGAGAACCTAGCAGTATTGAAGGCAGTGATTGCTTTTAAACTGGATTGAGGGGGAAATGTTCTTGTTTATAACTGTGTTGTGGGATCTCTCCCCCCCCCACACACACACAGAAAACTATCTTCAGTACCGGCACACCAGTGGCTGCAGCAACGGTAGCACCTATCTTGGCAACCAACACCATTCCTTCAGCAACCACAGCCGGTAAGTTGGCAGCCCTGCTCTTCCTCCTAAGGAAGTGTGAGGCATGAGTGGTAAGTTAATTTTCCATTTCTCAGCTTCAGTCAGAGAAAAAGAATAGGCTAGAAGAATTCTCTTTTCCCAAGAGCTTTTCTCAGGTATTTGAGAATCGGTAGTGTGTGTAGAGAGGCCATTATTGAAGACTTTTTTTCCTCCAATTTCAGGATCTGTGTCACACACACAAGCTCCCACGAGTACAATTGTTACCATGACAATGCCCTCACATTCATCCCATGCTACCGCTGTGACCACCTCAAACATCCCAGTTGGTAAGTGTCCTGCAGCCTTCACACAGAGCTAAAAGGGATTTTTCAGCCCTTCTGACCAGGTCTTCATATAGAGGGCTAGTATTGGGTTGTTTGTTTTTTTTTTAATTATTATTGATTTTCAAAGCAACACTGAATTCAGTTTTTAGTATATTTGTCATATAGATTTGGTGTTGACCATAGGAGGGAAAAGAGGGTAATAATCTTTGAGATCTGAAAGTAAACATTATTTTCACACAACTTTGACTCCTTATTCATCAGATTTTACCTCTCCTCTGTGTGTCTTTTAGTGATAAAAAGTTAACTTCACTGACATAGTTAAATGAGATCCACAGAAAAAGCAAAAAAGAAGCAAGGATCTGGAATGAAGAGAACTTGTACTACTGATAGAGTGTTCAGGAAAACTCTAGGCGATGCACAGTGGGAAGGGTGATAACCCTCGGGTTGATTACCCTCAGTTCTCATCTGACTCTTACCCCAGGATACTTCACAAACATCCTAAAGTTTCTTCTAAGCTTTGTTATTCCCCTTTTAAATATGCTTTCAATATTTAAAAAAATCTTTGAAAAGTTACTGGCAGCCAAACAGTCATTAAGAGCAGGGATTGACAACCTTTCTCTTTAGGGCTAGATAATAAATATTATAAGCTTTGCAGGCCTCACAGGTCTGTGTCATGACTGCTAAACTGTGGATAAGATGTAAACAATTGAGTGTAGGTACATTTCAGTAGAACTGTTTATGGACACAGAAATTTGGATTTCATATAATTTTCATCTGTCATGAAATGTTCTTCTGATTTTTCCCCCAGCCATTCCGAAGTATCAACCCAGACATCAGGCAGGACTTGCCCACACCTGTCCTAGGGGTTGATGTCTGCTGTCACAGCTTCCAAAGCAGAAACTGGCTTCTGAGGCAGAGCACTGCTCTTTTTAATTCACAAGCTCTGGGTTTAGTTTCTAGTGTTAGCTTTGCCTTGGTTGTATGACAATAAGCATGCCATCGTTCTGTTTTACTCCCAGAGACATGGGACAGCTGCCATATTTTTCATAAACTTTTAGAATGCTTTTTGTAAAATGATACACTGGCATACTTAACTGTCAGAAATCTGGTGACCGTAGAAGTATAGCTTCCCCACCTGCTACCTCCCAGCACTGCGGTAGTTCTTTCCTTCCCATATAAGACAGCTTCACATCCCTCTGTGCAGACTTGGAGGACGCTTTTCCAGAATGATTGTGGAACCCAGGAAGCCCTTCCTCCTCCCTTGGATAACTCAGCCATTCCTGCCCTTAAATTGGTAATGAGCCCCATGGTAGGCTTTTAGCGGTGAAAACACTGCTGCTGGCTCTTTCTCACGTTACCACTTACAGCATCTTGGCATCAAAGAGAGCGTACTTCTTTCTTACTTTTCTGTGGTGCAGGTAGTTAATTCCCTCCTGTGAAAAGAAGAGAGGGCTGGAGGGTGGGAGTGTGTGTGTGATTTTAGCATTGATGTACTATTGTTGAAAAAGATTGTTGCTTGTTCCATAACTGTCGCTTCACACCATTTTCTGACTGTATCTAACAGTGTCATCAGTTATCCTGAGCACTGTAACAACAGAATCAGGCTTGTTCTTGGCATTTTTATAGTCAAGAGTCTCACTAGCATATCTATAGCTATAAAGCAAATTAGACCAGTATAGGAGAGCAGTGTACCCTATAGGGGCTCTCTGGTTTCATCTCGAATCATCACTGTAAAGAATTATTTAGAGATTCATTTATTTATGTCACTGTATCTTGCTGAGAGATGACACTGTGGGAATAAACTCAGAGTACCAGGAGACAGAAGTAACAGAAGTATGTGCATTCATTTGGCTGAAACTATCAAATTTTTACCTGTCTTAAGTTACAGTATTATACTTCATATCTCCCAGCTGTTTTATCTTTGATTTTTCACTATTTGCTAAATTCTGTGAAAATCATTTGACAGAAGTGTCCAAACAGATTTAACATCTGCCACTTAATGTGATTTTTTTTTTTTTTTAAGATTTTATTTACTCATTTGACAGAAAGAGACAGCAAGAGAGGGAACACAAGCAGGGGGAATGGGAAAGGGAGAAGCAGGCTTCCTGCCAAGTAGAGAGCCCGATGTGGGGTTCGATCCCAGGACTCTGGGATCATGACCTGAGCCAAAGGCAGACACTCAAAGACTGAGCCACCCAGGTGTCCCTTAATGTGATAGGTTTTGTCGAAGTTCCATCAGGCTTATGCTCTGGCTTTCTCTTCTTCTTTTATAGTAAGCCAGATATTTCTTTGTTACATCACTATAGGATCCCTGTATAGGGGTACCTTAGTTGAGAAAGGAAACCTGATATTAACCCTAGAGCATTGATTTTCAAGTGGGATTTTAATGGATATATTAAAATCACTTAAGCAGCTTTTTCCAGATGAGGTTAAATATTGAATTCAACTATTTTTACTAGTAGGAATGTGTTGAGTCCGGGGGGGAAGCCTTTAATGAATGCTCATTTCTAATAGAATACCATCTTTTTTTCCTCGATGCTCTGGCCCACATATGATGGTGGTATCAGAATTCTAAAAAAGCAGAATCAGATGATCACAGCTTTCAGTAAACAGGGATCATCTTTGGAGGTGGCATTATATTCAACTTAGGATTTTTGCATTGTTTTTCCTTAAGTCTGTTTTTTCTTTTTTATAATTGACAATGTGTGGCTTTTTTAATTAGAAAAAAGGCACAGATATAAATTCATGGGCATGTGTATGGTTTACCAACCAGTAGTTAGCCACTTTGCCAGATGACAGCTGCATTCCTATTGGGAGCATTCTTTTCTCCTAGCTTTTATGGGCACAGTGGAAAAACAAGGCTTAGTTGCTTTCCACTCAGCTCCCCCTCTCTTTACTACTGATGGAAAATATTTCATGGCATTAGCCTTAAGGCACGGCATCTGCCTTAGCCAGCACAAGTCATCATCAGTGGTCGAAGTGGGTATCCTGGCTATCATCCTGCAGAAACTTGTCCAGCTTCCTCCCTTGGGAAATAGCTGGGAATCATGGTGGACTTGTGTTGCTTATCTTTGGTGTTCAGTGCACTGCACTTTGGGTAATGTGGTGACATCATCCTAGTCTCCAGTGTTTATGTGCCTGTCACTGGTGTAACTGTGAGATCTTTCACAGATGGTAGCTGTCCTTCTATATATCTAATGTGGACTGCAGCTTTTTTTTCCCCCAAATTTTCCTACATAGAGTTAATAGACAGGTCTGTAAGAACACTAAAGTATGTCCCAGTTCAGCCATACCTTCTAAACAAAACTTGATTGCAAATGCTAGAGGAGAGCAAACTTTGAGCCTCAGATTAGATTTGAAAACTCTATAGTCATTTTGATTTTGCTGTAAAGTTTTGTGCTAAATCACAGGACATTCAAAGGATCTTAGAAATTAAGTGATGATCTAAAGAAGGCCTTCTCGTAGATGAGGAAACTGAGACTTGGAAATTAAAATGATTGACTTACTACTAATTAGCTACGGATTCTTCAGTAGAAGCTAAGGTCTTTGCCGTGTTGGTATTCAAAATTTTGTTGATTTTTGTTTTTGCTGTTGTTGTCAAAAATTTTCCTCCTTTAAAAAAGGTCTCCAGGAAGTCCTGGTATTTTTGTTAAAGTATTGATGGTGAACCCTGCTTTGGCAAATAACGGTGTGAATATATGAATGTATCAGTAGAATACTGGCTTGAAATAATTCAGTTGAATCTTATATGCTTATCTTTCTTTTTTTATTTTGATTAAAGCTCAAGATCCAGGCTTCTTATTACTGTTTGCATTCTTAAGATTGTTGCTGGCCAAGAACGTTTTGGCATGCCAATAAAAGCATATGAGAGGTAATATGATTGGATTTTGCATTTGTAGCTAAGGTGGTGCCACAGCAGATCACACACACTTCTCCTCGGATCCAGCCTGATTACCCTGCAGAGAGGAGTAGCCTGATTCCCATTTCAGGTCATCGGGCCTCTCCAAATCCTGTGGCCATGGAAACCCGAAGTGACAATAGGTAGGAGGGAATGTGCCAGTTACACTACCCCATTGTGTCATTAATTGTTTCGATTTTTCAATAACACAAAATGTCCAAGAAATATAGTTACATATATGTTTATTCTTATTTTCAGATTTCCTCCTGAAAATAATATAGTGTATATATTTTTTTTTCATTTTACGAAAACGTGCTGTGTTTATTTAGCTGTTATTCTTTTGATGGATGTTCTACTGGTATCTACTTTTTCGTTTGGTGTGTTTCTGTGTTTGATTTATTTTGAGCTGATTTTAGAGTATAGGTTGCAGTGGCGTGACCATTTATCCCTAAATACTTTCATTTTCATCCCCAAAGAACAAAGACCTGCTCATTACCATAGTGCAGTTACCCAAAATGGTTCTTTCATATAGTGACATTTTTGAAGACTATAGGTAAGCTAGTTGTTTAGTTGTAAACTAAAACTCTTCAGTTTAGGGTTGTTGAATTGTTTCCTCATAGTTAGATTCAAGTAATGCCTTTTTCTAGCAAATACCACTTATGTGATGCATTCTTCTCACTGTTACTGAGAGCCACCCTATGTCTCATTGTTAGCTATGTCAGCACTAATTACCTAGTGAAGGTGATGTTTGCAAGATATTTCTATAAAGATATATTTTTCTCCTTTTTTCCTAATTTCAAAGATTTTATTCATTTATTTGAGAGAGAAAATGACCAGGGGGCGGGGGTAGAGGGAGAATTAGACTCCCCACTCAATAGGGAGCCCAATGTAGAACTTGATCACAGGACTCTGGAATCATGACTCAAGCCAAAGGCAGATACTTTACTGACCGAGCCACCCAGGTGCCCCTGTTTTTCTCCTTTGTAAACCACTAATCTTTGTGAAAATTCTTAGAGCCTCTAAATACCCTGTTCCTCAATAAACTTTCATTCAGTGGCATTAGCATCTATTGGGGATTCTTTTTTTTTTTTTAAAGGAGTCCTTTGTTTTTTGTTTTTTTTTTTTAAGATTTTATTTATTTCTCAAAGAGCGAGCACGAGAGAGAGCACAAGCAGGAGGAGCGGCAGGCAGAGGGAGAAGCAGGCTCCCCACTGAGCAGAGATCCTGATGCAGGACTCGACCAGGGTCTTGGGATGACCTGAGCTGAAGGCAGATGCTTAACAGACTGAGCCATCCAGGCATCCCTCTGTTGAGGATTCTTGGCTGAATCAGTTGATGGTTGCAGTATGATCATTGCAAAATAGTGACATTTTCTATCATTTCTTCCACATTTATGAGTTGGCATGTTTATGTAAATAAATTTTATACATCCCCATTTATTTTGTTGAGTATTTTATTTTTTTAAATGAGTATGGGCTCGTGGATTTAGTTTACTTATTATTATAATTCATTGTTGTCATTTGTTTTGATGTTCACATCGTCTCTGGGAGTTTCTTCAGACCAGTTCCTGTGGGCTTTCCATGTCCCATACATTCTACCCCTTCCTTACTTCCCGTCACAACAAGATATTCCAAGTTTCTCCTGAATATTGTCTGAGCCCTAGAATCTACCATTTCTAACCATGGGTTCCTTTTCATCATTTAGAAACCAGAATCTAGGCATTAGCTCTGTTTATTGCTACTTGATTGTCATTTCTTCCAGTCTCTTTTAGCTGACAAAATAGGAAGTATGTGACATCATAAAAACTCATTAGGGGTGCCTGGATGGCTCGGTTGGTTAAGTTTCTGACTCTTGGTTTCAGCTCAGGTCATGATTGTGGGATCAAGCCCCTGCCAATCAAACTCCATGCCAAGTGGGGAGCCTGGGTGAGATTCTCTTCCTCTCCCTTTGCCCCTACCCTCCTTGCTCTCTCTACTCTTTTTGTAAAATAAATAAATATTTAAAAAAAAAAAAACTTTTTAGTACATGTTGATCCTTCTAGTTCAACCCCATTACCTCCCCCATTCGTATTTGTATCTTCTCTCCCAGTGAGAACCTGGTACAGTGCATATGAAGTAGTTTCAGAATTGGATCATTTTTAAATGTTCTTGTTTGCATATTATGGTGTGTAGGAATGCTTATAGGTTTTAATATATTGGTCTTTGTATCCATTCACCTTGCTAAACACACCTGTTAGCCCTAAAAGTTTATAGATTCTCTTGGATTTCCTATGTAAGTGTTTGTTTTGTCTACAAAAAGGGACAGTTTTTTGAGGGATGAGGGATTTTTTTCATTTCCGTTTTTCAAACCTGTGTGTCTCTCGTTACCTGGAGCTTCCAATATGATGTTAAATAGAGTAGAGATAATGAGCAGTCTTATCTTATTCCTGATCTGAATGGGAATTCTTGGGAAATTTCAGAATAGATTTTGCTAGGTGCTATTTTCAGATTAAGGAACAAAGTTTTTTTCCATTCCTTTTGTCAAGATATTTATATCATGAGTAAGTATTGAATGCTATCCAAATTTGAAGCAGGAAGTAATTTCTTTTTAATTCTAGTATAGCTAACATATAGTATTATGTTTCTATTAAATATTTTTGTGTATCTTTTGTGATACTTCAAATGATCTCTTAATTTTTTAAAGAATCTAAGGCATTCATAGAAATTTTGATATTGAATCATTCTTCTCTTCCTGTGGTAAACCTTATTTGATCATAATGTATTTTGTTTTATACAGTACTTAGTTTCATTTTTTTTTTAGAAATTTTTGTGTTGATGTAGAGAATGAGATTTGTTTATAATCTTTTCTCCTGTTCTCCCTATCTAGTTTTGGTGGCAGGGCTATGTTAAAATTTGCTCTTTTCTTTTTCTGGTTTCTGAATCAGTTTGTATAAGTTTGGGATTATCTGTTTTACTTGTATTTGATAAGATTTGCCAGTGTAAACTTTAGAGTCTTTCAAGTGGAATTGAGCAGAGAAAACCTTTGATTACTGAGGTTTTTTTTGTGTTGGTTTTGGTGATTGTTACCGTGTGTATTTTCGTGTTTACTGATGTATTTATAGCACCCATTTATTTTTTACAAATGCTCCTCTTTCTAGGTGTGTGTCCTTTTATCTGACAGTTTATTTGGGACACAATTGGGGAAATGCTGGCATGGGATATAAGGATATGAAAAGGATCTAGGGGATAGGATCATTTGAAATTGAAAAAGAAAATAGACCTATTTTTGTTTCTATTACCTGTCTTCTGTCTATAGACCGTCTGTTCCCGTTCAGTTCCAGTACTTTTTGCCAACATACCCACCTTCTGCATACCCACTGGCTGCGCACACTTACACCCCAATCACCAGCTCCGTGTCCACCATCCGACAGTATCCAGGTATGAGCCCTGCTATTAAGAGGACTTTTAACGTTCCAGTTTTTGGAAGCAGTGAGGTCAAAATTGACCAATGAGTATTTGTAGTATGGATTTAATTATTCCACCTTCTATCTTCAAGTTCAGATAAGGCTAAAATCTGAAGCTTTAAGGTTTTAGATCATATCTCTGTGATCTATAAGAAGATTGCTACTTATTAGTGTATTTGTATGCTTTTATCCCACCCTGAGGATTATGTTAACAATTTGTTATGCCTTAAAATGGCAATACAGTTAAAATGGTAAAACCCATACTTTTATGGGGCGGGCTTCTATTGTTTTGTGGATCTCCCTTGTGTTTTTTAGTATTAGTCCAGTTATGCTCAGCACTCACCATCCTGACTTGTAAATAGCATTCTTTTTGCCGATCCAGAAAAAAAAAGCAATAATTAATCTTCAGGGTTTGTGTTTTCTTTTCCTATGAGACCCTCAGCTCACTTTAGGCATAAGAGAGCCAGATTGTGGGTGTTGCTCTTCTATGTGAAACAGCACTGCAGCCAAGCCTCCATGGAGCCATTGAGCACTTGAAGGGGGAACTGGTGCAAATGAAAAACTGTTTTGTTTTGTTTTACTTAATTAAAATTGGGGAAATTTTTAGTATGTTTAGAACATCCTAGTAATATGAAACTACTGTTTCAAAATTGTAGATTATACTGAATCAAAATTCAAATAAAATATTTCTTTTCTTTTTTTTTTCTTAAAGATTTTTTTAATTTAGGGGCGCCTGGGTGGCTCAGTGGGTTAAGCCGCTGCCTTCGGCTCAGGTCATGATCTCAGGGTCCTGGGATCGAGTCCCGCATCGGGCTCTCTGCTCAGCAGGGAGCCTGCTTCTCTCTCTCTCTCTCTCTCTCTCTGCCTGCCTCTCTGTCTACTTGTGATCTCTCTTTGTCAAATAAATAAATAAAAAATCTTAAAAAAAAAAAAAAAGATTTTTTTAATTTATTTATTTGACAGACAGAGATCACAAGTAGGCCCAGAGGCAGGCAGAGAGAGAGAGGAAGGGATGCAGGCTCCCTGCTGAGCACAGAGCCTGATGTAGGGCTCGATCCCAGGACCCTGGGATCATGACCTGAGCTGAAGGCAGAGGCTTTAACCCACTGAGCCACCCAGGTGCCCCCAAATAAAATATTTCTGATAAAAACTGAACTCAGTATCTGATTTGAAACATGTTTTTTTATAAAACATACCTTGAATTTTGAAAATAACACAGTATGGAAAAGAGACTGTAAAGTATCTTACTAATTATTTTTGTAATGATTCTATTTTGAAATTTTAATATTTGGGATATATTGGGTTAAACAGAGTATATTATTAAAATTAATTTGGCCTGCTTTTTATTTTATTAATGTGGCTACTGGAAAATTTACAATTGCATGTATGACTTACATTTCCATTGGGCAGTGTTGGCTTAAAACTTCAAAAATTCTAAGTTATTTAAATTGCTTTGGAAACGGGTTCCTCAGTCTCTGCCTTGGGTTTTTTGTTGTTGTTGTTTTCCACAAAACTTTCCCCAAGGTTTACTTATTAATTTTTTTAAAGATTTATGTATTTATTTGAGAGAGAGCATGAAAGGGGTGGGGGCAGAGGGAGAGGGAGAGAATGTGAAGCAGACTCTGCGCTGAGCTCAGAGCCAGACACAGGGTTTGATCTCACAACCCTGAGATCATGACCCGAGTAGAAACCAAGAGTCAGATGATTAACCAACTCTGCCACCTGGGCACCCCGTCCCTAGGTTTATTTTAATGTGGGGAAGTAGCTGATGAATTGTTCTGAGTTTTCTGTCATATTTTGCTATACATCAAAGTAATAGCATCTTTTTAAAGGAAACTTATAACTGTTCTTTGTTAACAATGCTAAAAAGATAAAACCATGTTTAATTGATTATGGTCAAAAGTAGGATGCAGTAAGTATGGTAGAACCATGTTGATAAGTAAGAAGTAAATTTCATGTGTGTGTGTGTGTGTCAGTGTGTATGTGTGTTACACTAATAGCTGAAAATTCTGAAGTCTTTCAGTAACAGCACTTCCTTCAGGTTCCTTCATCTCCCTTACCCAGTTGGTACTTCCACAACAGTGCAGTTATGTTGCCTTTCTGGGGTAGGAAATTCATGACCGATATGTATTTCTCTCAGTGCTACCTAACTGAAAAGGACCTGCATACGCTCTCTTGAGCTAGAATAATCTGCAGATATTACCATTTTATATAAACATTTATTTATAAAAATCCATTGTAAGAGCACTGTCAGAAGAATTGGGGATCCTGCCAACCATCTGTTTCTCTTCCAGCTGTCTTCTTTACCACTACAGTAGTCCTGATGGATAGGAACACAGAAAAATGAGTAGTCCAATCAACAGCAATTTATTTCTTCCAATACCAATACTGTCATTGTTGGTGCAGATGATGGGTAATGTTTTATTTCTCAAACTTGTGGATCTTTGCATAGATGAACACAACTGAAGGAATGATTGATTGGCCAGCTTACAATATCCTGTTTTCAAGTGGCTCCTTTTAAATGATTTTAAAGCAGATGTTTTTCAAATAAGGAGGAGGACAAGAAAATGTATATATAATGGGCCAAATATGAGATTACTGTAATATATAGTTTATGATAGAGTAGACCAATTGTTCATGGGCTGTGGTTACTTTATAAAGATGGAATCTTTTTGGTTCATTGGATATAGATATAAACACGTAAATTATGAATACATATGTATAATCTATATAGTTTGCAAGTAATTGATCCCTCTCAGATTGTTCCTGAAATTTCACTTGTTTCAGAGATGTTTTCCATTTTATTCATTTATTTATTCATGCATTTTTTTTTAAGATTTTATTTATTGAGAGAGGGAGAGAAAGTGGATGTACGAGGAGGGGGAAGGACAGAGGGAGAGGGAGAAGCAGGCTCCCTCCTGAGAGGGAGCCTGACACACAATGTGGGGCTCGATCCCAGATCCCTGGGATCATGACCTGAGCCCAAGGCAGATGCTTAACCAACTGAACTACCCAGGCACCCTTATTCATGCATTTATTAGTTTTATAGATATTTATTGAAACCCTGTTATTGTATGTAAGGTCCTATGTTAGGCTCTGTCTGTAAAGGTGACTCTTAAAACAGTTCACTTTGAATAAACTTAGACTAATAGGGAGATAAGACTTGAAGAGCTTTTACTAGAAAGTGCCACGTTCCAATAAAAGAGACTTGAACAAAACCAGAGGTTATTTCTACTTGAAAGGGAAGGGTTAGAGGTCAGGAGTCATTTCCTAAAGGAAGTGACATTTGGAAAGCCTCTTAGAATGCACAGGACAGAACCACAGGGGTGGGACTGGGGAAAAGCACTTTTCTGTGTGTGAATAAAGTATTAGCACAGAATATGCGCTCAGAACAGAGTGGTTTGGTTTTGGCAGGAGTGTACTGCATGTTCAGGCAAGTGCCCACAACTGTTACTGAACAAAAACAAAGGTTCATTCACTTCTCAGGAAGAAACTAATAGCTTTGCCAGGTTGATTTCTTTTTTTTTTTTCTTTTTCTCTCTTTCTTTTACATCAAGAGAAGAATTGTAATGTAGCGGTAACTATGAATTTACATGTACTAACATTTTGCTGCAAGTTTCTCATTGATAATAACAATTTACCTTTTTTAACCACTATATATATGGTATATAAAACTTGAATTACATCACTGTTTCCCCTTTTTGCAACTGAGATATCATTGACATGACATACTAGTTTCAGGTGTACAACATAATGATTCGGTATTTTTGTGTATCATGAAATGATCACCACAATAAGTCTAGTTAACAACATCCATCACCACAGATAGTTACAAAATGTTTTTTCTTGTTATGGAAACAAAGATCTCTCTTCTTAGGAACTTTCAGATATCCAATATAGTATTATTAACCATAGTCACCATGCTGTATACTACATCCCAAAGTCTTATTTTATAACTGGCAGTTTGTACCTTTGACCCCCCTTCACCCATGTCTCCCATCCCCCATTACCTGCCTCTGGCAACTGCCAGTCTGTTCTTTGTATCTATGAACTTGGTTTGTTTTTATTTGTTTTTAAATTCCACAAATAAGTGAGATCATACGGGTTTTTTTGTCCTTGTCTGGCTTATTTCACTTAGCGTAACACCCTCAGGTCCATCCATGTTGTCACAGGTGGCAAGATTTAATTCTTTATTAAGGGTAAAGAATATTCTGTGTGTGTATGTGTGTGTGTGTGGTGCGTGTGTGGTGTGCGTGTACGGTGTGTGTGTGCGCGTGTATAGAGATAGATGTCATGTTTTCTCTATCCATTTATCCATCAGTAGACCCTTAGGGTTGTTTCCGTATGTTTGTTACTGTAAATAACATTTCATTTATTTGAGAAGAAACATCATTTGTATTTTTCTTCCCACAAATAGAAATTCCTTCTCTTTTGCTTCCTGGGAATGCTACTGTTTTCAATTTTGTTGTTTTTGAGTTTTTAATATACACTGTAGTGAAAAAGGAAACTTGCTTGTTCTCTATCTTCAGCACATATATGGAATTTAAAATTTGTAACTACCATATATCAAAAATGCCTATGATGTTGGTTCCATCAGTTAGAGCAAATATTCTTGACCTGGGAGCCATGGATGGGTCTCAGAAGTTTTATTTTAATTATTTAGGACAGTTGCCTGGCTCACATTTAGAATTTAATAGATGATTTCCTTTTTCTTGTTTTAATGCTTTTCTAGTAATCTGCAGGAAGATCATATCACGCTGATAGGAGGTGAGGGAAAAAGCTCTAATATATAGAGCTTTATGTAGTGCTTTGTTTGAAAAAAAAAATGAGGTTTTATGGGGCTCCTGGGTGGCATAGTCGGTTGGGCATCCAGCTCTGCTTAGTTCATGAGCTTGGAGTTGTGAAATCAAACCCCACATCCGTGCTCTGCACAGAGTCTGCTTGAGATTCTCTCTCCCTTTCCCTCTGTCCCTCCCGCTAGTGCACGCACGTGCTCTCACTATCTCTCTGATAAATAAGTAAATACTTAAAAATTTAAAAAAAAAAGCGGTGCCTGGGTGGCTCAGTGGGTTAAGCCTCTGCCTTCAGTTCAGGTCATGATCCCAAGGTCCTGGAAATGAGCCCCGCATCAGGCTCATCAGGCTTCCCCCTCTCTCTCTGCCTGCCTCTCTGCCTACTTGTGATCTCCCTGTCAAATAAATAAAACCTTAAAAAAAAAAAAACAAACTGGGGTGCCTGGGTGGCTCAGTTGGCTGAACATCCAAGTCTTGATTCCAGCTCAGGTCATGATCTTAGGGTCATGAGATCAGGCTCCATGTAGGACTCCTCGCTGGGTGTGGAGCCTGCTTGGGATTCTCTCTCTCATTCTCAAAAAAAAAAAAAAAAAAAGGTGCCATAAAAACTGAGGGTTTAGATCTTTTACAGTGGAAAAGTCTGTTTTCATTTTAGTGTTTTTTTTTTTTTTTTACGTGGACTTTATCTAATCAGAGCTGACATTCTTGTCACTTTCTGCATCATTTTCAGTTTCCGCTCAGGCTCCAAACTCTGCCATCACAGCTCAAACTAGTGTTGGGGTGGCATCCACCGTCCATCTAAACCCCATGCAGTTGATGACAGTGGATACGTCTCATGCTCGACATATCCAAGGGATCCAGCCAGCACCCATCAGTACACAGGGGATCCAGCCAGCCCCCATTGGGACTCCAGGAATACAGCCAGCACCAATGGGCACACAGGGAATTCACTCAGCAACCCCAATAAACACACAGGGACTTCAGCCTGCACCAATGGGTACTCAGCAGCCTCCACCTGAAGGAAAGACTTCAGGTAATTTGAGTTTTTTTCATGGAAGTTGGTATAGAGGAAAGAGATACATACTAGGTTTAAATCCTGGTTCTGTCACTTACTGGCTTGGTGGTCTTGAGAAATTTCTCTGTGCCTTAGTTTCTTCTTTTAACATGAGTTACATGGAACTTATCTGTTAGAGTCATTGTAAACATTAAAAGTTCTGTACATAAACAGCCTAATATGTGTGTGCATGTGGTAAGCAGCACTCTGTAAAGTTGAGAGAGCAAATTCACCTTTATTATAGCATTCTTATTCTCTTTAAGATCTTCTTCAGAGTTGTATGTAAAGCTGTAAAATTAATAATCATTTTTAGGGATTGCATCATTTTTAGGGATTGAGAAGCAATGGTATTTCACAAAAATTGTAGGAGATTATTTCTTGAAGTATGCTATGTACTTTGTGTATCTTATCTGATTTATTAGTAGTTATGATTACGCAGCAAAGAGAGATGTGCATCAGTAAACTTAGTAACCTCTCCCACTTTGCCATCTGCTTTTAGACAGATGAACATTGTGCTCATCCCTTACTTTCTTGAAATTAGACAGTCATAGCATGGGTACTCTAATTCTGGTGGTCTAATTGTTTTTGTCTTATGTGACATTTTAGTAATGTTTCTTTTGTTTCTTCTTCTTCGTTGTTCTCTCCTGCCCCTTCCCTGTCCTCCAGCAGTGGTGTTGGCAGATGGAGCCACAATTGTAGCCAACCCTATTAGCAATCCATTCAGTGCTGCTCCAGCAGCAACAACAGTGGTGCAGACCCATAGCCAGAGTGGTAGCACCAACGCTCCAGCCCAGGGCTCATCCCCCCGGCCAAGTATCCTCCGGAAGAAACCTGCCACGGATGGGTAGGTAGACCCAGTAGTGCCACATTACACCTCTAGATCTGGATATAATTAATAGAAACAGAAACAGTAGCCACTCATCCAGTGCTAGTAGCAGACTCTAAGCTCTCATCTTCTGTAGCATTTTTTAATCTGTTTGAAAAACTTGGCCACAGACTTATTCAGTAGAGCCTTGCCAAGCAAAGACTGTAGGACAGTAAGAATCCATGAGTCTGGGCAGGTGGGGAGTGCAGGAGGTGGCCAGTTTATAAGCAGCTGTTGCATACTATTTTAGGAGTTCTCTCTAGTTTTGGGAGTTTAATTCTAGATGCTCTGAGTAGCTTCTAATTGACCTTTCAGGTATGTCTAGGTAGGCATGTTAATGTGTACTGTTTATTTTCTTCCTTATTGGCCCACATAAATTGTTGCTCAGGGCAAATAATATCCTAGATGTATTAAGTAAGGATCATATTTAGTAGCAGAAGTGTACTGTGTTGCCTTAGGACCTCTAAGTTGGTGTGGGTCATGGGTAGGAAGGTATATGCTGTGCTCTGAAACTTAAGTTGAAAACTTGGGAGGTGGAAGATAGGCAGTCACACTTCAGAGAACAGCGTTTCTGTGGCTCCACCCAGCTCATGTGCATCAATAGCAGAAGATTATAAAGTTTAAAACATAAGCTGCTGGGTCCATACAGGTTTCCAGATGTGCAGGATTTTGCCTCTTAAAGATAAAGTCAGTCTGTGTCAGTCCTTATCAATGAAAATGGAAGGCAGAAGCTCCTGCTTAACATGGCAGGTTGAACACACACTTCTAAATTTGTTGTCCCTTCAAAGCCCTGTAGAACTTTTAGCAAAGAGGCTTTCTAAAAAAATAAGCACACAAAGATGGGAAGAATATAAGACAAATCAACCAAACCTTGAAGCTGGAAGGCAGGTAGGAGAGTGATCACTCACTTAGTTGTGAGAAAGCTGAATTTTAAGTCTATAGAGAACGTTGAGAAGCATCCTCATTTAAATTGCGTGAGCTTCATATGGCCCAAGAATAGGAAGAACAAAGGGTAGAAGGAAGCTGGGTTGAAATGTGTTTGAGAAGATTAGAGACCTGCATCCCCTGTACACTGCTCCTCCCAACCACAGCACACACCCAGAGGGTTAAATTCTGCATATGGTCCACTGGGATCAATCAGCATAAGGAGGGCCAGGAGTATTTTACCAGAAACATATTTGCAGAGTACTGAGACTTCAGTCCATGTCTCCCTTTCAGCTGGTGGGACCCTGGCAATTGAATGTTACAGGCAAGAAGTGATATGAGGACTCCACTTTCTTTCTGGGATCGTCCAGCCCAGGTGGAGAGATGCAAGGATACCAATACTAAGGATTTTGTAAGCTCAGGAATCAGATCACTCTACAGCAAATCTTAAAGTAGGCAACATACGGAGCACCTGAGTGGCTCAGTCGGTTAAGCATCCGACTCTTGATTTCAGCTCAGGCCATGATCTCCGGATTGTGAGATTGACACACCTGGGCTCCATGCTGGGCCTGGAGCCTGCTTAAAATACTTTCTTCTCCCTCTGTCCCTCCCCACTCCTCTCTCCCTCTTTCACTCCCTCCTTTAAAAAAAAAAAGGCAAGTTCTTCCTCAAGTTCAGAGGTTCCGACCAAGTGTTAGTTCCCCAGTCCTCATCATGAACACGCAACTAAGTATAACCAGGTGTATGAGGGGCCTTCTGACAATGCAAGGTACAAACTATTAGACATACTGAAAAACGTAGCCTGAAAGATACAGGAGCTAAACAATGAGAATAAAACTAAAAACTGAAAGCGAAAGCAAATAAAGACCAAAACTGTGAATGCTGCCTTCAAAGGACAAAAAAAAGATGTATTCATGAAACAGGAAGGCAGTACTATACAAAAGGAACATTTGGAGGACAAAAGAGAATGTCCTGAAATTTAAACTACAAAAGCAGAAATGGAACTCGGTAGAAGAGTTGGAAAATACAATTGAGGAAATCTCTCAAAAGTAGAGTAAAAAAACAAAAAGATAGGAAACAGAAAAGACAAGATAATTAAAAGAATCAGTTCAAGAGATCCTGACCGCTTCCAAGTAATGGAGTTTCAGCAAGAGATCAGATGAAAGGAAGGGGATCACTTAAACATAATTCATAGAAAATGTCCACACCTGAAGGGCATGAGTTTCCTGATTTAAAGAACCACGAAATACCAGCACAGTAGATGCTGTAGAAACAGATAAACCAACACCAAGATAAACATCTTGAAATTTCACAACGCTGGAGATAAAAAGATCTTCCCCCTTCTCCTACACTTCATCGCCTCCCTACAACCCTTTTGCTGTGCCCCGGTAATTGGCTCTGTCATCATCAGAATTCCTTGTATCCTTCCTCTTTGAGTGTGCCTGCCTTCTTTTTTTTTTTTTTTTTAGGTGATACATAATGTATTTAGGTGATACATAATTCTTTTAATGTATTTACAAACATTTTCTAGAAAAATGGAATGTTACACATGATTTTACAGCTTTTTCTTCATACAAAGTAGACATCTTTTCATATCATTGCATATACGTTATTCTTTTTTTTTTTTTTTAAGATTTTATTTATTTATTCGACAGAGAGAGATCACAAGTAGGCAGAGAGGCAGGCAGAGAGAGAGAGGAAGAAGCAGGCTCCCCGCCAAGCAGAGAGCCCGACGCGGGGCTCGATCCCAGGACCCGGGGATCACGACCTGAGCTGAAGGCAGAGGCTTTAACCCTCTGAGCCACCCAGGCGCCCCTACATTATTCTTTTTAAAGAACGCATAATATTTAAGTATAACAGACTATGATATATGTATGTAATCCCTCCCTTACAGATAAACCATTTGGATTGGTTTCCATTTTTCACTCTTACAAACACTGCTAAGATAGACATTATCCTCCAACAGTCCTTGTGGACTCATGGTAGCTTTGAAGATAATTTCAAGAAGCGGAAACTCTGGATCAAGGGGTGTGTACATTATTAGTTTTGACAGATATTGCTGAAGTGCCTTCCAAAACAAACCATGAATTAACACTCCCATCATATATACAAGTTCCCTTATTTCCCTCAACCCCAGTCCTTGTTTTGATTCCTCTCTGTAGTCTGCATTTCTGTAGGAACACATTCACATTTCTTTTTCTGAGAAGAGCCTTATAGAGAATCTGCCTATTTCCCACTGGATGCTGCTCATTTTTGTGTGGATTTGGAGGGCTTGAAGTCACTGAGGTAGAGTCTGGCTGCTACCTCCTCTGTGGGGCACACCGCTCTCATTTGCCACAGACTCTAACTAACCCCTGTGTGCCTGCCTTCTTTAGCTAGAATCTGGTTTTCTCACGGGATCTTGGCTCCTGTACTCTCTCCAAAGTAGTGGCTGTCTCTCCTCCCATCCTTCTGTCACTGAGCCTGGTGGTGGGGTTGATGACCCCTATGTGCCTCAGTGCCACGTTCAGGCCATCCCTCTTGGAAAGCACTCAGTCTATATTCAGATTTCATAAAACTTGCAGTTGAAAAAGTATTTTCACATATCCAAGTTATTCCAGGCACACTGCAACGTTTTCTATAACTGAATCAGATATCAGTTTTAAATTCAAATTATTTAAATGAACTAACGTTAAAAATTTTGCTCCTACTTGCACTTTCCACCAGTACGCTGTTTAGTAGCCCTATATGGCTAGAGGCTGCCTTGTTGGTCAGGGCAACTCAAGAGGCTTAATCAGATTCCAGGTGATTTGCGGGTATGTTTGTATGTCCTTCAGAAAGTCCATAATGTCTGGCTCTTGTTCTTTCCAAAATAATTTCCCAGCTCTCTGGCTTCTCAGTTGTTTGAATGCTTTCCTATCCACCCCACTCCATCAGCAGCACACACCCATAAGCACAAGACTTCCCTGACCTCTTCTTCTGTCCTTCAGTGTCCCACAGCCCACCTTCTGTCTTCCCACCTCACGGGCAGTGGCACTGCAACAGAACCTACCGGGGAACCTTCAACCCATTGATGCTACCACCTTTGCGTTTTCCTCACTGCTTTTCATGACCTTTCTCTGCTCTCCCTGACTCAGTTTCTGTGGTCCATTATAATAACTTCCTTGCCTACAGCCCCCACTTCCTTACCCCACCCTCTTCACTTTGTCAGAACCAGAGTCAAATCCAACTTTCTGCTGAATTTGTGCAGCAGACTGTGGTGGGGTAAACCATGTTGACTGGCCCTGCTTAACCTCACAAACCTCGGCTAGGATCTTACAAGAGACCCAACACAAAATGCTTCCTAAGCATGGTCTCAGATGTCATGAATTTTTTGTTTTATTTGAATCAGTATTCTCATAAGGTCCCCACATTGTGATTAGTTGATAATGTCTCCTAAGACTCTTTTATAGGTTTCCTTCATCTCTTTTTCCTTGAGATTTACTTGTTGAAAAAACTTGGTCTTCTGTCCTGTAGACTTTTCTCTCTCACTGCCTTGATTTTTTTCAACTGCATCCACATTGTATTAGTTTCCTAGAGGTGCCATAACAAATTGCCACAAATCTGGTGGCTTAAAACAACAGAGATTTATTCTCATGGAGGTGCCTAGTTAACTGAGTTGGTAGAGCATGTGACTCTTGATCTCAGCGTTGTGAGTCCCAGCCCCATGTTGGGTATAGAAATTGCTTAAAGATAAATTTTTTTTTTTTAGATTTCATTTATTTATTTGACACAGAGAAAGACGACGAGAGAGGGAACACAAGCAGGGGGAGTGGGAGAGGGAGAGGCAGGCTTCCCACCTAGCAGGGAGTCCGATGTGCGGCTCGATCCCAGGAGCCTGGGATCATGACCTGAGCCGAAGGCAGATGCTTAACGACTGAGCCACCAGGGTGCCCCTGCTTAAAGATAAAATCTTTTTAAAAAAAGAAATCATTCTCCAAAGTTATGATGGCTAGAAGTCTGAAATCAAGATGTCAACAGAGTTGGTTCTTTCTGAATGCACTCAGCGAGAATCCATTCCATGCCTCCTTCCTCGCCTCTGTGGCTTTTGGCAAACCTTTGGCTTGTGGACACATCACTCCAATCTCTGCTTCCGTATTCACATGGTCTTCTCTGTGTCCCTGTGTCTCAAATCTCCCTCTCCTTTCTGTGAAAAGGATACCAAGAATTGGATTTAGGGCCTACCCTAAAGCTAGAAGAATCTTACTTTGAGTCTCTACCTTAATTATATTTACAAAGACCCTATTTTTTACATTAACAGGTGCAGGGATTAGGACTTGGATATCTTTTAGGGACTACAATTCAACCCACTACCCCTTTAGGGTAGTTTTGCTGTTCTTGTCTCCTCCACACATTTTCTCTTGTTAATTGAATCTAAAGCTTTATCAGATCCATATATCTTTTTTTTTTTTTTTTTGGCAAGCCACTTTATAAATTAAAATGATGTTTGGTGGTAACCCTTTTTTAGGCTAACTTACTATCTAGATCCATTAATTAGGCTTTGCAAAATTCTGGTTCTAGCCATTTTCTCTCAACCCACTCTTGTCTTGGGAGTGTTTGCTCCCACCACTCTGCCAAAACTAAGCATGTCACAGTTACTCAGCACTTCCACATTGCTGAGCCCAATGATTCTCAGTCTGAGTCATATGTGGCCTCTAGTGCATGGCACAATCGACACTAACTAACTTGATCAACTTTTCTCATTTGACTTCCAGGAACTTTCTCAGGTCAATATAAATGCATAGACATAATAATAATCATGAACATGTAATATAGATTTCAAGTTTGATAATGAGTAGAAAGGAGATGGGGCATACTAGAAGCATCAGCTAAAATGAGTCAGAGTGGTTGCTTCCTGGATAGAGATTGACAAGAACTAGGGAGGGATGGGGTGGGAGCCTGCTGTATTTTGTTAAAAGCTTTTTAATGCAAATGTGGCTTTTTCAATACTGTTACTTTGATAAAATTTTAAAATCCACTTAAAAATGGGCCAGCCACGATGTGGATGGAACTAGAGGGTATCATGCTTAGCGAAATAAGTCAATCGGAGAAAGACAACTATCATATGATTTCCCTGATATGAGGAAGTGGAGATGTAATGTGGGGGGTTGGGGGGTAGAAGAAGAAAAAATGAAAGAAGGTGGGATTGGGAGGGAAACAAATCATAAAACACTCAATCTCAAAAAACAGACTGAGGGATGCTGCGGGGAGGGGGAACAGGAGAGGGTGGCGGGGATATGGACCTGGGGGAGGGTATGTGCTATGATGAGTGCTATGAAATGTGTAAACCTGGCGATTCACAGACCTGTACCCCTGGGGATAAAAATATATTATATGTTTATTTTTAAAAATAATTAATAAAAAAGTTTTAAAAAAATGGGTTAGCCAATATAGTGCTTTTATTTCGCCATAGGTATGCCTAGCAACTATGTACTTCCTATCCTTTAATGCCCTTGGACTGTTGTTTTCTGGGTTTGTCTGGTCTCTTTCAGAATGGCAGTTCGGAAAACCCTCATTCCTCCTCAGCCTCCTGAAGTGGCTAGCCCTCGAGTGGAGAGTTCTGTGCGGAGTGCATCCGGGTCACCCAGGCCTGCAGGGTGAGCACATAAATGTTATCACTCTTGCTTCCAACTGCACAGGATTGGGAAAGAAAAAGTCTAACACATGTGACAAATTTTACATAATTTGCTTATCTACATCTTTTTGCATCCACTTTCTAGCTGTGTGACCAGGGCACATTGCCCAGCCTCTGTATTATTTATAAAATAATATAACACTGCTTCCTAGAATTTTTATGTATTTAAATGAAATGATGCATTCAGAGCATTAAGGACAGAGCCTGCCCCACAGTAACCCCCAGTTTTTATTGCTATCAAAAGTGACATCATGGGGCTCCTGGGTAGTTCAGTTGGTTAAGCCAACAGCTCTTGGTTTTGGCTCAGGTCATGACCTCAGGGTGGTGAGAACAGGCCCTGCATTGGACTCTGCACTCTGCACGGAGTCTCCTTGAGATTTCTTTCCCCCTCTGCTCCTCCCGCTCCTCGTGCTCACTCGCTTGCTCTCTCTCAAATAAATAAAATCTTAAAAAAAAAAATGGCATTATGACAGTAGTTAATATATGCTGTTTTCTTTATTCTTTTTAATTCCAGAAATAAAGATATTTTGGGAAAGAGAGAGACAATATAAAAATATTTAAGGTATAAAGGGAAAATCTTTATCCTGCTCTCCCTCTACCTTGCTAGTCCCACTAGCCAGAATCCTATTGATCGGTAACGGTTTTGTTAAGTATCTTTCCACATCTTTCTTTATGTACACATGTAGATTGAGTCTTAAAAAACAGCATCATGCTGATTAGTTTGGTCTACATCTTGCAGTTTTTACTTATATCAATAATAGCTTACAATATTTATCTACTTTATCATAAAACTTCATTCAAGTAAAAATTGTGATTGCCTTGTGTGTGCCAGGTGATGTTTTAGAATCTGGGAATACAGAAGAGTGATAAAGACAAAGTGTCCATTCTCCTTAAGCTTACTTTCTAGTAGGTGTAGAGAAATAAATAGAAGAAAAAGAAGGCAGTGTGAAAGGAATATAAGGCAATAGGAGGAAGAGGTGATACCACCCAGAAAGCCTTCTCTGCACAGAGGTTTAAGAGCATGAAGTAACAGCCGCATGCTTCCTCATGTCCAACTGCATCAGGCCAAGGAAAGAGCAGGGGCCAAGAATTTGATGTAGGAGGATACGCAGTCATTACTTTACACATTAGTGCAGAAGAGTAAAAATAACCGTGCAAGGGGAAGCTGTGAAAATGATCTTAATTTCAGGGGCTAGGGGTTGTGCTTATTTTGTGACCTTTAAAACATTATGAAAATACTCAAAACTCTATTAATCATCTTAAACGTCTCTTACCATATATAGAGAGGTGGAAAAAGTAGTAAAACTAATATTTATTTGGTACACTGTAATTTAAACATGAGAAACACTGAGAATTAAAGTATTTCTTTCTAAAAACTAAACAAGTGTATTTAGAACAGTACTCGCCTTCACATTGTACAACTCAATGATGATGAAGAGCACAACAGTCCTTCCATGCATTGGTGAATTGTCATGTGCCTTTCTAAGTTTAGATCTGCTTCTGACATGTTATCCTTTGTCTTTTCAATGGTGGCAGATTATCTCCAAGAGTTCCTTTAATGCAAAACTTTTTGCTTGCATCACTTCTAAGGATATCTTCCTTTTCATCAAAACCCTCTGCCCTGGGGCACCTGGGTGGCTCAGTGAGTTAAAGCCTCTGCCTTCGGCTCAGGTCATGATCCCAGGGTCCTGGGATTGAGCCCCCAGTCGAGTCAGGCTCTCTGCTCAGCAGGGAGCCTGCTTCCCCCGCTCTGCCTGCCTCTCTGCCTACTTGTGATCTCTGTCAAATAAATAAATAAATCTTTAAAAAAAAAAAAAAACCCTCTGCCCTAACAAATGCGTGGAATCTGGGGGCACATTTCACGCAGCATCTTTTAACTATGCAGGTGGCTTCACCAGAGAGCTAAACATTTAATTCATCAAAGTTAATTTATTAACTTTTGAAATAAACCAGACTTTATTGGCCAGAAAAGGATTTGTTGTTACTGTTTTTGTTCTTCATTCTCTTTGTAAGTGGCCATTTCCTTTCAGTGTGGCAGCTAACTTTAACACTTGGGCCTAAATGACTGGGATTTATTTATTTATTTATTCATTCATTCATTCATTCATTCATTTAATAGTCATAAATCCAAAGTAGAAGTAAATACTTGCATTTCTCAGTGGCCTTCTGTTCCTAGTGCAATTTTAACTAAAAGATGTTATGAGATGACTTTACCATCATTCTTTTAATATTCACTGGATTCTCTCTACATGGTCCATAACCATATCTTCATATAAGCCTAGGGCTCATCCTGTCTTTGCTGTTCCAGTTCTTTTAATCACATCGAGTTTTACTTCCAGATTACTGTTTTTTCCTGTGTTTTTGTTTTTGTTAGCCAGTTATCACTCTCTTTCTGTCATCCATTATTGTAAAATTTCACCTGGGTTTATCATTGGGAAACAAGAGACAGCACAGCTTCACATTTTGCCATCTGCATAAACTGAATAACAGATGTGCAATGACCACTCACGGACATACTTCAAAGGAAGTGATGTGATTGGTCATTGTGGACTGAGGAGCTAGCAGTAAAGCTTGCATAAAGTTTCATAAACTTTATGTAAGTACTCACAGTTAAAATATATAGTGGTAACAGAAATATGAACAGAGTTGGTGGGGGACTGCTGTAATATAATTATGCAATATAGTAGAATTCATACATACCAGGATAGTACAAAGTCAGGACTGCCTGTATGTTAGGAACACAGAGGAGCAGCAAAAGAAACCAGCCTAGAACAAGGAGAGAGTTGCATAACATGGTTCAGAGATATAACTAAGGGCCAGATGATGTAGGGCTTTGTAGGCCATTCAGAATCCTTTGGATTTTATTCTGGGTGAGGTTGAGAGCCATCAGAGTGAGGTTAAGCCATAGGAATGACATGACTTGACTTAATTTTCAAAAGGATTACTCTGGCTATCATGCTGGAAATAAACTGCAAAAAAACAAAAGTGGAAGCAGGAAGACCAAGTGAGAGATAATGGAACCTTAGACTATCATAGAGGCTTGGACCAGAATGGAGGTAGTAAAAGTCGTAAAAAGAGTTGAGATTCTGGATATGTATTGAAGGTACAGTTGACAGAATTTTCTGAGAGAAAGAAGGGAAGGAAGCCAGTGATAGCTAGGAGGTTTTGCATGAACAACTGTAGATAGGAATTACCCTTTTTCAAGTAAGGAATCTAAGAGTTTAGTTTTAATTATTTTACTTTCAAGATCTCCAAGTGGTTAGACAGCCAAGTAAAGATGTCAAATGTATGGCTGCCTAAAAATTTCCAAAGTAGATCCACTTCTAGTATTGAAGATCGATATCTATGCTGGGGATTAAGTTTTGGGAATTAAAAGCAGATATATGGGGCGCCTGGGTGGCTCAGTGGGTTAAGCCGCTGCCTTCGGCTCAGGTCATGATCCCAGGGTCCTGGGATCGAGTCCCGCGTCGGGCTTGCTGCTCAGCAGGAAGCCTGCTTCCCTTCCTCTCTCTCTGCCTGCCTCTCTGCCTACTTGTGATCTCTCTCTGTCAAATAAATAAATAAAATCTTTAAAAAAAATATACAAAAAAAAAAAAAAAAATAAAAGCAGATATATGTTTTTTAACACCATGAGAGTGGAAGAAAGTCCATTGATAGTATAAAGAGAGAGTAGAGGTGGTACCAAGACCATGCCTTAGGATATATCATCTTAGGAGATCAGGAAAATGAAAACTAGAAAAGGAGACTCTATTCCTATACTATGTGATATTCCCAGATGTATTGGTGCCATAATTAGTTCTCCATTAATGAACACTTAAGTTATTTCCATTTATCACTGTAATAAGCAAATAATGCAGTGGATCTTTTTATTTATCATTGAGCCCCTTTATCGCTTCTCAGCCTTTTGGCTAAGATCAAGTGTAGTATGTGTTCTTATCAGTTTAATATCATTGAGCCCCTTAGCAAACATTTCTCTAGAATATTTTTCTGGGTCAAATTACATGTAGAGTTTAAATTCTTTTTTTTTTTTTTTAAGATTTTATTTATTTATTTGACAGAGCGATCACAAGTAGGCAGAGAGGCAGGCAGAGAGGGGTGGGGGGGAAGCAGGCTCCCTCCTGAGCAGAGAGCCTGTTGCAGGGCTCCATCCTAGGACCCTGAGACCATGACCTGAGCCAAAGGCAGAGGCTTAACCCACTGAGCCACCCAGGCGCCCCTAGAGTTTAAATTCTGATTTCCATTCACTGTACCTGTTTATAGCTTCATGAAATGTGTTCCCATTTTCTCCACATTGTTGCCAACAGTAGACACTAAATTTCACAGATTTAATACATTACCTTTCAGTGTTAAAAGTGTCGTTTTTTGTTTTGGGGGTTTTTTTGAAGTAGCACTAGAGTTATTTTTAAAGTGCTAGAAAAAAAATAGAGTTCCTGAAGGTGAAGAGCGTTCTGTGTAGTACAACAGTATATTCCTTGTAAGCAGCAATATGTGCAGAAACTCGGGTGAGGAGGGCCTATTTGCAGAGGTTTTCCTGGACTGAGTATATATTCCAGTGTAGGTTGTGGGGGTAGGGCCCTGGCCTTACTTGCAGTTGGCAGTCTGTTTTTGTGGCACCTGAAGGAAGAGAGCATTTGGACTGAAAAAGAACTAGCTGAAATCAGAGCAGTCTCCCCACACTCCCACGCCCAAGTGAAAGGAATCTCATGTAAATTGCCGTTTTTAGGAATAGCCCAACTCATTCACTGATGAGTAATAAAAGGATATTCATGTGAAGATAACTAAAAAAGTAAAAAAAGAGCAACAAAATATACTCATTTGTTCAGTAAGAACACTTACCAAAAAAGCAGGACAGATGAAACTTATTTTTAAAATCTTAACTATGAATTTAAATTACTTAATGAAGTCAGCACCACCTCAGTGAAGGAAAACACACAAAGATGAAATGCAGACTCCCAAGACTAAAAGACTGGACATTAAGGTGTGACACCTGAAGGGACAGAACACAGTAAAGACCTAGAAGAAAGGAAAAAAAAAAAAGACCTAGAAGAAACCATAGAATGAAGGTAAAATTAAAATAGAAAACCATGGAGACATAGAGGATAGAAATGGAAAAAGTGAGCAAAGTTTTAAAAAGAAGCAAAGATAAAACAACCATATAGAACATACTATGATACGAGTAAGATCTAACATGTCAACATCCCAGAAAGGAATATGTGATTTAAAATTGAGGATACGGGCGCCTGGGTGGCTCAGTGGGTTAAAGCCTCTGCCTTCGGCTCAGGTCATGTTCCCAGGGTCCTGGGATCGAGTCCCGCATCGGGCTCTCTGCTCGGCAGGGAGCCTGCTTCTCTGTCTCTCTCTGCCTGCCTCTCTGCCTACTTGTGATCTCTGTCAAATAAATAAATAAAATCTTTAAAAATTAATTAATTAATTTAATTGAGGATACATTAATATTATCATTAATGTATTTTTAAGTGGTACACAAAATTTGGTGTATATTTACTGGCAGTTTAGATTCAGTGAAATGCTGAAGTTGAGTGGTAATGTTTAGAGATAGTGGTGGGGGTAATTAAAGGAGGGAGGGAGACTTCTTAGTATATCTTTTGAAACATGAATATATTACCAATTCAAAGCCAAAAGATTAAGGAAAATTAAAATATTATAAAACAGAAAATAGATTAAGAAAGTAAATCCAGAAACTGTTTAAATAAATTTAAAAATTGAATTTTAAACGAAGTCACGTAATACTGCAATATGCTTAGCTGTTTTCTGTTAGTCACTAATTCATCTTCAGATGCTCCACCAAACCTAAAGAAAACCTCCAGATACAAGCAGGTCTGTCAGATCTCTCGGTTCCATTTTTTTTCTTGATTATATCCCTCCCTCCTTGAATCCTTGCTTCTGCCTACCCTAGTCTGCACTGGTTGCTCTCTGGACTTGGTGCCCAGTTATTATCCCTGGTGTTTTCTTTGTCCATCATGCTCTGAATTCCCGTCAGCTCATCCATGGTGCCTGTAAACTTCCTTTTCCTTGGCTTACTCTCTGATTTGTTAGAGCATCTCTTTTGTGGCAGAGAAGGAATACATAAGATGTCGGGTGTTTTTTGCGTATCAGAAAATGGCTTTATTCTGCCCTCTTTACTTGTAGCAAGAATTACTGTCAAACTCCACTCATTGAGCCAGAGACCCTTGCGGTGTTAGTAGCTAAAATGTGCCCCTCATATAGCACACTACCTACACTTGTGAGTTCATTGATCAGCCAGCAGCCTTAACTCCATACTCAAGCACTGTGCAGTGCCCTCGCTCTTAAATCTCCTTTCTCTCTGTTGGTGAGATTGAGTAAATTATATTGATCTGTCCTCAACCCTACTGATTCTATCTCCACTCTACTACTGACAATATCCAGTAAGTTTATTTGGTCAATTGTATTTTTTAGTTCTATAATTAACATTTGGTTCTTTTTATAACTTTTATTTCTTTGCTGAAATTTTTTAATTTTTTCATCTATTTCAAGTGAATCTGTCATTGCTTATTGAAGCACTTAGCATCATCATTCATTTCCTATTCAAATTGTGGTTTTCCTGTTCTGTTTAGATGAGTGGTTTTCTGTTTGGACCTGAACATTTATGGTCTTATAAGACCCTGGAATTTATTTATAGCCTAATGTTTTAGCAGTTATCCTCTCAGATGACCCCAGTTAAGGAAAACAAAGCATTATCTCCTTACTGCCAAGTGGGGGACTGAAGTCCAGGTTCCTTGCTTGTCCTCTTTGGATACCACTTCAGTGGTGAGATGGTAGAGAGAAAATTGAGGTGCCTTGTTATAGCCTAGCAAGTGTGGAAGTCTGGGGTCTCCATAGTATTTTCAAGAGAGAATGGAGATGAGACCACAGTTGTTTCTGTGGTGTTTCACTGGCGTGGAGCTGTTACTGTCTAAAAGTTTCCCATCTTGCTGAGCTGCTCCTGTCTTGGCTCTTTGAGCAGACTTTTCTTAGGACTTTAGTCTTTGCCCTTTGACATTTCTGTTTTGAGGTTCTCCAGAACCCAGTCTGGAACAAATGAGGCAAAAAGGAAGTTCACTGCTGTGTCATTCTTTTGGTCCTGAGGTCCCTAGCCAGTCTGTCTTCATCTTTCAACAGCTGTTCTGTTTGTCTTGTATGTAATACTCGTGATTTTCAGCTATAGTTAGCAGAAAGAACAGGAAAAAGTAGGTCTACGCCATCCTTCCATAAACAAAATTCCTACCTGCACTCTTAAATAATACCATGGCTGGGAAAAGTTGAAATTGAAAATCTCTTTTTCAGGGCACCTGGGTGACTCAGTCCATTAAAGGTCCAACTCTTGATTTCGACTCAGGTCAGGTTCTCAGGGTCATGAGATCGAGCCCCACATTGGGCTCACTCCAGAGTCTGCTTCAGATTCTCTCTCTCTTCCTCTCCTTCTGCCCCTTCCCTGCTCATGCTCCCTTGCTCGCTCGCTCTCAGTTAATTAATGAGTTAATTTTTAAACATCTCTTTTTCTTTTAGGTGATATCTTCAACTATCTTAAAGCATTCTCTTGTGAAGTTCCTTTTTTTTATTTAAAGAACATTTTAGTATTTATTGCAGTATATATAACATTCTCCTTCAGCTTTTCTAAAATGTTACTTGAAACAGGAAGCAACTACTAAGAAACTTAGGTGTATGGATTCTTTTGAAGTTCTTAATATAAAAATCTGTGAAGGTACAGCAAAGTAGAGAAAATAGTGTTATTCAACTATATTTAATTTTTAATATTTTGCCATTTGTTACCTTTTTTGGCATAATTAACTTACAGAATTTTACTTTTAAATACTTTCTTGTGCATTTTGACTGTTTAATTATGATGTGTTCTAGATGTGGTTTTTTTTTTTTTTTAAGATTTTATTTATTTATTTGACAGAGAGATCATAAGTAGACAGAGAGGCAGGCGGCTGGGGGGTGGGGGTGGGGAGTAGGCTCCCCACTGAGTGTGTAGAGAGTGCGACGCAGGGCTTGATCCCAGGACCCTGAGATCATGACCTGAGCTGAAGGCAGAGGCTCAACTCAGTGAGCCACCCAGGCGCCCCTAGGTGTGGTTTTTTCCAGTTTTTCCTACTTGAGTTGGTTGAACTTTTAGATAAATACTGAAGTTTTTTTATCAAATTTAGGGAATTTTGGCCACTATTTCTTCTCTTTCTGCCTGTGTCTCTCCTTTGCTCCTGGTACTCCCTTTTATGTGTATGTTTGTACACTTACTGCTGTCCCAAAGATTTTTTTTTTTTAAGATTTTATTTATTTATTTGACAAAGAGAGATCACAAGTAGGCAGAGAGGCAGGCAGAGAGAGGGGGGGAAGCAGGTTCCCTGCTGAGCAGAGAGCCCGATGTGGGGCTCGATCCCAGGACCCTGAGATCATGACCTGAGCCAAAGGCAAAAGCTTAACCCACTGAGCCACCCAGGTGCCCTCTCCCAAAGATCTTTGAGGCTCTCTTTAGTTTTCCTCCTGTACACCACCCCCCCCCCGCCCCTTTTTTTTTTTTTTTTTTTTTTTTTTTAAGTTTCTAAGACTGGATAATCTCAATTGACCTATCTTTGAGTTTACGGATTCCTTCTAATGGCTGCAGAAATGTGCTTTTTTTAAAAGCTGCCATATTTTTTCTAAGTAATCTCTGTACCCAACATGGGGCTCAAAACACCCCAAGATCAAGAGTTTCGTGCTCTACCAACCAAGGTAGCCAGGAGCTCCTAAAATACACTTTTGAGTCCTGTTAGTGGTTTTTTTTTTCCTTTCAGCTCTTAACTTTTCAACTGCAGAATTCCTTTTTGGTCTTTTTTGTTAATAATTTCTGTCTCTTTTATTAATCTGTTTGCTGAGACATTATTTTTATGCTCTTTTTAAGCTATGATCTCCTTTAATTCTTTGAACATACTTACAGTGGCTAACTTAAATTCTTTGACTTGTAAGTCTAACATCTCTGCATCCTCAGTGACAGTTTTAGTGCTTACTTTTTTTCCCGTGTTTGAACAATGCATTCTTGTTTCTTTACTCTTGAAAACTGGGCATTTTAAATAGTATAATGTGGCATCTCTGAAAATCAGATTACCACCCCTCCCCAGGGTTTGTTGTTGATGCTTTTTGTAGTTATGGGGTTTTTTTACAGTCTCTTGTAAAATAAGTTTAAATTCAATATCTTTGTCTTGCATGACCATTGAATTCTCTAATTCTTTAGCTTTTGTAGTTGGCTAATGACTGAACAGATTTCCTGAATGTCTGGAACCAGTAAGTCTCCCATATTTGCCAAGGGCCTCTGTGTGTGCGTGTCTTGGGATGGCCCATCAACACTGAAGTAGGCAGTTTTCCATCTCTGTGTTACTTTTTTTCTTCCTTGCACAGAGCCTCACACTCAGCCAGAGCTACGAATTTGGGTACCTCTCAGCTCTCTCCTGGACATAAGTACAGTCCAGGGTATACACATAATCCTACATGTGTATGTTGCTTCCTAAATTGCCAGAAATACATTGGAGTTTTTCAAAGTGCCTGGAGACATTTCATTCTCCAGTTTTTCTTTTAAAGCTTTTTGGGTAGCTTATTGTTTGCCCTACCTGTTACCATTCTGTCAGTCAGTTGGGAAACTGATCATTTATGTCTAATTTTTACCAACAAACTCTGTAAGGGAAAAGCTGTTTACACTGGACTGGCCAGGTCAAATAAGACAGTCCAGGAAATGGGAACAACCAGACAGGTTATATAATGACAGTTCTTGGTAAAGAGGGTATGAAGGGGCTCTCAGCTATCTGGTAGCTGCCAGGCTGCTGGTTTTCACTGTGAGCATGGACTGTTGGTTTTCATGCCTGCCATGGTGGTAGAAATGAAAGAACAGAAATATGGCAAGTTAAACACCTCAGAGTTTACTGGTCTTACGGAGGTTCACCTAATTTTCTTACTAATTTTGCCAGATTATTAATTTACAGAGTTCTGAAAACATTGTCCCTGGCATTTTTGTCAGTTTTTTGTTGCTTTTATGAAAGAGAATTTTCAGAGACTGTTACTGCCACATTTTTGCTGATGTTTCTGGTTGTTTTATCTTTTAATTCTCTTTAATTACAGAATAATCCTAACCTGTACCCAACCCCTATTTACTTATTTTGAAATAATTTAAAGCTCACAGAAGTTACAAAAATAGTACAGAAAGTTCCCATGTACCCTTTACCCAGCTTCCCCCAATGATTACATCTTACATAACCCTTGCACTTTTTCAAAATGAAGAAATTGGCAGGGTGCCTGGGTGGCTCAGTTGGTTAAGCATCTGCCTTCAGCTCAGGTCATGATCTCAGGGTCCTGGGATTGAGCCCCAACTGGGCTACCTACTCAGAGGAGGGTCTGCTTCTCCCTCCTTCTCTACACCCCCCCAGCTTGTATGTGTACGCACACCCGCACGCTCTCTCATGAATGATTAAAGTTATTATAAAGAAAAAATTGGCATTAGTACAATGCTATTGACTAACTATAAATTTTATTAAAATGTCACCAGTTTTTTTCCTTTGGTGTATACTACTTTGAAATTTCACCCATGAATAGATTTATATAACCATTATCATAAAATGTGAATCTGTTTTGTTGTCACAAAGACATTCCCTTATATACAATCATACCCTTCCCCTAAACCTAACACCTTGTCGCTTAGCTGTGCCACCACTAGAATTTTGTCATTTTGAGAATTTTTTGTAACTGGAATCTCATAAGTTACTTACATTATTTATATAATTATATATTCGTAATTATATAAATACATATTTCTCATACAGTAACCTAATGATGCTGGCTTATTTTCATCCGACTTTTGAGATCCATCCAAATTATAGTGTATATCAGTAGTTTGTTCTTTTTAGAGCCGGTAATGATACATAATATGGATGCTCCAGAATTTTGTTTAGCCATTTGTTTATTCAAGTTCATGGTTTCTGGTTGGGGGTTATTAAAAATAAAGCTGCTGCGAACAGTCATATACAATTTGGTTTTTTGGGTTTTTTTTTAACTTTATTTTATTTTTTCAGTGTTCAAGATTCATTGTTTATGCATCATACCCAGTGCTCCATGCAATACCTGCCCTCCTTAATACCCACCATCAGGCTCACCTAACCTCCCTCCCCTCCAAAACCCTCAGTTTCTTTCTCAGAGTCCACAGTCTCTCATGGTTTGTCTCCCCCTAGTCATGTACAATTTTCTTGACAGACATACATTTTCATTTCTGTGTGATAAAAATCCCAGGACTACAGTTGCTAAGTTACATATATTTTTCATTTTATAAGAAACTTCTGAACCATTTTTGCAAAAGTGGCTGTACCATTTTAAATTCCTATCTACAGCACGTGAGATTCTTTTATTTTAAAATCTTGCTAAACTCATTTATTAGTACTAGGAGTTTCTTGGTAGATCAAGTTGCTCCACATCCTTTCCTGTGCTTTCTAATATAAAGTTTTTAAGTTTTCTTTTCACCAGGGACGCCTGGGTGGCTCAGTCAGTTAAGCCACTGCCTTCGGCTCCGGTCATGATCCCAGGGTCCTGGGGTCGAGTCCCACATTGAGTTCCTTGCTCAGCGGAGAACCTGCTTCTCTCTCTGCCTCTGCCTGCCACTCTGCCTGCTTATGCTCTTTCTCTCTCTCTCTCTCTCTGACAAATAAATAAATAAAATCTTTTTTAAAAAATAAATTAAAAAAATAAATCTTCTTTTCACCACTGATAGGGGTATGGTGGCAAATCATTGAGGCTTTAATTTGCAAGTCTCTAATGGCTAATGGTATTGACTGTCTTTTCATGTGCCTGTTTGGATCCTGGATATTTCTTTAATGAAGTGTCTTTCATTATTAATACTTCTTGCCCTTTTTCTGATGAGATTGTATGTTTTCTAGTATGGAGTTTACAGAGTTCTTTATATATTGTGAATATCATTCTTTTATCGTGCATGTATGTTTTGGTTTGTATGTTTGTCTTTAACATTTTTAAGTGTACATTTCATTGGTGTTAAGCATATTCTCACTACTGTACAACCATCACCAGATCTTTTTGGTCTTGCAGAACTGCAATTCTACCCATTATTCAACCATTCCCATTTTCCCTACCCCCAGCCCCTGGGAGCTACTATTCTACTTTCTTTTTCAATGAATTTGGCTACTCTGGGTACCTCATATAAATAGAACTACCATATATGTGTTTCACAGATATTTTTTTTTCAGTCTGTGCCTTGTCTTTTCAATCTCTTGAAATGATCTCTAGCAAAGCAAAAGTTTTTAAATTGATAAAACCCAGTTTATCATTTTTTTTCTTTTTGATGGTGCTTTTGGTATCATATCTAAGATCCTAGGAGTTTTTGTATTTTTTATAAAACTACAGTTTTACGTTTTACTCTCAGATTTATATCACTTCTCAGCCTTTTGGCTAAGATCAAGTGTACACTTAGATTTATGCCCCATGTTGAATTCATTTTTGTGTATGGTGTGAGGTTTGGTTTGATGTTGAATTTTTTGCCTGTGGAAATCCAGTTGTTTTTGGCCTTGAACTTTTGAGGGGTACTGTTTTGTATTATTTTTCCTATCATGAATTTTTAGGATTAGTACTATAAAATAGGTAAGCCTTTACAGCTATTAAATGAAATATTTTACTGGGGTGTCTGGCTTGCTCAGTCAGTAGAGCATGTGACTCTTGATCTCAGGGTCATGAGTTCAAGCCCCACATTTGGTATAGAGACTACTTAAAATTTAAAAAAAAAAAAATTTTTTTTTAAATTTATTTATTTGAGGCTTTGCCTAGGTGGCTCAGTTGGTTGGGCAGCTGCCTTCAGCTCAGGTCATGATCTCAGGGTCCTGGGATGGAGTCCCACGGCAGGCTCCCTGCGTAATGGGGAGTCTGCTTCTCCCTCTGCCCCATCCCCAACTCGTGCTGTTGTGCATGCTTTCTCTCTCTCTCTCAAATAAATAAATAAAATCTTTATAAAAAAAGATCTATTTATTAGAGAGAAAGTGCGCATGTTAGCAGGGGTGCAACGTGGGGCAGAGGGAGAGAATCTTGAAGCAGACTCCCCACTGAACACAGATCCCACTGAGCTCGGGGCTTGATCTCACAACCCATGAGATAATGACCTGAGCCGGAACCAAGAGTTGGACGCATAACCAACTGAACCACCCAGACGCCACAAAAAATAAAACTTTTAAAAATGTATATATATATTTTACTTAAAAAAAAGTTTAAGAAGAATTTATAATGACATGAGTAAATACTTCTGATAAAACTGAAGAAAAAAAAAGGATTTACAGTTTTAAACATTAAATTTGTAGCTACTTTAGATCCCTAGAGTATTCTGGTAAAGTATACTGGAAAATTCTAAGAGCGATGACTCTGGGTAGAAGGCTGGGTGTGTGAAGTGGAAAAAGATTATTTTCAATTTATTTTCTTTTGGATCTTTGCCATACATGTGAGTTTCCTCTTCTATGAGAAATAAATTTTACAAGAGTAAACTACATATTGTAAGTACAATTGTGATTTTAAGAAACAAGAAATTTCCTAAGACAACATATGCATTAAGGAATTCTGGGAGAAAAAAAGACACTACCATAGTGAAAATTGGTTGCCTTTTGATGACGTGCCTTTGAATGATTTTAATAAAATGTTATTTCCTAAGTTAATTTTATTACTGCTTATAAAATTTGGTGGGGTGGCACAAGGAAGGGTTATTTTTAAAACTTGAATTTCCTTTAAAGCTTACCTCAAATTTCAACTTCTAGAATCAAATAATAGAGTTTAAGTTGTGCTACACATTGTATAAAAAGATCTGGACAAACACCCATCCTCTGAGATGTCTGCTACATTATCTTTGCTTTTGTGTTTCAGTGCCAAGCCTAAGTCAGAGATCCACATATCAATGGCCACTCCAGTTACTGTGTCCATGGAGACTGTGTCCAGTCAAAATAATGATCAGCCCACCATTGCAGTCCCTCCCACAGCTCAGCAACCTCCACCAACCATCCCAACCATGATTGCAGCCACAAGCCCCCCATCACAGCCAGCTGTCGCCCTCTCAACAATTCCCGGAGCGGTCCCCGTCACTCCCCCCGTCACTACCATTGCAGCTGCCCCTCCGCCATCAGCTGCTGTAGCTGGCAGTCTCTCCTCTGTGTTGGGCCCTCCAGTACCTGAGATAAAAGTTAAAGAGGAAGTGGAACCAATGGACATCATGAGGCCAGTCTCTGGTAGGTTCATTCATGGAGTTCTCTCCATTGGCACATGCTGCTTGTTCTTTTTCTGACTCTCCTTGAGGGCCAGACTCTTGCGTGACCCTCAGTTATGAAGACTAACACATTGGTGCCCGTTGTAAATTTGCATGTCATTCTTTTTTTCTTTTTTTTTTTTTTTTTTTTTAAGATTTATTTATTTATTTATTTATTTATTTGACAGACAAGAGATCACAAGTAAGCAAAGAGGCAGGCAGAGAGAGAGGAGGATGCAGGCTCTGCTGAGCAGAGAGCCCGATGCGGGGCTTGATCCCAGAACTCTGGGATCATGACCTGAGCCGAAGGCAGAGGCTTTAACCCACTGAGCCACCCAGGCGCCCCTGCATGTCATTCATTTTAAGAAGAGGACTGCTAGGCTCCTTTTGAAATTAAAACCATTTTTGCTGCCCTTTTAACATCAATTTTATTTTTTACCAAAATCATAAAAAAGATTAACATTTCCCCAAGAATATCCTTAAATAAACTTTTGTGGTTATATTGTTTTCTATTTCTCATTTTGGTTTTTGAGTCTTCTTTTTTTTCTTAGTTAATGTAGTTAAAGCATTGCCTGTTTTGTTTCGGAAAAACGGGTCTTTACTTTCAGTGTTATATTATTGTTTATTCTGGTCTCTATTTCTGATTTTTCGTTATTATTTCCTTCCTCAACTAAATTTCAATTAAGTTTCTTTTCTTCCTTGTTCCTTGTGGTATAATGTTGTTTATTTGAACTTTTTTCCTTATTATAAGCATTCATAGTGTAAAAAAAAGAAAAATTTTAAGAAGGGTCAAAATAAGATCATAGCGGGGCGCCTGGGTGGCTCAGTCTTAAGCGTCTGCCTTCAGCTCAGGTCGTGATCCCAGGGTCCTGGGATCAAGCCCCGCATTGGGCTCCCTGCTCAACAGGAAGCCTGCTTCTCCGTCTCCCACTCCCATTTACATTCCTTCTCTCGTTGTGTCTCTCTCTGTTAAATAAATAAGTAAACTCTTTAAAAAAAAAATAAGATCATAGCTACATGCTAATTATTTATGATTTATTCCCTGTCAATTTGTGTTGCCCTGTTACACAGGGAAGCAAGATTTGTGTTGTTGAAAATAGTCTCTTGAAAAACTTAAATGTGATTAGTAGTAAAATCATAAAAGTCCTCACTGCTTTCTTTCCCTCCTCTCCTTGACTCTAAACTTCCAGTGTGTGAAATGCAGGTCACTTTGGAGGTTTTCTTTTTGTTTGTTTATATGTTAGTAATCTATTGAGGAATGTTGCTTCCCCTGACTACAAAAATAGCATTTAATGTACAGAATTTACGAAATACAGATGAAGCCGAAGTGGAAGGCAAGTCATTCTCTCTAATTAGCCAGCAGTGCCCTCTTACCATTTCTGCATAAAGGCCTCTATCCCCCATGCTGTTTTGTTCAGTAAGTAGTGTGGTTGTACTGTGTTTGCAGTTGTTAAACCTGCTGTTTGTTTTCATTTATCATGCCATGAAATATTCTTCTATCTTACCTATGTTTTAGCCTCAGCACTTCATTGAAAGACGCCATGGGTAACCCAGGAGGGGAAATGAAATGTTTCCAATTTTACTGTTCTCTCTTGGTTTTGGGGTTTTTTTTAAAGATTTTATTTCTTTATTTGACAGACAGAGATCATAGGTAGGCAGAGAGAGAGAGAGAGAGAGAGAGGAGGAAGCAGGCTCCCCACTGAACAGAGAGCCCGATGCGGGGCTCAATCCCAGGACCCTGGGAACATGACCTGAGCCGAAGGCAGAGGCTTTAACCCACTGAGCCACCCAGGCGCCCCGTGTTCTCTCTTGGTTTGAATAGTTCCTCTTAACCTGTCTATGCTAGGAAACTATCAATAATCATGCCTTAAACTGTAGGGCTCTACACCAGGTTCTGATGATAATAGCCTTATACAAAACAAGTACATCTCCATCATCTTGGAGCTTCCATTTTAGCAGGGGAGAGAAACCGTCAAATAAAGCAGTGAGAAAATACAGGTATACCTCAGGGAGATTGTGGATTCATTTCCAGATCACCACAGTAAAGCAAGTCAGGTGAATTTGTTGATGTCCCAGTACATAAAAAAGTTACATATATATAGTACTTTAGTCCGTTAAGTATACAACAGCATTATGTCTTTAAAAACAATGTACATACTTTACAGAGAAAAGTTTATTGCTTAAAAATGCTAACCATCATCTGAGCTTTCAGTAAGTCATAATCACTGATGACAGCCACAATAACAAATATAGTCATAATGAAGAAGTGTGAAATATTGAAAGAATTACCAAAATGTGATACAGAGATATGAAGTGAGCAAATGCTATTGGGAAAATGCTGCTGACAGACTTGTTTAACACAGGGTGGCTGCAACCCTCCAGTTTTTGAAAAATGCTATATCTGCGAGGTACAATGAAGCGAAGCACAGTCAAGTGAGATATGGCTCTGTAAGGGAAAGTTAGGGCTGGGGCTGTGATTTTAAGAAGAGCTTTAAAGGGAGGGTCTCACTGAGAAAGTGATCTTTGAATAGAGACATTAAAAAGATGAAGTGCTTGTCATTAGGATAGCTGGAACAAGAAATTCCAGGCCTCAGTTATGAACAATTCTAGTATGCTCAGAATAACAAAGACAGGTCAGGTAGACAGCCCAGGAATAGTATGTGGACTTCATAAAATCATTAGGGATCCAAGCTTCTACCACCCCTAGTTTGACCTTATGCTTTTGATTCAGGATAGCTGCTAGAACTCTAGCTATCATATCTGAGTTCCAGGGTGACAAGACAAGGAACAGAAGGTCACACCTTCTTTTAAGGAACTTATTAAAAATGCTACAACACACTTATATTTTCACATGGCCACACGTGTCTATAAAGGAGGCAATTAAATAGTGTTTCAGCTGAATGATGGTGTGTCCATCTATAAGTGTGAAGGTCCTCGATCTAAGGATGGTGAAGTTGTGCTATCTTGGAAAACAGTCGGCACCCTCTGCCATAAGTAGAGTGCTTAGCACAGTGCCTGGCATGTAGGAAGACTCAGTAAGTGGTAGTCCTCTTTTCTATCTTCCTAACCATTCTCATTGGCTGGAAATCAAGTGAAGTTTTCCATTATTTTGGGGTTCTCATACATGTATGTGCTCTTTTTCCTATGACAGCAGTTCCTCCCCTGGCCACCAGCACTGTGTCTCCATCTCTTGCATTGCTGGCTAACAACCTGTCCATGCCTACAAGTGACCTACCACCTGGTGCCTCCCCAAGGAAAAAGCCTCGAAAGCAACAGCACGTGATTTCAACAGAAGAAGGGGATATGATGGAGACGAACAGCACTGATGATGAGAAGTCCACTGCCAAGAGTCTTTTGGTGAAGGCAGAGAAACGCAAGTCTCCACCCAAGGAGTATATTGGTAATGGTCCCTTGGGCTAGCTATTGTCATGTGAAGCTTTACCACTTAAGTCAGGAGTCCATCCCTGAGGCTGTTTACATAATCAGGTTTCATTTAGGGATCATTTCTTGGAGTTATACCTTGAGAATCCTTGACAATATATAATAAGTTATTTAGTATTTTCCTTTCCTTTTCTTCTGAATAGATGAAGAAGGTGTGAGGTATGTCCCAGTGCGTCCAAGACCTCCCATTACTTTGCTCCGTCACTATCGGAACCCCTGGAAGGCTGCTTACCACCACTTTCAGCGGTACAGTGATGTCCGGGTTAAAGGTTAGTTGCATGAAATTGGTTTCTCACTTGACTATAATGTAATCACAGTAGAATAGGAAGCTAGAATTATAATTTTCTAGTTTCCAAAAAACCCAAGTGACAGGATGACCTCTTTAGCCCCAGGTTGGTTGCGGAAGAGCTGTACTAGATTATTATTCTTTCGACATAGTCCACATTAATCCCGAGGATGTCTGCCCTAGGAAGTTTATTTTCCAAAAGACCTTTGGTTTAACATATGTGAAGCTCTTGAAACAGTCCAGGGCAAGCGCTCAGTAAATGATTTTGTTGTTGTTTTGCTTGAGAATTACATTTTAATAAATCCACATATAGTAAAAGTAACTGACAGTACTTTGCAAATATCTACAAATATTTCTACTGATAAGCTTTAAGCATCATTAATCTCAGATACAATTATTGCACAGAGAAGTGTAAGTTTTCAGAGAATTGGTCACATTCCCCACTCCCTCACATGAATTCTACTTGGAAATTACTCTAAGGGTGTCCTTGAAGCCTCAAGATGAGTCAGAGTTAGATGGTATTGTCTAATGTCTGCGAGCAGGCGTGAGGGTTCTAACAATTTACTCTCTGAATGCAAGTACCAATATGGGTGCAATTGCAGTAGTTCTTCCTCATGAGGTACCTTGACCTCTGAAAATAAGCTAGATTTCCAAAGGTCAAGGAGTGTTGTCCTTTGATGGAAGAAGGACATAGGCTTTGCATTACAAGAATTTCATATCATAGCAGGAGAGTGTTTTAAAGTATTGCCTGGTAACCTTTAAGCCATTCTGAAAGACTGTTACCATTTTCTGGGACTCATTCTTCCAAAAACTGTCTCAGGAAAGATAGTGTGACAGCTGAAAGTATTGATACAAATAGTCTCTTGACTATTAAACTTTATTGATCTGCTTTGCCCAAGCTTTAAAATCATGTTCATATAAGTATATCAAGATGGAATAGTGAAAATCGGTCAGGTAATTTTCATGGGAAAGAAAGAAAAGAGAAAAGGAAGAACAAAAAGTGCAGGAAATAAACAGCAAATAATAATATGACTCAGCCTTACATATCAATACATACCCTAAATAGCCTGAACATACCAATTAAAACACCATTTGGCAGAGTGGATCAACAAAAAAGATCCAGCTCCACTCGGTCTTTTAGAAACTCACTTCAGATTCAGTGACATAAGTAGATTGACAGTAACAGGATGGAAATGATACATGTATGCAAAAATAAAGCAATAAAGCAATGTCAGATGTCAAATCAAGTAGACTTCAGAGGAGAGAAAATTACTAGAGACAAAGAAGGACATTACATACTAATAAAAATGTACAGACAACAAAAATTGAGAGCTTCAGATTATATGAAACAAGAATAGGACAGCAAAAGGAGAAATAGGCAAATGAGCAATGGTAGTTAGAACTTCAACACCCTGCTCTCAGCAACTAGTAAAACTACATGGCAAAAAATCAGCAAGGACTACATACTACCACATCTAACAGACCTTTATAGAACACTCCCAATAGGAGCAGAATACATATTATGTCAGGTGCCTACAAAACATAGAAAAACCATATCCTGGATCATAAAATAAACTTCAACAAATTTAAAAGAATTGAAATCATACAGGGTATCTTCATTGACCAGAATGGAACCAAACTATAAACTAGTAAGAGAAAGATAACAGAAAAATTCCTTGAAAACACAAACTGCCAAAACTTAATCAGAAGCGAATAGACAATCTGGTTAGTCCCATAACCAATGAATAAATTGAACCCATAGTTTTGACGCTTCCAAACAAATCTCTATTTTCAGATACTTTTAACTGGGAAATTCTACTAAATTTTGAAAGAGGAATCAACATCAGCTCTCTATAATCTCTTCTAAAATATAGGAGGAAGCATTTACATATTGATTTTACGAAGCCAGTGTTTTCCTGACACAAAAATCAGACAAGGAGAGTACAAATATAGAAAACCAGTTATCAGTATTCTTCATTAATACAGATCCAAAATTTTTAACAAAATGTTAGCAAATTAAGTACAGCAACATAAATAGCCGTTTACACCTTGATTGAGTGGGGTTTGTGTCAGCTATGCAAGGCTGGGTCACCATTTGAAAATCAGTGACTCACCATTATTAACAAACTGTATTAATTTCCTAGGGCTGCTGTAACAGTACCACAAACTCAGTGGTCTAAAATTACAAATTTATACTCTTGGAGCTCTTGAGGCTATATGTCCAAAATCGGTGTTTGCAGAATCGTGCTCTCTGAGGCCTGTAGAAGAGAATCCTTCCTTGCTTCATTTTAGCTTCTGCTCCTTGCCAGCAATCATTAGTATTATTTGGCTTGTAACTATATCATTCCAGTTTCTGCCTCCATCATCACATAGCGTTCTTTCCTGTGCTCATCTCCTTCTCTACCTCTACCTCTTACAAGGACATCTGTCATTTAGGGCCCTCTCTAATTCAGCGTGACTACTTCTTGACTCGATTACGTCTGCAAAGGCCCTATTCCCAAATAAGGTCACCTTTATAGCTACAAGGGTTAGAACTTCAGCATGTCTTTTGAGGGGACACAGTTCAACCCCTAGCAAAAACTAAAGAAAAAAAACATAATGATATCAACTCGTGCAGAAAAATTATTTGACAGAATTCAACACTTATTCATAATCTCTCCAAAACAGAGAAGGAAGACTTCCTTAACTTGATAAAGTCTTCAGCAAACCTACAAGTAACAAATATACTTAACAGTGAAAGGCCAAATGCTTTCTACTCTAGCCAAAAGACCAGGCTGTTGTCTGGTCTCTCTCTCACTGCTCTTACTCAGCATTAGTACTGGAAGTTCTAGACACCATTTAAGTCAAGAAAGAGATAAAAGACTGTATGGGTTGGGTGGAAATAAATAAAAAACTGTCTCTATTTGCAAATGACATCACTGTCTATGTAAAAAATCTGAAGGATTCCACCAAAAAAAAACAAAAACTGGAACTAGTAAATGAGTTCAGCAAGATCACAGGATACAATGTTAGCACACAAAAATCAATTATAATTTTAGATACTTGGAATGAATTTGTGCAAACTGATACTGAAAACATAATAGCATTTGCAGTTGATCCTCCAAAAAATGACCTGTTTAGGTGTAAATCTAGCAAAACATTACAGGATGAGTTTGCTGTAAACTACAAAATGCTGATGAAAGATACCTGAATAAATGAAGAGCCATGCAATGTTCATGGATTTGAAACTCAACATAAAGATGTAAGTTTTCCCTAGATTGATCAATAGGGTTAATACAGTTCTACCAGAGTCACAGAAAGGTTTTTATAGCCATAGTAAATCTTATTCTAAACTTTATATGAAAGGTATAGAAAATAGAATAGCTAAAATAACGTTGAAAAACAAGAAATCATATTTTCTGATACTAACGCTTAGTTTATCTACATTAGTTTAAATGGGCTGGTATTTGCAGAGGGATATACATATAGGTAACTGGAATGGAATGGAAAATGCAGAAATAGACCCACACAAATATGCTCAACTGATTTTTGGCCCAATGAAAAAAAATTTAGTGGAGAAAGGAGAGTCCTATTTTCAACAAATGGTGCTAGACATCCATAAATTTTTTAAAAAGCCAAAGACCCTAACTTAATCCTCACACCTTATGCAGAAGTGAACTGAAAATGGGTAATGGATCTAAATATGAAATGTAAAACTGTTAAACTTCAGAAGAAAACCTAGGATAAAGTCTTTAGGACCTAGGGCGTGGTGAACAGTTCTAGACATGTGGACGGGAAGACTGTCCACAAAAGGAAAGGAAAATACATTGGACTTAATAAAAAAACTTTTTATCTCTGAAAGACCCTGTTAGGAAGATGAAAAGATAAACTATAGACTGGGAGAAAATACTACCAAACCACATATCTCATAAAGGGTTTATATCTAGAAAATACATACTAGGAACTTTCAACACTTAATAGTAAATATAAATAATAATCCAATTAGAAAATGGACAAAGACATGAAGAGACATTTCACCAAAGAGGATAACTTAGATGGCACGCACAAGAAGTTGTTCAAGGGAATAGAAATTTCCAGTCCTTAAGAGACTTTCTTAACAAAGTTAAACTTAACAAAGTTTAATTTGGTGGGTGAAAGGTTAACTATATAATGGATATGCCTGAATCTCACCACCTCAGCCAGGTGCTCAAGGTCAATATGAATAGTGACAAGTCGTGTTAATAGTATACCCTCCTGTTCAAACTTAAGTGACTATCAATATACACTGCTATATGTGTAAGATGTTATATATATAAATTTGATAATAACTACAAATCAAGAACTGGTAATAGATATGAAGAGAAAGCAGTCGAAGCATATCACTAAAGAAAACCACTGAACTGTGAGAGAAAAGAGCAAGGAAGAAAGGAACAGAAAAAAAACACAAAATAAACCATAAATCAAGTAACAAGGGGTACCTGGGTGGCTCAGTCGATTGAGCATCAGACTCTTGATTTTGATTCAGTTCATGATCTCAGGGTTGTGAGATCAAGCATTAGCATGGAGCCTTTGTGAGATTCTCCCTCTTCCTCTGCCCCTCTTCTCCCCCCACCCTCATGTGCATGCTTTCGCGCTCTGAGAGGAAAAGGTAACAAAATGGCAGATGGATACCTATCAGTAATTACTTTGAATGTAAATGGACTAAAACTTTCCAACCAAAAGACATAGGATAACAGAATAGATTAAAAAAACAAGACCTATCTGTATGCTGCCTACAGGAGACTCATTTCAAACCCTAAAGACACATGTAGGTGGAAGGTGAAGGGATGGAAAGGCATTTATCATGGAAGTGGAAGTGAAAAGAAAACCAAAATAGTAAAAATATCAGACAAAATAGACTTTAAAACTGTAAGAAGAAAAAAAAAAACTGTAAGAAGAGACAAAGAAGGACACTAATCATAAAGGAAGCAATCCAACAAGAAGATAAAACAATTGTTAATACTTATGCACCCTACATGGGAGCATGCAAATACATAAAGCAGCTAATAACAAACGTAAAAGAAATAGTTGGGAGCCTGGGTGGGTCAGTTGGTTGGGCGACTGCCTTCAGCTCAGGTCGTGATCCTCGAGTCCCGGGATCAAGTACAACATTGAGCTCCCTGCTCGGTGGGGAGTGTGCTTCTCCCTCTGACCCTCTACCCTGTCATGCTTGCTCTCGCTCTTGCTCTCTCTCTCTCAAGTAAATAAATAAAATCTTAAAAAAAAAATAGTCAATAGCAATACAATAATAATAGGGGACTTTAACACCCCACTTATATCAATGGATAAATCATCCAAACAGAAAGTCAACCAAGAAAACAGTGGCTTGGAATGACACAGTGGACCAGTTATATCTAATGGATATATTCAGAACATTCCGTCCCAAAATAGTAGAATACACATTCTTTTCAAGCACATAAGGAACATTCTCCAGAATATATCACATGTCAGGTCACAAAGCAAGTCTCAACAAATTATAAAAAATCGAAGTCATACCATGCATCTTTTCTGACCATAGCACTGTGGCTAGATATCAACAACAAGAAAAAATCTGGAAAAAAACAGAAATACATGGACATTAAATAACATGATGCTAAACAATGAATGGGTCAACCAAGAAATGAAAGAGGAAATCAAAAAATACATGGAGACAAATGAAAATGAAAACACAGTGATCTAAATCTTCGGGAAGCCTATAACAATACCAGCCAACCTCAAGAAGCAAGAAAAATCTCAAGTAAACAACCTAACCTTAAATCTGAAAGAGCTAGGAAAAGAAGAACAAACCCCAAACCAGTACAAGGAAGGAAATAAAAATTAGAGCAGAAATAAATGAGATAGAAACTTTAAAAACAATAGAACAGATCTATAAAACCAGGAGTTTGTTCTTTGAAAACATCAACAAAATTAATAAACCTTTAGCTAGACTTATCAAAAGAAAAAGAAAAGATTCAAACAAATGAAACGGGAGAACAACTGACACTACAGAAATACAAAGGAATATAAGAGAATATTATGAAAAATATGCCAGTAAATTGTTTGATCTGGACAAAATGGATAATTTCCTAGAAACCTATAACTTCCCAATACTGAATTAGGAAAAAATAGAAAATTTGAACAGACCAATTACCAGCAGTGAAATTGAATCAGTAATCAGAAAACTTCCATCAAATAAGTCCAGGACCAGACACTCCACAGGTGAATTCTGCCAAACATTTAAAGAGTTAATACCCATTCTTTTCAAACTATTCCAAAAAACTGAAGAGGAAGGAAAGCTCCAAGTTCATTCTGAGGCCAGCATTACCCTGATACTGAAACCAAATAAAGACATCACAAAAAAAGAGAATTACAGGCCAGTATCTCTGATGAACATTAAGGCAAAAATCCTTGACAAAATATTAGCAAACTGAATCTAACAATATGTTTAAAAAAATCATTTGCCACAATTAAATGGGATTTATTCCTGGGATACAAGGGTGGATCATTACTCACATGTTGACTGATTAATCAGCATGGTACATCGCATCAACAAGAGAAAGGAAAAAAGCCATATGATCATTTCAGTAGGTGCAGAAAAAGCATTTGACAAAGTACAACATCCATTCGTGACTTAAAAAAATAGGCTTGCAGGAAACATATCTCAGCATATTTAAGGCCATATCTCAAAAATCCACAGCTAACATCATACTCAGTTGTAAAAAACAGAGAGCTTTTCAGCAAAGATCAGAAACAAGACAAGGATGTCCACTTTCACCACTTTTATTCAACATAGTACTGGAAGTTCTAGCCACAGTAGTCAGACATGAAAAAGAAATAAAATGCATCCAAATTGGGAAGGAAGAAGGAAAACTTTCACTATTTATAGATGATACAATGTTATATATAGAAAACCTGAAAGAGTCCACCAAAAAACTACTAGAACTGGTAAATGAATTCATTGAGGTTGCAGGATACAAAATCAACATACAGAAATCTGTTGTGTTTCTATATACTGTCAAATAGCAGAAGGAGAAATTAAGAAAATGGTCCCCTTTACAAGTACCCCAGAAATAATAAGATGCCTAAGAATAAACTTAACCAAGGAGATGAAAGACCTACTCTGAAAACTATAAAACACTGATGAAAGAAATTGAATATGTCACAAATGGAAAGATACATGCTCATGGATTGGAAGAACAAATACTGTTAAAATGTCATTACTACCCAGGGCAATCTACAGATTTCATACAGTCCCTATCAAATTGCCAATGGCATTTTTCATAGAACTAGAATAAATAATCCTAAAATGTGTATGGAACCACAAATGACCCTTAATAGCCAATGCAATCTTGAAGAAGAAAAACAAAACTAGAGGTGTTACAATTCCAAATTCCAAGATACAGTACAAAACTGTAGTAATCAAAACAGTATTGTACTGGCATAAAAACAGACACACAGGTTAGTGGAACAGACTAGAGAACCTAGACATAAACTCACAATTATATGGCCAATTAATCTTTGACAAAAGGAGGCAAGAACATGCAATGGGAAAAAGTCCCTTCAACAAATGGTATTGGGGAAAACTGGACAGCAACAGGCAAAAGGATGAACTGGACCACCTTCTTACACCGTACACAAAAGTAAACTCAAAATGGAATAAGGACCTAAGTGTGAGACTTGAAACCATAAAAATCCCAGAGAATAGACAGTAATTTCTCTGACATCAGCCATAGCAACATTTATCTAAATAGATCTCCGAAGGCAAGGGAAACAAAAGCAAAAATAAACTATTCTGATTTCATCAATTAAAAAAAACTTCTGCACAGCAAAGGAAACAGTCAACAAAACTAAGACAGCCTACTGATTGGTAGAAGATAATTTGCAAATGACCTGTCTGATAAAGGGTTAGTATCCAAAATACATAAAGAACTTCTATAACTTGGGCACCTGTGTGGCTCATTTGGTTAAGTGTCTGCCTTTGGCTCAGGTGATGATCCAGGGTCCTAGGATCAAGCCCTACACTGGGCTCTGCTCAGCAGGGAATCTGCTTCTCCCTCCCCCTCCTGCTCTGCCTGCTTGTGCTCTCTCTCTTTCTGTCAAATAAATAAATAAAATCTTTAAAAAGAAAAACAAAAAACCACAACTCAACACCAGAAAACCCCAAATAATCCAAATTAAAAATGGCCAGAAGACATCAAGAGGCATTTCTCCAAAGAAGACATCCAGATGGCCAAAAGACACAGGAAAAGTTGCTCAGCATCAGTCATCATCAGGGAAACACAAATCAAAACCACAATGAGATACCACCTCACACCTGTCAGAATGGCTGAAATCAAAAACAAAAGAAACAAGTGTTGGCAAGGATGTAGAGAAAAAGGAACCCTGATACACTTGATAGAAATGCAAACAGGTGCAGCCATTGTGAAAAACAATATGGAGTCTCCTTAAAAAATTAAAAATGGAACTACCACATGATCTAGTAATTCCACTACTGGGCATTTACCCAAAGAATTTGAAAACACTGGTTTGAGGAGATATATGCACCTTTCTGTTTATTGCAGTATTATTTACAATAGCCAAGCTATGGAGGCAACCCAAGGGTCCATTGAGAGATGAATGGATAAAAAAGTGATATACAAAAGGGAATATTACTCAGCCATAAAAATGAATGAAATCTTGCCTTTTGCAACAACCTGGACAGATCTAGAGGGTATATAATGCTAAGTGAAATAATTCAGAGAATGACAAATTCCATATGATTTCTTTCATGGGGAATTTAAAAAACAAAGAAAAAAGGGGGACAGACCAAGAAATAGAGAACAAACTGATGAAATTGATGGTTACCAGAGGGGAGAAAGTTAGGGGCCAGAGGTGAAACAGATGAACAGAATTAAGAGTACACTTATCAGAATTAAGAGTACACCTGAAAGTAGTATATAACTCTGTATGTTAATTATACTGGAATTTTTTTTTAAATAGTATATACCCATCCATGTTCTGTGATGGCATTGGCACTTGCCCAACTCTGTGTCTCTTCTCATAACTACATTCTAATCCTGAGAGAAGTATCAGACAAATCCAAATAGAAGGGCACCCTGCAAAATTATTTGACTGGTAGCCTTCAAAACTGTCAAGGCTATTAGAAGCAAGGACTAGCTGAGAAACCATCAAGCCAAAAGTTGTCTGAGGAGGCATAACAAGTAAAATGTACTGCTGTATTTTCACTAGGTCCTGAACCATAAAATTTATTTTTTTTTTAATGTTCAACATCATTATCCATTAAAGAAATTAAAATTGAGATGTCACTACACACCTATGAAAACAGTTGAAACAAAAAATACTAATAATGCTAAATGCTGATGAGGATGCAGAGAAACTAGATTTTGTGTACATTTCTTTAAGCATTTTGACCTGTAGTCACACTGCCTTCTGGCATCCCTTGTTTCTCCTTAAAAGTCAATTGTTGATTCTATGAGGTCGTTGCATTTCTCATACTTGGAGATCCTGGAGTTTCTTGATATTTGGGTTATTGTTTTACAATAAATTGGGGACATTTCAGCCATTTTTTTTCCTTTGAATATTTCTTCTTTCCCTCTTCTGGTACTCCCATTACCCATGTGTGGAGGCTTTTAAAAGTGTCTCTCATTTCTCTGAGGCCCTGCTTATTTTTTTCATTCCTTTTACTGTGTTCTTCAGCTTGACTAATTCTCTTTTGTACCAGTTTCCATCTACTGTTGTGTTCCTCTAAGTGAATTTTTTTTTAAGTATTTATTGTACTTTTTAATCCAAGAATTTCCATTTGGTCCCTTTCTTTTTATAATTTCTACCTCTTTATTGATTTCTCTACTTAATTTGACAGGATCATCGTACCTTCCATCATCACTCCTACATCCCTTCCATTCAGTGAATTTATTTAAAACAGCTGCTGTGAAATCTTTTTCTGGTAAATTTGACATCTGGTCTCTCTTATAAGCAGTTTCTTTTGCCTGCTTTCTTCCCCCAAGTATGGGTCACACTTTATCATTTTTTTGCATGCCTCATAATTTTTTGTTGGAAACTAGATATTCTAGATAACTCTGGATACTGGTCTCTCCTCACCCAACACCAGGCTTGTTATTGTTACTTGCTTGTTCATTTGTGTAGTGACTGGTTAGATTATTTTAGTGAAGTCGCATCACCTCCACCACCAGGTGTGTTGAGCCTTCGATGTTGCTCCTCAGGGAGGCATAGCTTCAGGTATGCCGGTAGTCATCCTGGGATGACTGTGGCACTGGTAGAGCTCTCACCCACTCTTTCCCTAACCACACCTAGCTGATTAGCCCCACTAACTATATGTTATTTGCTCTACCAGAAAATAGTACTGGAATGTGCTCTGGGACACAAATTACATTCCCCTGCAAACTATTCCAGTCAAATCATAGCTCCTTTCAGAGTAGTTACTGAGGTTAGTGTTTGCTATTTGTTCTGCCCCCAAGAAGACTTCGCTCAGTCATCTTATTCTTTGTTCTCTCCTACAAACTAGTCAGCCCACAGTCTAGGCTGTGTCTTCCTTTGACATACAAATCTCCCAGTTGCCTTTCATTACAACCTCCACTGCTCTTATGAGCACCTTTAGGTTTCACCTTCATAGTCTGTGGCAAATGGAGTCAGGATAAGGATAAGATTAGAAGCTATCTGTTGTGTGGGCTGTTTCTCCCCCAGACAGAATCTCTGAGCTAGGCCTCTGGAGGTGGGGTGAAGACAATGGCACCTTTCTCTCTAAGTAACACCTCACTCTAGGAGGCAAGCAACACGTGGAGGAGAAGAGGAATGAACAGCCTGGGGTCCTCTTGGCTCACCTCTTCTAGGATGAAATCACACTTCACAAAGAAGGAGAAGGGCTCCCAGGGCCCAGTATTCTCAGCACACTTTGCCCTAAGGTACAGTCTCCATTCTGGACTAGGAACTGAACAGAAGAAAGGCCCTGCATCTCAGTCGTACTCACCTAGGACTTAGCCTGAGCAGCAGGGAGCGGGGAGCAGGATGGGAAATGCTGATGACCTGCTCCTCCTGGGAAGATAGCCTTCCACCTGGCAGCTGGAGGAGAGGGAACCGCATGTTCTGGGCTGCAGCAGTCTGCGTGGAGATCTACCTCACTCAGCTGGGAGAAGAAAAAGGGAATGGTCTTGGTTCAGATAACGTGGACTCACTGTTCTTACCACAGATTTGCTTGAATAGATATTGCATGGGTAGATTTTCTGTTTTCCCTTAGGAGCCTTTCCATGGGTCTAAATAGTTCTTTTTAAAATTTTCACCAGTTTCTCTAGAGAACAGGTTAGCAGAGCACTGTCATACCACAGGTCAGTTGTCTCTCATACTTTGCTGAGCTAGCTGCTCTGGAAAACAGTTTGGCAGTTTCATAAAAACTAGAACGTACACTTAACCATATGACCTAACAGTTACACTCCTGGGCATTTATCCCAGAAAAATCAAAACCTGTGTCCCCACAAAAATCGGTACACAGCTGTTCATAGCAACTTTTTTTGGAATAGACAGAAACTCGAACATATCTTGTATATCTTTTGTGGAGAAATATCTGTTTAGGGTTGCCTGGGTGGCTCAGTCATTAAGCGTCTGCCTTCGGTTCAGGTCATGATCCCAGGGTCCTGGTCCATTGAGCCCCGTATTGGTCTCCCCACTCTGCACGAAGCCTGCTTCTCCTTCTCCCACTCCCCCTGCTTGTGTTCTCTCTTCCGTTGCCTCTCTCTGTGTCAAATAAATAAGTAAATAAAATCTTATTAAAAAAAAAATATGTGGGGGCGCCTGGGTGGCTTAGTGGGTTAAAGCCTCTGCCTTCGGCTCAGGTCATGATCCCAGGGTCCTGGGAATGAACCCCGCATCGGGGCTCTCTGCTCAGCAGGGAGCCTGCTTCCTCCTTTCTCTCTCTGCCTGCCTCTCTGCCTACTTGTAATCTCTGCCTGTCAAATAAATAAATAAAATCTTTAAAAAAAGGTGTGTGTGTGTGTGTGTGTGTGTGTGTGTGTGTGTGTGTGTGTATGTGTCTTCAGATGCTTTGCCCTTTTAATTGGTTTCTTTTTATTATTGAGCTATAGGAATTTTTCATATGTTCTACGTATAAGTCTCTTATGAGATATATCCTTGTACCATCTTTGCAACTTCCTCTGAATCTATAATTAGTTCAAACTAGAGTTTTTTCAAACGTTTAAAATGAAGTACACACGTACATGAAACTGGTGAAATCTGAATAGTCAGACTGCATCATCATCATGGTTGTGGTATCGTACTGTAGTTTTACAAGATGCTGCCATTGGGGGAGATCAGGTAAAGAGAACTTAGGATCTCTGTGTTCTTTTCTACAACTAACTGCATGTGAATCTCCAGTTACCTTAAAAGTTTAAACAATTATTTAAATTATATACACGCTAATACTTGCCTACTAGATAGGGGTTTGTTTTTTTTAACGGATGAACTTCTTAGAGCAGTTTTAGTTTCACAATAAAATTGAATAGACGGTTCAGGGATTTCCCATGTACCCTGAGTCCTCACTTATGACAGCCTCCCCCACAGTCAACACCCCACCACAGTGGTGCATTTGGTACATTTGATGAACCTACACTAACAACATCATTATCACCCAAAGTTCATCACTTACATTAGCACTCAGTCTTGGCGTTCTGCATTCTGTGGGCTTCACAAATATAACGGTAGTCTTTTCAAGAATAAATTTTTAAATTAAAATTTTAAAAATATTTTTAAGTAACTTTAATTATTTTAAATTTTTAATTAAATTATTATTTAATTAATGTATAAATACATTTATTATTTATTATTAAACAGAGGGAGAGGGAGAAGCAGGCTCCCCGAGGAGCGAGGAGCCCAACATGGGGCTCCATCCCAGAACTCTGGGATCATGACCTGAGCCGAAGGCAAACCCTTAACCAACTAAGCCACCCACGCGCCCCTATAAATACATTTTAAGTTGTGGTTAAACAGTAGTTAAAACTTCATGTACACAGCTCAACTCACCTTTGTCAAGTATCCCTCAATCCTACTTTCCCTCTCCCCATCCAATGGTACGTTTCATATTTATTTTACTATAGTTCTAGTTACTGGACTTTTCTATCCAAATGTGAAAATGCTATTCAAATTTGATTCATTTTTCCATGATCCAGAGAACACCAGAAGGCTTCTAAAATTTCATCCCCAATTCTCCACATGCTTGCAAGCATCACTCATGAGCAGGGCTTCAGGCCACCAGAGACCATTTCCCTTCCTTTAAGAGATTAGAATATTAATTTGCTCTCTTGCAAACTCGCTAGATTAGCACAATATATCTTTACAGCATTCTTTGGGAGTGAACAAAAGAAGAAACTTTGGGGCGCCTGGGTGGCTCATTTGGTTGAGCAACTGCCTTCAGCTCCGGTCACGATCCTGGAGGCCTGGGATTGAGTCCTGCATTGGGCTCCCTGCTTGGGCGGGGATCCTGCTTCTCCCTCTGACCTCTCCCCTCTCATGCTCTCTCTCTCCCTTTCTCGTTCTCTCTCTCTCGAATAAATAAGTAAAATCTTTAAAAAAAAAAAAAAAGAGAAACTTATTCATGTAAACATATTTAAGTAAAGAAATTCTTGCTGAAATAGTGCATCGGTAACTTGAAACCACATTATTTTAGTTTTATAAAAATTGAAATATACTTTTTTTTTTAAATGGTTCCAGAAGAGAAGAAAGCTATGCTGCAGGAAATAGCTAACCAGAAAGGGGTATCCTGTCGTGCTCAAGGCTGGAAAGTTCACCTCTGTGCTGCTCAGTTGCTACAGCTGGTGGGTAGAATTCTAGTAGTTATGTACTGTTGCAGAGAGGAACAGATGCTGGAGGCATTTGAGTTCATAGAGTATTTCCTTTTGAGTAATTCTGAAGCATTCCCAATTAACAAGGGTCATGCAGAATTTTTATGTATAACATATAATATTATAATTACTATATCTCAGAGATACAATTCAAACACATCTTATTCTGGTACCCAGAACCAAAATATATTGAACAACTGTGGTGTAATACCTACAGTTAAGGTTCCATATTTTATGTTACTGTGAATCTAAAACAGCCTCAAATGGCCTAACTATAAGCCCTTGCTCACCACCATGCTCCTTATCACAGGGACCAGGCTCCACTCCCACTTCTTCCTGATGAGTGGGCTTTAGTTCCCTGCCAGTTTGCAATATTGTTCAGATAAGCTGTCACATCCCCATGGTAACCAGGGAACACCTCTCCCTCTCGATACTACAAAGCCTGCCTCCTACAGCCCCTGCTTGTTCACTCTGTTCCTGAGTGCAGCCCCTGCGTGGCCCTACGTGGTGTGTGGTGTCTTCCTCCCCTGGGCTGTGAGTATATTGACTAGTAAACTGCTATTGATCTCATGTGTCCAGTGTTGGTGGGTGTTACTTGTCCGTTTCCATAACCCTGGGGTGGGAATTCTTCCTTCACCAAGGAGGTGAAGCGGGGAGGCAATCAAAACAACAACCTCATGAAGTTTTTCCATCTTTGGAGTAGCTGTGATCTGAAGAACATTGTCTATTATGTCTATTATGACTATAAAAAAAAAAGTAATACCATGGCTACATTTTGTACTTTAGAAAAGCATGTTTCTATGAAACCTTTGGACTGTTTTTTTAGAGCAGTTATGAATTCAGGGAAGGTTTTTTTTTGGGGGGGGGAGTATTTAAAAGTTATATCCTTGAAGATGGCCCCTAAATTATGACAGATTGTCCTGTTAATCATTGTTGATCAGTTTCCCTTGCTGTACATTAGTGCTCTAGTCCTTGGGAGAAAGGATTCTATCACCCAAATAGCTCTCATCCCAGTTTACAGAAGTGATTCAAGGTGGGTGCATTTGCCTGAGGTTACGAAGGAAAAGTATCTCTGAGGCCATGATGCCCTTCCTCTTGTGTGTTGCAGACGAATCTAGAACATGATGTTTATGAAAGACTCACCAACCTGCAGGAAGGGATTATCCCAAAGAAAAAAGCGGCAACTGATGATGATCTACACCGAATAAATGAACTGATACAGGTTTGGCATAGCCCTTTCTCTCTGATCATCCAGTTTGTGGTGTTGTCACTACACTGTCTTACTTCTCCCATTTCCCTCCCTCTTTCATTAATATCTTTAGTAAAAACCTACTATTTAGGATGCCTGGGTAGCTCAGTTGGTTGAGCATCCAGTTCTTAGTTTCGATGCAAGTCACGATCTCAGGGGTCATGGAATTGAGCCTCATGTTGGGCTTGTGCTCCACAGGGAGTCTGCTTAAGACTGTCTCCTTCCCCCTCTGCTCCTACCACCACCACCACTGCCCCCACCAACTCGCAGCACACGCTCACTCTCTTTAAAATAAATTAATAGGGTGCCTGGTGGCTCAGTGGGTTAAGCCTCTGTCTTCGGCTCGGGTCGTGATCTCAGGGTCCTGGGATCAAGGCCCGTGCCTGGCTCTCTGCTCGGCGGGGAGCCTGCTTCCTCTCTCTCTCTGCTTGCCTCTCTGCCTACTTGTGATCTGTCAAATAACTGAATTTTTTTTAAAAATCTTTAATAAAATAAAATAAAATAAATTAATAAATCTTAAAAAAAGAAAAACCTATTTACTTTAGCCTGCCTTACCAAGAAAGACTAAAACATTTTTTTCTGTGTGGAAGCCTCAAAGTGGCCTCAGTCCATAGGTGAAAAGTTACTTGAAAACCTTGTGGTCTCCTCTTTACTGATTGATGACAATGTCTTCTGTTGCAGGGAAATATGCAGCGGTGTAAACTTGTGATGGACCAGATCAGTGAGGCCAGAGACTCCATGCTTAAAGTTTTAGATCATAAAGACCGTGTTCTGAAGCTTCTAAACAAGAATGGGACTGTCAAGAAGGTGTCAAAATTGAAGCGAAAGGAAAAAGTCTAGACTCGGAAGAATCAGGACTTTGGAAACAGAATTTATGAAGAATGATGGTGGGGGTGGGGGGAGGGTTTTGCTTATTTTCAAAGTGGAACATTGAAATAAAGGAAGTGTTCCTTAATTCATACAAGAAAGCAGAGGGGACCCATGGTACCCAGTGGCACCAACGGATCAGAGCTGTTCTGACACAGTGAACTCCATTCTCTCTTTCAGGCGTATCTCTCTTAAACTCACTGTGTCATAAATGACTCCTGATGCATCAGTGTCTGCCAGTTAGAATCAGTGACACGAATGAATGGCTGGCAGTTTTCAGCCTTCTGGTTTATAAACTATATTTATCTAATGGATTCCTGCAGGACCTATACTGAGCCTGGACTGAAAGTATCCACTTGGACCATCTGTTATCTCTCTACACTGAAAATCAAACCTCTTCCCCTCATCCTAGCCGGTTCTTACTTTGTCTGACCTTCAAATGCCTGAGCTGGCCTTTTACAGCAGTGCCATGGCACCGAGAGACTTGCCACATCTCACACTCTAAAGGGTTTGAACTATTAATTCTTGTCATTTTTTTAAAGAACCATTTCAAAGTGAAATTGTTATATTGTCTGTCCCGTGTGTGTCACAGTTGGGTTTTTATGGAGGTTCAGAGCAGGCAGCATCTGAAGTTGCTCTGAGATCCTTGTTCTGAAGTACGTTCTTGGTTATTTGTACTTCTGTAGCTGGTGTGATGCTGTTAATTGTATGTATCGCACATCTCCAAATGTTAATAAAGGACTCAAAGAGGTTTTTGTACATGAGCAGTTTGCATCTTTTTATAAAGTGAATCAGTGCCGTGATGATCACCACATGAGTGTGTCCTACTATGATTTCTTACACAGTGTTGAGAGTCTACTCGGCCAAAATTTTGTTTTTCCACATAAATGGGTTCCACTTATCCTGGTATTTTAAAGAGGTCACCATGGTAAAGTCTGTTGGCTCTTGCTTATCTTAAGTACTAGACTATTTTGTCCCACTGCAGGTATAAATTGGTCAAATTATAGAACAATTAAGGCTGCAGGAATTGGGGTCGAAGTGCCACAGGGGGTGGATTTTCTTCACAAGGTTGCTCTTGCTCTGAGCTACCTGAATGGTTTAGTAGCTAGGCTTGCTTCTTTTGAGTACAAACTAGCATCTCCCTCCCTTCTAGCTGGATGTTCTCATTTCTTAGGCCCTGGTTGCCAGGTTGGGCCTGGAGCTGTCCTCTTTGCCCTGACCTGAATAGATTTAAGACAGGGACTCTGTGCCAGTTCTGACCAGGTCTTTGGGACCAATGCTGTCTCACATGAAACAGTCTTCTAGTTGAAATGGAAAACTCCCATCTGGTATAGCAGTGGTAAAGAAGCAAAGCAGGCTTCTGGTTAGGCCGAGTAGGCCTGTGTAGTGTAGGCTAAGAAGTCTTCGGAATAATCTCCACCATTTCATGAAGCCAACTTTAAAAGATATTATTGGTTATTTGCTAGACACCAGTATAGTGTGCTAGCCTGTGCTAAAAGAATGTTCCTTTGCCTCAGTTTCTCCTGTGCACATAACTGCCCCAGTGATCTCATGTGGTGTGCTAGCTATGATTCATGTACTTGGGATCCTGCATTTCAGACCTGTTCTCTCCAAAGATACTGTCACCGCAATTTAAACTTCGATAATTTCGTCAAGGGAAGCTTGTCGGTGCAGGTTAGAACAATAGGGTTTGCAGTATTTCCTTGCCTTACACAGTCAGAACTTGGGAGAGTCTTGTCTGTGTATACTATGTTGTTTAAAAACAGCTTTATTGAGGATTAACCTACAATAATCTAAACATCTCAAAGTATACAATTTGGTAAGATTTGACGTGTATGTATTCCCATTTCACCATCATCACGGTCAAAGTTATGAACATCTCCATCAGACCCAGTAGTTTCTCCTGTTGCCTCTGATTTCTTCCCCCTGGCCTCTACCTGCCTCCCTATCTTCAGACAAGCCTTAGTCTGCTTTCCGTCACTAGATTAGTTTGCATTTTTTGGAGTTGTATGTGACTAAAATCGTACAATGTATTCTTTGAGGGAGGGAATGTGCTTTCTTTACTAAGCATAATGGAAACTTAATCCTGAGATTTATCCATGTTTCTAGAGTTCATTGCTTATTGTTGCTGAGTACCAAGCTCTCCACTGTATGGATATTCCAAACACAAGTTGTTGATCTGTTCACCTGTAGAAAGACATTCAAGCTGTTAGCAGCATTGGGTTATTACAGATACAACTTTGTACATTTATGTTCTTTACATGGACACGTATTTATACATAACTTTGTAATTCCTGATATTAGTTGTGCTTTCCAGGGATTTATAAACAGGAGATAGGCCAGAGACCCAAGTGGCTTTGGTCCAGAAAAATATCATTCACAAATTTAAAGATTAGAAAGATTTGGAAATATATTTGAGGTAAGACTTGGATTTGGCTTCTTTTCTCTACAGTGGAAAAATCAAAGAAAGAAATGTGGGGTGGGGGAGGGAGTTTTAACCCATCTGCTTTGTCTAGAGAATCTTCCATATATCTTTTTTCTTTAAACCTGGATATTTCAAAACCTCATTAAATAGGAAATGCCTTATAGTATTTTCATTTTCAGTGATTTTATCACAGTAATAATATAGACTTACACAATTTTAGAGTGTAAAAGTTATTTAAAGATTGTACCTTTCAACCCAACCTGTGAAAAAATGGACACCTTTGAAAGGATGTATTTTTTTGTACTTTTTTATTGTAAATTGCAGCAAGCACATATATAGAAAACTACATGAAACAAAGGTAAAACTTCATAAATTTTTAAAAGAACAACTTTGAAATTATCACCCACGGCAAAAAACAGAACTTTGTTAGTCATATCAGAAGTCCCACAACTGGACCACCTGGGTGGCTCAGTCGGTTAAGCTGCTGCCTTTGGCTCAGGTCATGATCCCAAGGTTCTGGGATCGACCCCTGCATCGGGCTCCCTGCTCAGCAGAGAGCCTGCTTCCCCTACTCTCTGTCTGCATGCCACTCTGCCTACTTTTGCTCTCTCTCTATCCCTCTGTCAAATAAATAAATAAAATCTTAAAAAAAAAGTCCCACAACTGCTTGATCACAATCACAGCTCTCTACCTCCCCCAAAATAGCCACTGTCTTGACTTTCTCCTTCAAATAACCAATTTTATTGTGCTACAATTATGTAGAGCAAAACACCCAAATCTTAAGAGTTTTATGCTTTTTTACAAATACATACACCCTTGGCTGAGATCTAAATAAAGATATGACATTACCATAACCCTAGAAAGAGGGCTCCTTTATAGTCAACACACCAAGCCCCCTACCAAGATAAACCCTGATCTGGCCATTATCACAGATTATTTTTGTCTGTTCTTGAACTTCATATAACTGGAATCATAGAGTACATATTTGTGCCTTAGAGATTCGTCCACTTGTATGTATCATAAATTGTTCCTTTATACTGCTGAGTGGTAGTCTACTGTGTGAAAGTGCAAGTTTATTCATTTTGCTATTGAAGGACGTCTTACTTGCTTCCGGTTTTTGAACATTGTAAATAAGCTACTATAAACATTTACATGCAGGTTTTGTGTGGAAATAAATTTTCAAATCCATTGGATAAAAACAAGCAATGAGATTGCTGGCTCATAAGGTAACATGTAAAGTTTTGTAAGAAACTTCCAAACTAGGGACCCTGGGTGGCTCTTGATCCCAGGGTCCTCACCAGGGAGCCAGCTTCTCCCTCTCTGCTAAGGCTCTGCCTGCTTGTGCTCTCTCTCTGCCAAGTAAATAAAATCTTAAAAAGGAAAAAAAAAAAAAAACTTCCAAACCAACAATGAATGACAGTTATTGTTGCTCCATATCCTCTCCAAAGTTTAGTGTTGTTCACATTCTGAATTTTAGCCATTCTAATAGGTAGGTTGTGGTATCTCACTCTTATTTGCAGTTCCCTAATGACATGATGTTGAGCACTTTTCATATGCTCATTTGACATCTCAAATCATTTTTGGTAAGGTATCTATTCAGATCTTTGCCCATATGTTAATTAGGCTGTTTTCTGATTGAAATCTTTTTTTAAGATTTCATTTACTTAAGAGAGAGTAGGAGAGAGAGAAAGCACGAGCAGGGAGGAGGAGGAGAGGGAGAAGCAGGCACCCCAACGAGCAGAGAACCCACTGCCGGACTCAGTCCCAGGACCTTGGGATCACAACCCAAGCTGAAGGCAGACGCTTAACTGACTGAGCCACCCAGTTACCCTTCTGTTTGAGTTTTAAGAGTTCTTTATATACTTAGGATACCAATCCTTTTTTCAGAAAGATAGGCATTTTACAAATGCTTTCTTGCTGTCTATGGCATATCTTTCCATTTACTTACTAGCGCCTTTTGAAGGGCAGTAGTTTTCAATTTTAGCAAAGTACATTGGGTGCCTGGTGGCTCAGTCGTTAAGCATCTGCCTTCAGCTCAGGTCATGATCCCAAGACCTTGGGATCAAGTCCCGCATCTGGCTCCCTGCAGGGAGCCTGCTTCTCCCTCTCCCACTCACCCTGCTTGTGTTCCCTCTCTCCTTGTCTCTTTATTTATGTGTCAAATAAATGAATAAATAATCTTAAAAAAAAAGTACAACATAAATATCTTTCTGTGCGTGGAGTGTGCTTTTGGATTATACCTAAAGACTCATCACCAAATCCAACATCATCTAGATTTTCTCCTATGTTTTATTATAGAAGTTTTTTCTGTTTTACATTTAGGTCTGTGATTCATTTTGAGATAATTTTTGTGACATTGGTGAGGTCTGTGCACCTGTTTGTGTGTGTGTATTTCCAATTATTCCAGTACCATTTGTTGAAAAGACTATCCATTAAACTACCCTTGCTTCATTTGTCAAAGATAAGTTAACTATTTTGTATGGCACTATGTCTGGGCTCTCTGTTCTGTTCTCTTGACATGCTTGTTTATTCGTTCACCCCTACCACTCCGTTTCAATCACTCGCTTTATACGAAGTCTTGAAGTTGAGCAGTATGGGTTCTCCAACTTTGTTCTCCACTGTTGTGTTAGCTATCCTGGGTCTTTTATCTCTTCATATAAATTATAGAGTCTGTTAATAGCTATGAAATACCCTGCTGGAATTTGGATTAGGATTACATAGAAGCTATAGTAAATTGGGAAAGAATTGACTTAAAATATTGAGTGTTCTGGCCCATAAATATGGATACCTCCATTTATTTAGGTGTTCTATTTTTTCAAAAGAGTTTTGTAATTTTCCTCATATACATCTTGTACATATTTCATTAGACTTATACCTAAGTATTTCATTTTGTATGTATGCTATTGTAAATGGTACTGTGTGGGATGCCTGGGTAGCTCAGTCAGTTAAGCATCTGCCTTTGGGTCAGGTCATGATCTCAGTGTCCTGGGATCGAGTCCCACATTGGGCTCCCTGCTCAGTGGGAAGCCTGCTTCACCCTCTGCCTCTGCCCCTCCCCCTGCTTGTGCGTATTCTCTCTCTCTCTGACAAATAAATAAAATCTTTTATAAAGAAATACATACATAAATAAATAATAAATGGTACTGTTTTTTATTTAAAATTCTAATTGTTCACCGATAGTATATAGGAAAGCAGTCAACATTTATATACTCTTAACCTTATAGGCTGTGATATTGCTATATTAACAAGAATTCTTTTGTCAAATTTTGGGGAACTTTCTACATAAACAATGCCATCTGTGAACAAATACAGTTTTATTTCTTCTTTCCCATTCTGTATGTTTTAATTTTATTTTATTTTTTCAGTGTTCCAAGATTCATTGTTTATGTACCACACCTAGTGCTCCATGCATTACATGCCCTCCTTAATATCAACCACCAGGCTCACCTGTCCTCCCACCTCCCTCCCCTCCAAAACCCTAGTTTATTTCTCAGAGTCCACGGTCTCTCATGCTTCGTCTCCCCCTCCAATTTCCCCCAATTCACTTTTCCTTTCTTTCTCTGAATGTCCTCCATGTTATTCCTTATGCTTCACAAATAAGTGAAACCATATGATAATTGACTTTCTCTGCTTGACTTATTTCACTCAGCATAATCTCCTCCAGTCCCATCCATGTTGATACAAAAGTTGGGTATTCATCCTTTCTGATGGCTTTGTAATATTCCATTGTGTATATGGACCACGTCTCCTTTATCCTAAATTCGTCTGTTGAAGGGCATCTTGGCTGTTGTGTGTGTGTGTTTCTTTTTAAGATTTTATTTATTTATTTGACAGAGACACAGCGAGAGAGAGGGAACACAGCAGGGAGAGAGGCAAGCAGAGGAAGAAGCAGGCTTCCCGCCGAGCAGGGAGCCTCATGTGGGGCTCAATCCCAGGACCCCAGATCATGACCTGAGCCAAAGGCAAATGCTTAATGACTGAGACACCCAGGTGCCCTGCATCCTGGCTCATTCCACAGTTTGGCAACTGTGGCCATTGCTGCTATGAACATTGAAATACATATGGCCCTTCTTTTCACTGCATCTGTACCTTTGGGGTAAATACCCAATAGTGCAATTGGAGGGCCAAATGGTAGCTCTGTTTTTAATTTCTTAAGGAATCTCCACACTGTTTTCCAAACTGGCTACACCAAATTGCATTCCCACCAACAGTGTAAGAGGGTTCCCCTTTCTCCACATCCTCTCCAACACTTGTTTACTGTCTTGTTACTTTTGGCCATTCTATCTGGTGTAAGGTGGTATCTCAATGTGGTTTTGATTTTAATTTCCCTGATGGCTAGTGGTGAACATTTTTTTCATGTCTCTGTTAGCTATTTGTATGTCTTCTTTGGAGAAGTGTCTGTTCATGTCTTCTGCCCATTTTTTGACGTGATTATCTGTGTTATGGTATGTGCTCACCATACCACATACCTTCCCCAATGTCCATCACCCAGCCACCCTATCCCTACCCTCCCCCACCCCCCCCAGCAACCCTCAGTTTGTTTTGTGAGATTAAGAGTCTCTTATGGTTTGTCTCCCTCCCGAGAAGTTCTTTATAGATCTTGGATATCAGCCCTTTGTCTATAGAGTCATCTGCAAATATCTTCTCCCATTCTGTGGGTTGCCTCTTTGTTTTGTTGACTGTTTCCTTTGCTATGCCAATCTGTATAAGTTTTACTTCTTTTTCCTTGTCTTACTGCACTGGACAGGACTTCTAGTAAGATGTTGAGTAAGAGTAGTAAGAGAGAGTATCCTTGCCTTGTTTCCAATCTTAGGGATAAAGTGTCCAATTTCTCACCATTAGGTATAATGTTAGCTGTAGGGGCTTTTGTAGAAGTTCTTTATTAAGCTGAGGAAATTCTCCTCTATTGCTAGCTTTCCTAGCAATAGAGTTGCTAGTTGAAAATTGAATTTTCAATCAAAGAATGGATGGTGAATTTTTTAATATGTTCTTCTTTATCACTGATATCATATGTTTTCTTTAGCATGTTTATGTAGTAGATTACTTAAATTGATTTTTAATCAAACTAGCATATCTGGAATAAATTCCACTTGTTATGGTGTATAGTTCTTTTTACACATTGTTAGTTTCAACTTACTGATGTTTAGTTGCATCTGTGTATGAGAGATAGTGGTCTTTGGTTTATTTTTCGTACATTGGCAGGGTCAGGTGATGCTAGTGTCTGAGTTAGGAAGTATTCTCTCTGCTTCTGTTTTCTGGAGAGGATTGTAGAGAATTCTTATAAATTTGTACTTAAATGTTTGGTCAGATTCATTAGTGAAAACATCTGGGTCTGGTGCTTCTTTTTTTTTTTTTTTTTTGGAAAATTGCCAGTTACTGATTCAATTTTTAAAATAGTTATAGTCCTGGGGCTCCTGAGTGGTTCAGTGGGTTAAGCCTCTGCCTTCAGTTCAGGTTGTGATCTCCGGGTCTTGGGATGGAGCCCTGCATCAGGCTCTGTGCTCAGCAGGGAGCCAGCTTCCCTGCCCTTAACTGCCTGCCTCTTTGCCTTCTTGTGATCTCTCTCCCTGTCAAATAAATTAATAAATAAAATCTTTTTAAAAAGTAAAATAAAATAGATATAGTCCTAGTTCTCCTTGTGTGAGTTTTGGCAATTTCTTTCAAGATATTTTACTATTTCACCTAAGTTAATAAATTTGTGGGCATGGAGTTTTTGTAGCATTCTTTTACTATCTTTTTCATGTCCATGGGATCAGTAGTGATAACCTTTCTTTTTTTTTTTTTTTTAAATTTGAGACAGGGGCACCTGGCTGGCTCAGTCAGAAGTACGTGCAACTCTTGATCTCAGAGTAAAAAGTCCAGGCCCCCATATTGGGTGTAGAGATTACTTAAACTGCTTTTTTAAAAACTGAGTCATAATTCACATAACATGCAATTGACCTACTTGAATTGTGCAATACAATGACTTTTACTACATTCACAGAATAGTGCATCAATCACCACAATCAATTTTAGAATATTTTCATTGTCCCCAAAACAAGCCCTTTACTCTGTAACCACTATTCCCATTTTTAGGAGTTTAATCCATTTTGAGTTAACTTTTGCATTGGTGTGAGGTAGAGGATGCGACTTTATTCTTTCATCTATGGCTCACCAGTCTTCCCGCTACCATGTGTTAAAAAGACTATTATTTCACCATGGAATTGTCCTGGCAATTTGTCAAAGATAAGTTAGCTATATATGTGAAGAATTACTTCTGAACTCTAAATTTTTTATAAGATTTTACTTTTAAGTTATCTCTACACCCAAGGTGAGGCTTGAACTTACAACCCTGAGATCAAAAGTTGCATGCTGTACTTACTCACCCAGCCAGGTGCCCCTGAACTCTCAATTCTATTTCACTGATCTATATGTCTAAATTTAGGCCACACTGTCTTGTCTTACCTAAACTTTTTAGTAAGTTTCAAATTTGAAAAGTGTGAGTTCTCTTTTTTGTAATTCTTTTTCAAGATTATTCTGGCTGTCCTAGGTCCTTTGAATTTCCAGGTCAATGTTAAGATCACCCTGTCAGTTTCTGCAAATAAGTCAATGGGATTTTGGTAGGTATTATGTTGAATCTATATAATTTTGGGAAATTTTGACACCTTAATTTTAAATTGTCTGATCTGTGACTACAGACTGTCTTTCCATTTATTTAGTTCTACTTTAATTTTTTTCAATAGTGTTCTATAGTATTCAAAGTTTTTCATTTCTTAAACTCAGATACAACTTTTTTAAAATGTTTTTTAAGATGCTTTTTCTGTATCAATTGAGAAGATTGTTGCCTTTATCCCTTTCTTTCATTAATGTGATTGACTGCATATTTTTTAATACGTCACACCACCCAGTTGATCCATTTAAAGTATACAATTCAGTGGTTTTTGATATGTTACATTATTTCTTAATTATAATAAATAACATATAAACATAAAAGTTGCCACTTTAACCATTTTGAGTAAAGAATTAGGTGGCATTAATTACATTAACAGTATGTAAACAACACCATCCGTTTCCAAAATGTTTTCATTACCCCTTTGTAACCATTAAGCAATAACTCCTCATTCCCCCTGCCCCAAGCCCTGGTGGTCTCTAAACTGTTTTTCTCTATGGATTTGCCATTTTAGGTACCTCATGTAAATGGATTCATACCATATTTGTCCTTTGTGCATTTTAGGGAAAAAAATCCCATTTGGTCATGGGATAGTCTTTTTTGTGGGCTGCTAAATTTTATTTGCTAGTATTTTCTTGAGTATTTGCATCTATAGTCACAGAGAATTTTTGTCTATAGTTTCTTTTCTTGTAGTGCCTTTGTAGAGTTTTTGTATCAGGGTAATGCTGTTCTCATGGAGTGAGTTTGGAGGTATTCCCTCTTCTTTAGAGTTTGCAAATAAGTGGTATTGATTCTTATGTCCACATTCAGTGAATTCACCAGTGAAGGCACCTGGTTCTAGGATTTTCTTTGTTGTGAGATTTTTCCTCACCTATTCAATCTCACCAGTTCAGGCTGCTGTACCAGAATACCACAGAATAAACAAACATTTATTTCTCACAGTCTGGAGGCTGAGAAGTCCAATCAAGTTGCTAGCATACCCAAGGTCTGCTGAGACCACTCCTTCTGCTTTGCAGATGATGGTCTTCTTGTTGTATCCTCATGCCAGGAAGAATAGAGAGAGAGGACATAAGCTCTCTGGTGTCTTGTCTTATAAGGACACTAATCCTGTTCAGGAGGTTCACCCTAATAACCTAATCATCTCCCAAAGACCTCACCTCCTATTATCATCCCATTAGGGGTCAGTATTTAGCATATGAATTTTGGGGGTACAGAAACATCAAGTCTATAGCATAAGTCTATTTGGGGTTTCTATTTATGTGCAAGTGTTTGATTTTAATTAAAACTCCTATTTGACCCTGGGGATAAAAATATATGTTTATAAAAAATAAAATTAAAAAAAAAAGATTAATAAAATTAGCTGAGCTCAAAAAAAAAAAAAAAAAACCCTCCTATTTGAGGGGCACCTGGGTAGCTCAGTGGATTAAGCCTCTGCCTTCAACTCAGGTCATGATCCCAAGGTCCTGGGATCGAGCCCCACATCGGGCTCTCTGCTCAGCAGGGAGCCTGCTTCCTCCTCTCTCTCTGCCTGCCTCTCTGCCTACTTGTGATCTCTGTCTGTCAAATAAATAAATAAAATCTTTAAAAATTAAAAAAAAAAAACTCCTATTTGAAGGTCTTTAGTTTTGGAGGATTGGAAGGCATTCTATTACCTACTCTTTCCATTCCTTAAAGGTTTCCATAAGTTTTGGCAAACTCACATTATCCTCATGACTATGTTTTGGGGGGAATCCAGGTATGTCAGTAGATTCACCATCAATCCACCTCACCAGCACTTAGCATCTTTCTACAGTAGGTTGAAACCAGCACATTGCAACTTTTGTAAATTGATGGGGCAAGGATTTAGAAGGCAGAAGTTGGCTTTTTCTAAGTGGTTGGAACCTCACATTAGCCATATAAGCTCTCAACAGTGTTGTAGTCAATATGTGTTCAATCTCATTAGCTAAAGTCTTATAAGACTGAAGCAGCAAAATACTAGTCATTTAAGGATAGAATAGTTAACAGAAATTGAATGGTCACTGGAAGATGTTTTCTGGAACCTGTTTGTTCTTCATATCATGAGCTATAAAAAATCACTGTCACACCTAGTAAAGCTGAATATTTCCATAACATCTGTCAAAGAGGCCTGTCCAAAAGAAAAAAAAAATCAATTGACGTTATCCCCACAAGAGTACGCATCTTCAGGTTTCTTAAAAAAAAAAAAAAACAGGGGCACCTGGGTGGCTCAGTGGTTAAGCCTCTGCCTTCAGCTCAGGTCATGATCTCAGGGTCCAGGGATCGAGTCCCACATCGGGCTCTCTGCTCTGCAGGGAGCCTGCTTCCTCCTCTCTCTCTCTCTCCCTGCCTCTCCACCCACTTGTGATCTCTCTCTGTCAAATAAATAAAATCTTTAAAAAAAAAAACAAAAAGCAAAAAACAAACAAACACTTCAGGATGTGTTTTGCCTGTGTTTGTGGATTTTGTGCATTATCATCGACTCTAAAGGTACACCTAGGTGCAGAAACAGGAGGTGGTTCCAGGAGTTTTACTGTGAAGCCATAGAAAAAATGCTCATAGTAACCCTCCAGCCATTTAATATATTCCTCACTAGTAATTTTAGTGTTCCCTGAAAATCTAGTATATACCAAATGGACTGTATATAGATAATGCATTTCTTTAGGGAAGGTGTCTTTCTATAAGTATCATTGAAAAACTGTTCAGGGGCGCCTGGGTGGCTCAGTCATTAAGCGTCTGCCTTCAGCTCAGGTCATGGTCCCAGGGTCCTGGGATCGAGTCCCACATCGGGCTCCCTGCTTCTCCCTCTCCCTCTGCTACTCATCTGCTTGTGTTCCCTCTCTCGCTGTGTCTCTCTCTGTCAAATAAATAAATAAAATCTTTAAAAAAAAAATGAAAATATGCTTTGGGTAATATCAATGTAGTTCCATTAGTATATAAATATTCTGCTTCTGTACATCTCCATCCCTCCCTCTTTATGTCATTACTGTCACAGATTACAACTTTATACATTGTATACCATTATCATAGATTTCTAATTGTTTTGTGCACTTTCATTTTAAATCATACAGGAGGGGCGCCTGGGTGGCTCAGTGGGTTGGGCCTTTGCCTTTGGCTCGGGTCATGATCTCGGGGTCCTGGAATCAAGCCCCGCATCGGGCTCTCTGCTTGCTGGGGACCCTGCTTCCCCCTCTCTCTGCCTGCCTCTCTGCCTACTTGTGATCTCTCTCTCTGTCCAATACATAAATTTTAAAAATCTTAAATTATATAGGAAAAGGGAAGACATAAACCAAACCAAAAGTACAATAATAATCCGCTTTTAAATTTACCTATGAAATTACCTTTACTAGTGTTCAGTATTTTCTGATGCTTTTGAGTTGCTTTCTAGTGTTCTTTCATCTCAGCCTGAAGAACTAATTTTAGCATTTCTTACAGGGTTGCTACACTGGTAGTGAACTCCCTCGGCATTTCTTTATCTGGAAGTGTCTTAATTTCTCCATCTTTCTTGAAGTTTTGCTAGATATAGAATTTTTGGGTGACATGTTTTATTTTAGGACTTTAAGAATGCCATCACACTGCCTTCTGGCCATTATGGGTTCTAACATGACATCTGCTCCTAACCTTGTTGAGCATCCCCTGTACATGAGGAGTTACTTCTCTCTTGCTGCTTTCAAGATTCTCCCTCTGTCTTTGAGTTTCAGCAACTTGACTATCGTGTATCTAGTGTGAATCCCTGTAAGTTTATCTTGTTTGGAGTTTGCTGAACTTGGATGTGTCTTTCATCAGACTTTGGAAGTTTGGGGACATTATTTTTTCAAATTTTTTTCTGCCCCTTTCTCTTTCTCTTCTCCTGGGATTCCTACAATGGATATGTTGGTGTGCTTGGTGATGTCCCTCAGCTCCTTAGACTATTCACTTTCTTCATTTTGTTTTTCTTTCTGCTCTTCTGGATAATTAATGTCTAATCTTTAAGTTCAGTGATCCTTTCTTCTACTTGCTCAATCTACTACTGAATCCCACTAATGAGTTTTTCGTTTCAGTAATTATACTTTGCAGCTCCAGAATTTTTGTTTTTGGTTGCTCTTTATAATTTCTCTCTTTACTGATATTCTCATTTTGTTCAGACATCATCTTACTGATTTCCTTTAGTTCTTTGTCCATGGATTTCCTTTAGCTCATCAAACACATTTAAGACATTGATGTATGGGGCACCTGGGTGACTCAGTGGGTTAAGCCTCTGTCTTCAATGCAGATCATGATCCCTAGGATCCTGGGATGGAGCCCCGCATCAGGCTTTGCTCATCAGGGAGCCTGCTTCCCCCTGTCTCCCTCTGCCTGACTCTCTGCCTATTTGTGATCTCTGTCGAATAAATAAGTACAATCTTAAAAAAAAAAAAAGACTGTTGATGTAACATCTTTGACTAATAACTCTAATACATGGGCGTATCCAGGGATTATTTCTGTCAAACTCTATTTTCTAGGGATACTCATTTTTCTATCTCTTTGTATGTCTTATAATTTTCTGTTAAGAAATGGACATTCTGAGCATCATGTTATAGTAATTCTAGAAATCTAATTCTCCCACTTATCAGGGATTGCTGGGTTTTGCTTGTTGGTAGCTGAAATGATCCTTTGTGGCTTTTCCATATGGCATTGCAAAGTGTGTATTTTTTGTTGTATGTATTCATTGAAGTTGTCTCTATAGTCATCAAATGACCTGACAAAGATTTCCTTAAATGTGACTCCTGAGAGAGAGAAAAAAATATATCTGTCTTTAAATTCTTTGGTGGCTGGGAGGCACTTCAGCTCATGGGAGTTGAAATAACCACCAACTTCCATGCCTGACACACACTGATCAAAAACAGCAATCAGAATGTACAACCCTGACTTTTGGAGGACAAAGTTGTTCTTGCCCATTCTGGCTCCAACAAGCCACACCAGGACCATGGGCTGCTGACCCTGTAGCTGCCTGTTCCAGGGCTGGAGGTTAAAAAATGGTATCCCCTTTCTCACCAAAGCTACAATTGACAAGATTTACCAACCTCGGCATCATGTTACCTGATTTCAAGCTTTACTACAAAGGTGTGATCACCAAGATAGCATGGTACTGGCATAAAAACAGACACATAGACCAGTGGAACAGAGTAGAGAGCCCAGATATGGACCCTCAACTCTATGGTCAAATAATCTTCGACAAAACAGGAAAAAATAGACTGGCAAAAAGACAGTCTCTTCAATAAATGGTGCTGGGAAAACTGGACAGCTATATGTAGAAGAATGAAACTCAACCATTCTCTTACACCATACACAAAGATAAACTCAAAATGGATAAAAGACCTCAACGTGAGACAGGAATCCATCAGAATCCTAGAGGAGAACATAGGCAGTATCCTCTTCGATATCAGCCACAGCAACTTCTTTCAAGATATGTCTCCAAAGGCAAAGGAAACAAAAGCGAAGATGAACTTTTGGGACTTCATCAAGATCAAAAGCTTCTGCACAGCAAAGGAAACAGTCAACAAAACAAAGAGGCAACCCACGGAATGGGAGAAGATATTTGCAAATGACAGTACAGACAAAAGGTTGATATCCAGGATCTATAAAGAACTCCTCAAACTCAACACACACAAAACAGACAATCATATAAAAAAATGGGCAGAAGATATGAACAGACACTTCTTCAGTGAAGACATACAAATGGCTATCAGACACATGAAAAAATGTTCATCATCACTAGCCATCAGGGAGATTCAAATTAAAATCACATTGAGATACCACCTTACACCAGTTAGAATGGCCAAAATTAGCAAGACAGGAAACAACATGTGTTGGAGAGGATGTGGAGAAAGGGGAACCCTCTTACACTGTTGGTGGGAATGCAAGTTGGTGCAGCCACTTTGGAAAACAGTGTGGAGATTCCTCAAGAAATTAAAAATAGAGCTTCCCTATGACCCTGCCATTGCACTACTGGGTATTTACCCCAAAGATACAGATGTAGTGAAAGGAAGGGCCATCTGTACCCCAATGTTTATAGCAGCAATGGCCACGGTCGCCAAACTGTGGAAAGAACCAAGATGCCCTTCCACAGACGAATGGATAAGGAAGATGTGGTCCATATACACTATGGAGTATTATGCCTCCATCAGAAAGGATGAATACCCAACTTTTGTAGCAACATGGATGGGACTGTAAGAGATTATGCTGAGTAAAATAAGTCAAGCAGAGAGAGCCAATTATCATATGGTTTCACTTATTTGTGGAGCATGACAAATAACATGGAGGACAAGGGGAGATGGAGAGGAGAAGGGAGTTGAGGGAAATTGGAAGGGGAGGTGAACCATGAGAGACTATGGACTCTGAAAAACAATCTGAAGGTTTTGAAGGGGTGGGGGGTGGGAGGTTGGGGGAACCAGGTGGTGGGTATTAGAGAGGGCACGGATTGCATGGAGCACTGGGTGTGGTGCAAAAACAATGAATACTGTTACGCTAAAAAGAAATTAAAAAAAAAAAAGATTTACCACCCTCATCAAACTCTCTGCTGGATGCTACAAGTGTTCTACATACTCCAGAATTACCAGTGTCTAATTTTTCCACAATTTCCTGCCAATCTGATTACTGTTCCAGTGGAGAGAGGGATTCCTGGCACTTCCTACTTGGCCATCTTCCCTGATGTCACTATACTGGATTTTTGTGTATTCATTTTGTGTCCTGTAAACTTGCAAAACTTATTTATGATTTCTAGTGGTTTTTAATGGATTCCTTAAGATTTTCTATATATAAGACCATGTAATCTACAAAGAAAGAGTTTTGCTTTTTCCTTTCCAGTCTGGACACCTTTTATTTCATTTTCTTGTCTAACTGTCTTAGCTATAGCTTTTAGTAAATATTGAATAAAAGTGTTGAGGACATCCTTGTCTTTTTCCTGAACTTAGAGGAAAGACAATTAGTATTTCACCATGAAGTGTGGTGTTAGATGTGGGTTTTTCATAGATATCCTTTATGAGTTGAGTAAGTTGAGTGTTTTTATCATAAAAGGATATTGCATTTTGTCAAGTTCTTTTCCTACATCTATTGAGATGAACATGTGGATTTTGTTCTTTATCCTATTAATGTGATGTATTATGTTAATTGATTTTCAGATGTTAAATCATCCTTACATTCCTTTGGATACATCCCATTTGATGATTATGTATACTCCTTTTTATTTATAAATGGATTTCATTTGCTAATTTTTGTTTTTAGGTTTGTTTTATTTTAATATATAGCCATGAAAGATACTGCTTTGTGTGTGTGTATGTGAAATGTCTTTCTCCATTTTGGTATCAGGATAATGCTCAGAATTCATCAGTGAAGTCATCTGATCCTGGGATTTTCTTTGTGGGAAGTTTTTTTTTTTTTATTGCAATCTCAATTTGCTTACTTACTATAGATCTATTCAGATCTGTTTCTTCTTGAACCAGTGTTGATGGTTTGTATCTTTCTAAGAATTCATCCATTTCATTTAAGTTATCTAATTTTTTGGCTTAAAGTTGTTTCTAGTATTCCCTTATGAGTCTTCTTTAGTTCTATAATGTTTATAGTTTAATAGCCCCTATTTAATTTCTGATAATAGTAATTTCTGACTTCTATTTTTTCCTTGGTTAGCCTAGTTAGTGTTACAAATCTGATTGATATTTTTAAAGAACCAACTTTTGGGGAGCCAGGGTGGTTCAGTTGATTAAGCATCTGACTCTTGATCAGGTCATGATCTCAGGGTTGTGAGATTGAGTTGCACATTGCCAGGCTCTGCACTCAGCAGGGAGTCTGCCTGAGATTCTCTCTCTCCCTTTACCTCTCCATCTCCCCTCCCCCATGTTCTCTCTCTCTCTCTCTCTCTCTCTCTCAATAAATAAATAAATCTTTAAAAATAAATAACAAATTTTGGGGGACATCTGGGTGGCTCAGTTGGTTAAGCATCTGCCTTTAGCTCAGGTCATGATCTTAGGGTCCTGGGATCGAGCTTTGCGTCAGGCTCCCTGCTCAGTGGGGAGTCTGCCTCTTCATTTTCCTCTGCCCTTCCCCTGGCCTGTGTTCACTCTCTCTCTCTCTCTCTCTCAAATAAATAAATAAAATCTTTTTTTTAAAAAACTACACAGTTAAAAAAAAATCTTCTTGTTTTGTTGATTTTCTCCATTGATTTCCTGTTGTCAATTTCATTTATTTCTGCTGTGATTTTAATTATTTCTACTCCTTACTTTAGAATGAAATTGTTATTCTTTCTCTGGTTTCCTAAAGTGGAAGCTTACATTATTTTATTCTTCGATTTTTTTTCTATCATATGTGTTTAGGGACATGAATTCTCTTCTAAACACTGCTTTCATTGAATTCCACAAATTTTGAAACTTTGTATTTCATTTTCACTTAGTCCAAAATGTTTACTTTCTCTTAAGACTATTTCTTTGACCCATATGTCATTTTAAAGTGTGTGGTTTAATCCCCAAGTATTTGGGGATTTTCCAGCTATCTTTCTGAAGATAGTCCTTGTATCAGTGCCTTAATCCTTTTGTTGTCTGAAACTTGCTCTCTAGCAGATTCCTCAAGAAGGCCTCAGTGACACAATATTATTCAGTTCTGGTGTATCACTAATGGTCTGTCCACACCTTTCATAGTTGACTCTCAGCTTGACTGACTTTAATAAAATTCTTGATTCACACATAGTTTACCTTTTTATTTTATAAAAAAAAAAAAAGAAACACTTTACCCAAAAATTCTATATATGTATTTTTCATTCAAACTGACACACAAGTGTTTAAAGTCTCACATATATTAACTCTTATCATTTCAGTAGCATGGGATTGGTATTTTTAAAGCACTCAGGGATTTAGGGGTAGCAGGTTGCTGCAATCATTGCATTTGGGATGTGAATCTTTCCTGCTTTTTCTTCTCATCACATCTATCCATATTTCATAGTTTGTTTTCCAAGATGTATAACAAGTTCTCAGAAACTTATCAGGTTAAGGGGTGCCTGAGTGGCTCAGTTGGTTAAGATCTGACTCCTGATTTCTGCTCAGGTCATGATCTAAGGGTCATGGGATCCAGCCCTGTGTTGAGCTGCACCCTCAGTGGGGAGTCTGCTTGAGATTCTCTCTCTCTCCCTTTATCCCTCCCCCCATTCTCTCTCTCTCTCTCTCTCTCTCTCTCTCTCTTTCTTTCCTTTTTAAAATAAATAAATCTTTTTTTTTAAATGTAGGTTAAAAGAACAACACTTATCATTTCAGTTTCCATGCTTCAGGACTCCAGTATAACACAGCTACAGCTTTGATCAGGGTCTCACAAGGCTGCAGTCCTGGTATCAGCCAGGGCTGGAAGCTCATCTCAGTCCTCCTCCAAGCCCACAGGTTTTTGGCAGGATTCATTTCCTATTGAACTCAAGGTGACTTGCCTTTTCAAGGCTCAAGGAGTGCTTTTCTGGCTTTACAACATCAAAGGGAAGGTGGGTGTAGTTACCACAAAGGACAGCAGATCAAAGCAAGCAGAATAGTCTGACTTGCACAGACCAATGGCACTAGCTGGTTAACAATGGTGTTCCTAGAAATAAAATCAATAGGAAGCCTACCAAATTCTTACTTGATCTGTATAAACAGAAAATTCTAGGTCAATTCACAAGTCTAATTCAAATCATAAAATAGAGAGTCACAGCCCCTCAATCAATTTCCAAACTTGAGCCAGTTCACGGATCAGGAATGAAGAGTGGAAATGGATCCCTTTGAGGAGGGACCCCAGTATTCTACTAAAATTTATTCATCTAACCTTTCTCCCAGCCTTCCCCAAAAGGGGCTACAGCCACTTACCAGGATAACTACAGTGGGGAGAACGAAATGATCAGACCTCTCAGAGACTACTGGATGCTGACTGTGAAGAGGCATTGACTCCAGGAGAACTAAAATGTCACTGCAGCCCTCTAGTTGAGTAGGGGCTCAAGGGAGTCAGGTGATCAATGGAGTTTTAACTCAGGTTTGTCAGCGGGCCCCCAAACCCATCTTGTGGTTACTTTCCCAGTTTCAGAGTGCATAATTGGAGCAGACATACCTCACAGCCGGAATCCCCACATTTGTTCTCCAACCTGTGTAGTGAGGGTTATTACAGTGGGAAAGGCCAAGTGGAAACCATTAGAACTGTACATACCCCAGAAAAATAGCACATGAAAAGAATTTGGCATTCTGGGAGAGACCCATTTGCTCTCCTTTGCAGGAGATGGATGGGTCTTAGGAAATAACATCAGATTATCATAGGGGCACCTGGGTGGCTCAGTGGGTTAAGCCGCTGCCTTCGGCTCAGGTCATGATCTCAGGGTCCTGGGATCGAGTCCCACATCGGGCTCTCTGCTCAGCGGGGAGCCTGCTTTCCTCTCTCTCTCTCTCTCTGCCTGCCTCTCTGCCTACTAGTGATCTCTGTCTGTCAAATAAATAAATAAAATCTTTAAAAAAAAAAAAAGGAAATAACATCAGATTATCATAGCTCAACCAGGTGGTGACTCCAAATGCAGCTCTTGTACCAGCTGTGGTTTCATCACTGTGCAAATTAACATCCCTTGGTGCCTGGTATGCAGCTATTGATCAGGCAAATGACTTTTTCACCATACCTGTCCATAAAGCCCTCCAGAGCCAGCCTTCGGCTGGCAAGACCAGCAGTACACCTGCACTGTCCTACCTTAGGAGGATATCAATGCTCCAACCTCCTTTGATTTTGGAGGCAACAAGCTCCTCATTTGGGTGTGTTACTCTGGCCCATCTACCAAGTGACCAAAAATGCTGCTAGTTTTTTTACTGGGGCCCAGAACCATAGAAGGTTCTCCAACACCCCAGGCTGCTGTGCAAGCTGCTCTGCCACTTGGGCCATACGACCCATAGATCCAATAGTACTTGAAGTGGCAATGACAGATTGGGATGCTGCCTGGATCCTTTCACGGGTCCCTATAGATTTAGTGCATTGCAGTTCTTTAGGATTTTGGAGTAAGGTCCTGCCATCCTCTGCAGATAGCTACTCTCCTTTCAAGAAATAGCTCTTGGTCTGCTTCTGGGCCCTAGAAAAGACTGAATTCTTGACTATGGGCCATCAGCTGCCCATCATGAACTGAGTATTATCTGACCCACCAAGCCATAAATTTGGCATTGGCAGCAACACTCCAGCATCAAATGAAAGTGGTATATATGTGATCAAACCCAGGCAGGCACTGAAGGTACAAGTAAATTACATGAGGAAGTGGCCCAAATGCCCATACTCCCCATTCCTACTACATGGCCTTGTTGCCTCCATCCTGCAACTATTGCCCCATGGGGAGTTGTATATGATAAACTAACAGAGGAAGAAAAACTCAGGCCTGGTTTACCCATGGTTCTGCATGATATGCCAGCACCACCCAGAAGTGGACAGTCATAGCCCAACAGCCCCTTTATGGGACATCCCTCAAAAACAGTGGTGAAGGGAAACCCTCCTAGTGGGAAGAACTTCAGATAGTGTACCAGCTTGTTCATTTTTCTTGGAAGAAGTGGCAAGATGTGCAATTATACACTGATTCGTGTCTGAGCCAATGATTAGATTCAATGATCAAAGACTTGGAATATGATTCGAAAATTGGCAACAAAGAAATTTGGGGAAGAGGTATGTGAAAAGAACATCTCTGGGTAAAAAAAATCATGAATACATTTGTGTCCTATGTGAATGCTCACCAAAGGATGACCTTAGCAGAGGAGGATGTTAATAATCAAGTGGATAGGATGACCCATTTTATGAATATCAGTCAGCCTTTCCCCAGCCACCCCTAGTGTCACTTGACTGGCTCATAAACAAAGAGGCCATGAAGGCAGAAATGGAGGTTATGAATGGGCTCAGCAACAAGGCCTTCCACTCATCAAGGCTATAACCACTGCTGAGTGCCCAATCTACCAGCAGCAGGGAACAACACTGAGCTCCCAATATGATACCATTCCCCAGGGTGATCAGCCAGCTACCTGGTGGCAAGTTGATTACACTAGACTGCTTCCATCATGGAAGGGACAGCGTTTTGTTCTTACTGGAATAGAAACACTGGATATGGATTTGCCTTCCATGCATGCAATGTTTTTGCCAAAACTACCATCTGTAGAACTAAAGAATGCCTTATCCACTATCATGGTATTCCACACAGCACTGCCATAGTTCAAGAAACTCACTTCACAGCACAAGAAATGAAGCAATGGGCTCATGCTTGCGGAATTCACTCTTACCATGTCCCCACCATCCTGAAGTAGCTGGCTTTGGAAACTCAGTTACAGCCCCAGCTTGGTGGCAGTACCTTGCAAGACTGGGCAAGGTCCTCCAAAAGGCTGTATATGCCATAAAACAGCAACTAATAAACTAATATATGGTGCTATTCCTCCCAGAGCCAGGATTTAGGGGTTTAGGAATCAAGGGGTAGAAACGAGAGTGATACCACTCACTGTTACCCATGAGCAAAATTTTTCCTTCCTATTCCTGTGACTTTATGCTTTCCTGGACTAGAAGTCTTAGTTCCAAAGGAAGGGATGCTTCTACCAGGAGACCAAATGATTCCATTGAACTGGAAATTAAGACTGCCACCCAGCCACTTTGGGCTCCTTGTGCCTCTAGATCAACAGGCAAGGAAGGGAGTTACTGGGGAGATTGTTGTGACTACTGAGGGGAAATTGAAGTATTCCATGATGAAGGAAAAGAAGAGCATATCTGGAACTCAGGACACCCTTAGGCCATCTCTTAGTATTTCCACGTCCTGTGATTAAGGTTGATGTAAACTACAACAACCCAACCCAGGCAGGACTAGTCATGATCCAGACCCTTTGGAAATGAAGGTTTGAGTCACCCAACCAGGTAAAGAACCATGACCAACTGAGGTATCAGCTGAAGGCAAAATGAATACAAAAATGGTTAGTAGAAGAAGGTTGTTATAAACCCCAGCTGCGACCCTATGGCCACTTACAGAAATGAGGACTGTAATTGCTATGAGTATTTCTGCCTTATTTTGTATTCAATACACTTATGTTTACGTATATAAACACATATAAAAATATATAATATATATTAAGAAAATATATTTGTTTTCTCTCCTCTCTTATCCTCTTACCATGTAACATAGATATGCTGACTTTATATCATGGTGCTAGGTATTGCTAATTCTACATTATATTATTTGAGCTATGGAATATCAAAGTAAAGAATATCACTCAAGGACTTTACCTTCTCTTCTGGGGAATGTAGGCTAGTGGGTTTTGGGTTGTATGCAGGATATGCTAAGTATCATGTTAAGAAGAATTATGACCTTGTTACTGTGTTTCTTTGGAGATTAAGGAGATGTGTATAATTGACAAGGGGTAGACTTGTGACGGTTAATTTATGTATCACCTTGACTGGGTTTAAAGAATGCCCAAAGAGTTGGTAAATGTTATTCCCTATTGTGTCTGTAAGAGCGTTTCTGGGAGACTGGGAGAGATTACCATTTGGTTCAGTAGAGATCCACCCTCATTGGTATGGTCAAATACCATCCAATCCATTGAGGGTGCAAATGGAACAAAAATGCAAAAGAAGAGTAAACTCATTCTCTCTTCTTGAGCTGGGCCATCTTTTCCTGCCCTTGGATATTGGCCTGGGTATTGGGCCTTCACACTCTGGGACTTATATCAGCAGCCCCCTTGTTCTCAGGCCTTCATCTTAGACCAAATTATGCCACCAGCTTTCCTGGTTCTATAGCCTACAGACAGCAAAGTGTGTGGGATTTCTTGGCCTCCTTAACCGCATGAACAAAGTTCTATAATAAATCTCCTTAGTTAGTTAGATAGATAGATAGATAGATAGATAGATAGATAGAGACATTGATCTCCTATTGCAGACATATATATTGGATATAAACAGTAGAAATGTAAGTAGATACAGATATATCTCCTGTTGGTTCTATTTCTCTGGAGAACCCTAATACATGCAATTTCCATGATTCAAGCGGTCAGTACTGGGACCTTGATCAGGGTCTCACAAGGCTGCAATGATGGTGTCAGCCAGGGTTGGAAGTTCATCTGAGTCCTTTTCTAGGCTCACATGTTTTTGGCAGAATTCATTTCCTGTTGAACTAATGGTTTGCCTTTTTGAGGCCCACAGGAGTGCTTCTCTGCCCTCACTTTTCTTGTTTCTGGGAAGTCCTCTTCTAAAGACTTTACCTGCTTAGGTCAGGCCCATCCAGGCTGATCTCCCATTTAATTAACTCAAAGCCAACTTTAATTATAGACCTAATTAAATCTGCAAATTCCCTTCATCTTTGCCATATGATGAAACCAAGTCATGGAAGTGAAATCCGATCATATCTGCATTGCCACCCACAGAGTGTAGATTATAAAGAGCATGTACACCAAAGGGCAGGAATCTTGAGGATCATCTTGGACTTCTGCCTACCACAGGTGGATTTAATAGCAGGTTTTTAAAAATATATTTATTTACGTATTTTAGAGAGTGAGAAAGAGAGGGAATGGGGCACCTGAGTGGCTCAGTCGTTAAGTATCTGCCTTTAGCTCAGGTCATGATCTCAGGATCCTGGGATCGAGTCCCACATCGGGCTCCCCGCTCAGTGGGAAGCCTGCTTCTCCCTCTCCCACTCCCCCTGCATGTGTTCCCTCTCTTGCTGTGTCTCTCTGTCAAGTAAATAAATAAAAATCTTACAAAAATTAAAAGAGGGGGGGGCACCTGAGTGGCTCAGTGGGTTAAGACTCTGCCTTCGGCTCAGGTCATGATCTCAGGGTCCTGGGATCGAGCCCCACATCGGGCTCTCTGCTCAGCAGGGAGCCTGCTTTCCTTCCTCTCTCTCTGCCTGCCTCTCTGCCTACTTGTGATCTCTGTCTGTCAAATAAATTTAAAAAAAAATTTTTTTTTAAAGAAAAAAAAAAAGAGTCTCTTCAACAAATGGTGTTGGGAAAATTGGACAGCCACCCAGAATGAAACTGGACCATTTCCTTATACCACACACAAAAGTAGACTCAAAGTGGATAAAAGACCTCAATGTGAGACAGGAATCCATCAAAATCCTTGAGGAGAACACAGGCAGCAACCTCTTCCACCTCAGCCACAGCAACTTCTTCCTAGAAACATCCCCAAAGGCAAGGGAAGCAAGGGCAAAAAGGAACTATTGGGACTTCATCAAGATCAAAATCTTTTGCACAGCAAAGGAAACAGTCAACAAAACCAAAAGACAACTGACAGAATGGGAGAAGATATTTGCAAATGACATATCATATAAAGGACTAGTATCCAAAATCTATAAAGAACTTATCAAACTCAACACCCGAGGAACAAATAATCCGATCAAGAAATGGGCAGAAAACATGAACAGACATTTCTTCAAAGAAGACATCCAAATGGCCAACAGACTCATGAAAAAGTGCCCAACATCACTCAGCATCAGGGAAATACAAATCAAAACCACGATGAGATACCACGTCACGCCAGTCAGAATGGCTAAAATTAAAAAGTCAGGAAACAACGGGTGTCGGCAAGGATGCAGAGAAAGGGGAGCCCTCCTACACTGCTGGTGGGAATGCAAGCTGGTGCAGCCATTCTGGAAAACAGTATGGAATTTCCTCAAAAAGTTGAAAATAGAGCTACCCTATGACCCAGCAATTACACTACTGGGTATTTACCCCAAAGATACAAATGTAGTGATCTGATGGGGCACATGCATCTGAATGTTTATAGCAGCAATGTCCACAATAGCCAAACTATGGAAAGATGTCCATCAACATGGGCAGATGCTGTATATATATACAATGGAATACTATGCAGCCATCAAAAAACCCCGAAATCTTGCCATTTGCAACAACATGGATGGAACTAGAAGGTATTATGCTAAACAAAATAAGTCAATCAGAGAAAGACAATTATCATATAATCTCACTGATACAAGGAATTTGAGAGTCAGGGCAGGGGTGGGCGTAAGGGAAAGAAAAAATGAAACAAGACGGGATCAGGAGGGAGACAAACCATAAGAGACTCTTAATACCACAAAACAAACAGAGTTGCTGAGGGGTGGAGGGGAGGGATAGGGTGGTTAGGTGATGGACATTGGGGAGGGTATGTGCTATAGTGAGCACTGTGAATTGTGTAAGACTAATGATTCACAGACCTGTATCCCTGAAACAAATAATGCATTATATGTTAATAAAAACAATAATTAAATTAAATTTTTAAAATATCTTCTCAGGGACACCTGGGTGGCTTAGTTAAGCCTCTACCTTCAGCTCATGTCATGATCCCAGGGTCCTGGGATCAAGTCCCACATGGGGTTCCTTGCTAAGGGGAGGGAACTTCTCCCTTTCCCTCTGCCGATCACTCCCACTGCTTGTACTCTCTCTCTCTGACAAATAAATAAATCTTAAAAAAATAAAATATCTTTGCAGAAGAAGGGAAAGACAAAAAACAACAAAGCAGGGTATAAGGGGAAGAACAAAGGAGAGAGATAATGACAAATGTGTGCCAGAGACTAAGTCTTGGGACCTTGTATGTCCTGCTATATAACTGACATAACCATGAGATTCCTGAGAATACTATAAGGGGCTTGGAGAGGAAGTGGAGGACACTAAAGGCACCACCTCAGGTTTTTTTTTACTACATTTATTCAAGTACTCTGGTGTGAGCTCATGAATATCCCGAAGACTCAATTGCCACATCTGTCAAATTGGGATAATAATAGCTCCTATTTCTGAGGTGTTGATGAGATGGTTGAATGGGACATTCTGTGTGAAGACTTTTAAGATAGCACCATGGGGCCAGCATTCAGACAGTGATGAATATTTGCTGCTTTTATCAGAGGAGAAAGATCTCTAGAATTGAGTAAAATTTTGATGGGGGAGCAGGAAATGGGTGAAGGTGGCCAAAAAGTACAAACTCCCAGTTATAAGATAAATAAGTCCTGGGGATGTAATGTGCAGCAAGGTGACTGCAGTTAAGAACACTGTATTTGTTAAGTTGCCAAGAGAGATCTTTAAGTACTCATCACAAGGGAAAAAAGTTGAAACTATGTGAAATGATGGGTTTAACTAGATTATTGTGCTCATGATTTTGCAATATTGACAATCAAATGATTATACTGTATTCATGAAACTAATATGATTTCATATTTCAATCATAACAATAAAACTAGGGGGAAAGATGCACAAAGTGCACATTTGCAGTGATATTAAGGAATGAAATTGCTTTGAAAGGTGTTTGAAAAACTTAAGATGGTAAATTTTTGTCATGACACTTTTATTCTTTTTAATTTTATTTTGCTAAGTCTTCACCAAAGATCTACACTTTTTACAGATTTTCAGTTGTAGAACACAATAGTGTTAACTATAGGCACAATGTTACACAGCAGATTTCTAGAACTTTTTCATCTTGAAAAAGCATTACTAAAATTTTATACCTCTTGATTAGCAACTCCTTATTTCCTCTCCCTACTTTCTCTTGGCAACCACTCTTCTGATCTATGCTTCTATGAGTTTGACCAATTTATTTTTTTTAAAGATTTTATTTATTTATTTGAAACAGAGAGAGAGAGATCACAAGTATGCAGAGAGGCAGGCATAGAGAGAGAGAGGAGAAAGCAGGCTCCCCGCTGAGCAGAGAGCCCGATGCGGGCCTCGATCCCAGGACCCTGAGATCATGACCTGAGCCGAAGGCAGAGGCTTAACCCACTGAGCCACCCAGGCGCCCGAGTTTGACCAATTTAAATAGCTCATATAAGTAGACTCATGCAGTATTTTTCTTCTGCAACTGGCTTATTTCACTTAGTTTAATGTCCTTAAGGTTTATCCATATTGTAGCATATGACAGGATTTCCTTCCTTTTTAAGGCTGAATAATATTTCACTGTATGTATTTACCAAGCTTTCATTTGTGTGTGTGAGAAAGAGATAAAGATTAGAATTTTATGTATGTATGTGTATGTATATGTATATATACATATACATACACACACATACACACACACATACCACACCCAGCATGGAACCCAATGTGGGGCTTGCACTCAGGACCCTGAGATCAAGAACTGGGCTGAGATCAAGAGTTGGACACTTAGCCACTTGAGCCACCTAGATACCCAAAGTCATTACTTGACTTTTATCTAAAATTATACAGGGCACCTGGGTGGCTCAGTCAGTTAAGTGTCTGCCTTCAGCTCAGGTCTTGATCCTGGAGTCCTGAGATTAAGCCCCACAATGTGCACCCTGCTCAGCAGAGAGCTTGCTTCTCCCTCTGCCCCTCACCCGGTTCCTGTTCTCTCTTGCTCACTCACTTGCTCTCTCTCTCTCAAATAAATAAATAAAAATCTAAAAAAAAAAATTATACATTCTTGGGATGCTGGGTGGCTCAGTCAGTTAAGTATCCAGCTTTGGGTCATGATCTTATGAGTTGTGAGATCAGGGCCCACATCAGGCTCCATTCTCTTGAATGGGGAGTCTGCTTGAAGATTCTCTCCCTCTGCCTTTCCCCTCACTCACTCTCTCTCTCAAATAAATAAATATTTTAAAAATTATAAATTCCCATTCTTTTTAAAAATTAATCCATTTCTAGATACAAAGAAGAAATTGGTAAACGTACCAAAACTTTACCATTTAGGAAAAAAATCAGGGTTAATGTTTGGTGATTATAGTTCTAGACATTACAGTAAGAGGAAATAATTGAGATGAAAGGCAGATGATCATTTTTTAGGATGGATTTCACCATGCAAGCTATTTTTATATGAACAGCATTAAATTTGTTTTGCTTAAGTTTAAAGATAAAAAAACTAAAACGAAATAGAGGGAATTACTGAGTTTTAGTACAAGAGATGTTAATTCTTTTTTAAAACTCCTCCTTGAAGGGGAGCAGAATATGCTACTCTACCACTTTGGCATGTGGATTATCTTAAGCTGAGGTCAATCAAGATCCAGAAGACCCAGGAAAAAGCTTTTTACCTCCCCTTTAACTGCCTGAAAGAATTTAGATAGAAGATCTGGTCTATCTAAACTAACACCAGAGATAACTACAAAGAATATGGCATAGGCATGGGTAAACTGGGGAAGGGGGGTGGACTGGAGATCAAATTCCTCTCTGTCCCACTGTCTCCACAAAGCATGGCAAACATGTTTACCAAACTTCTGCTCTACCTGTCTTCCCATAAATTTTCTTCTTTCCCACCTTCGAAGTCCCAGACCCTACCCCTTCTCCTATGCTCGGGACAGCATGTAAGTCTCAATTGCCTGACTGCCTGTGGATTTCATATTCTTTTAAGGCTCCTGTACATGTATCATTAAATTTGTTTTTCTCTTGTTAATCTGTGCTATGTCAATTTAATTGTTAAGCCAGCCAAAGAGCCTGGAAGGGAAGAAGGAGAAGTTTTCCTCCCCTACACTTTTCTTGTATATGGGCAAACCTCATTTTATTGCACTTACCTTTATTGTGCATCACAGATACTGCATTTTTTACAGATTGAAGATTTGTTGCAACCCTGCATTGGGCAAGTCTCTTAGCACCATTTTCCAAAAGCATCTTCTCACTTTGTGTCTCTGTGTCACATTTTACTAATTCTTGCAGTATCTCAAACTTTTTCATTATTATTGTATTTGTTACAGTGATCTGTGATCAGTGATCCTTGATGTTACTACAGCCATTGCTTTTGAGTGTCACAAACCATATCCATATAAGATGGTGAATTTAATGGATACAGGTGTGTGTTCTGACTGCTCCACTGACCAGCCACTCCCCTATCTCTCTCCCTCTGCTCAGACCTCCCTATTCCCTAAGACACAACAATATTGAAATCAGGACAATAAGCCTACAATGGTCTCTAAGTGTTCAAGTGAAAGGAAGAGTCGCACATCTCTCACTTTAAATAGGAAACTAGAAATGATTAAACTTAGTGAGGAAGGTATGTCAGGAGCCAATACAGGCCTAAAGCTAAGGCTCTTATACAAAACAGTCAGCCAAGATGTGTGCAAAGGAAAAGTTCTTGAAGGAAATTAAAAGAGCTACTCCAGAGAACACATGAATGATAAGAAAATGAAACAGCCTTATTGCTGATAAGGAGAAAGTTTGAGTGGTCTAGACAGAATAAACTAGCTACAACATCTCATTAACTACATCCTAGTCCAGAAAAAAACCCTAATTCTCTTCAGTTCTATGAAGTCTGAGGGAGGTAAAGAAGCTGTAGGAAAAAAGTCTGAAGCTAGCAGAGGTTGGCTCATAAGGTTTAAGAAAAGAAGCTGTATCTATAATATCAAACTGCAAGGTGAAGTGGCATGTGCTGATGTAGAAGCTGCAGCAAGTTCTCCAAAAGATCCACCTAAGATCATTAATGAAGGTGGCTACACTAAACAACAGATTTTCAGTGCAGACAAACAACCTTCCATTGGAAAAGGATGCCATCTGGGACTTTCATAGCTAGAGAGAAGAAATCAATGCTTGGCTTCAAAGCTTCAAGGAACAGGCTGACTCTCTTGATAGGAGCCAATGGAACTGGTGACTTTAAGTTGACCCCAGTGCTCATAGACCATTCTGAAAATCCTAGAGCCCTTAAGAATTATGTTTAAATATACTCTGCCTGTGCTCTGTAAAAGGAAAAATAAAGCCTGGATGAGAGTACATCTATTTATAACATAGTTTACTGAGCATTTTAAGCCCACTGTTGAGACCTACTGCTCAGAAATAAAGATCTCATTCAAAGTATTACTTCTCAGAGGCACCTAGGTGGCACCTTCAGTTCAGGTCATGATCTCAGCATCCTGGGATCAAGCCCTGCATCAGGCTCCCTGCTCAATGGGGGGAGTCTGCTTCTTCCTCTCCCCTTGCTCCTCCCCCCCACTGGTTTTCTCTCTCTCTCTCTCTCTCATAAATAAATAAAATCTTTTTTAAAAAGTATTGGAGCACCTGGGTGGCTAAGTGGGTTCAACCTCTGCCTTTGGCCTAGGTCCTGATCTCAGGGTCCTGGGATCAAGCTCAGCAGGGAGCCTGCTTGCCCTCTCTCTCTGCCTGCCTCTCTGCCTACTTGTGATCTCTCTCTCTCTCTCTCTCTGTCAAGTAAATAAATAATATCTTTTTTTAAAAAGTATTACTGCTGGGGCGCCTGGGTGGCTCAGTGGGTTGGGCCACTGCCTTCGGCTCAGGTCATGATCTCAGAGTCCTGGGATCGAACCCCGCATTGGGCTCTCTGCTCCGCAGGGACCCTGCTTTCCCTTCTCTCTCTCTCTGCCTGCCTCTCTGCCTATTTGTGATCTCTCTCTCTCTCTCTGTGTCAAATAAATAAATAAAATCTTTTAAAAAAATAAAAATAAAAAAATAAAAAAAGTATTACAGCTCATTGAAAATGCATGTGGTCACCCAAGAGCTCTGACGGGTATGTGCAATGAAATCAATGTTGTTTTCATTTCTGCTAACACAATGTCCATTTTGCAGCCCATAGATCAAGAAGTAATTTTAATTTTAAAGTCTTATTATTTCAGTTCATGGATCTAACTGCCATGGTTATTCCTCTGATGGACATGGGAAAAGGTCACTGAAAACCTTCTGGAAAGGATTCACCATTCCAGATGCCATTAAAAACACTTACGATTCATGGGAAGAGGTTAAAATATCATCATTAACCAGACTTTGGAAGAAAGTGATTTCAGCCCTCATGGATGACTTAGAGGGTTTCCAGACCTCAGTGGAGGAAGGACTGAAGTTGTGGTAGAAATACCAAGAGAATTAGGATCAGAAGTGGAGCCTGAAGGTGCTCTTCAGTGGCTCAGTCACTTAGGTGTCTGACTTCAGCTTGGGTCATGATATTGGGGTCCCAGGATCGAGCCCCAAGTAGGGGTCTATGCTCAGCGGAGAGCCTGTTTGTCCCTTTGCCCCACCCCACTCCCCCTGCTCATGATGTCTCTCTGTCTGTCTTTCAATAAATAAATAAAATCTTAAAGCAGAAAGAAAGAGGGGCGCCTGGGTGGCTCAGTGGGTTAAGCCTCTGCCTTTGGCTCTGGTCATGATCTCAGGGTCCTGGGATCCAGTCCCATATCGGGCTCTCTGCTTGGTGGGGAACCTACTTCCTCCTCTCTCTCTGCCTGCCTCTCTGCCTACTTGTGATCTCTCTCTGTCAAATAAATAAATAAAATCTTTAAAAAAAAAAAAAAAGAAGAAGAAGAAGAAGAAGGAAAGAAAGGAAGGAAGGAAGAAAAAGAAATGGAGCCTGAAGATGGGACTGAATTGCTGCGATCTCATGATAAAATTTGAACAGATGAGGAGTCGCTTCTTATGGATGAGCAAAGAAAGTGGTTTCTTTTTTTTTTTTTTTAAGATTTTATTTCTTTATTTGACAGAGACACAGAGAAAGAGGGAACACAGCAGGGGGAGTGGGAGAGAGAGAAGTAGGCTTCCCACTGAGCAGGGATCCCAATGCAGGGCTCAATCCCAGGACCCTGGGATGATGACCTGAGCTGAAGGCAGATGCTTAACGACTAAGCTACCCAGGTGCCCCCCAAAATTGGGTTTTTTTAGGATTTTATTTATTTATTTGACAGACAGAGAGAGATCACAAGTAGGCAGAGAGGCAGGCAGAGAGAGAGGGAGAAGCAGGCTCCCTGCTGAGCAGAGAGCCCAATGCAGGGCTCTCAGGGCTCCCAGGACCCTGGGATCATGACCTGGGCCGAAGGCAGAGGCTTTAACCCACTGAGCCACCCAGGCGCCCCCCAAAATTTGTTTCTTGAGATGGAATCTATTCCAGGTGAAAATGCTGTGAAGATTGTTGATATGACAACAAAAGAATTAGAATATTAAATAAACTTAGTCAATAAAGCAGTGGCCATGTTTGAGAGGATTGACTCCAATTTTGAAAGAAGTTCTACTATAGGTAAAATATTATTTTTGTGGGTGAAATATTATTAAACAACATTGCATATTGGCAGACAAATCATTCATGAAAGGAAGAGTCCACTGACGGCATAGATTCATAGTTGTCTTACTTTAACAAATTGCCACAGCCACCCACTCTTTCAGTCACCCTGGTCAGCAGCCATAAACATTGAGACAAAACCCTCCACCAGCAAAAAGATTATGACTCACTGAAAGCTCAAATGATGGTTTGCATTTTTTAGCAATCAACTGTTTTTAAATTATATACATAGATTTTTAGACATAATGCTATTTCACACTTAATAGTCTACAGTATAGTGTAAACATAACTTTTATATGCACTGGGAAACCAAAAAAATCATTGACTCTCTCTCTCTCTCTCTCAAATAAATAAACAAAATCTTAAAAAAAAAAAAAAAAGACCTCAATAAGACTCACCTGACTTCACCGTGCCAAATTCAGTGACCACACAGCAATGTCTAACCTCTAAGGGAAAGATTAACCTAAAATTTTTATACACAGTCAAAATGTATATTCAAATACAAAAGCAACAGGCAGACTGCTGAAAAAGGTACACAAGAGAGAAATCTAGCTAAACAAGAAAGATTGAAACTAAAGAATATGACACCAGAGAAGTGAAGGTAAAAGAATTGGAAGTGAAAATTCAATCAACTTAAATATAGAACCAAGATAAAACAATAGGGAAAACACAGTTTGAATAGAATGTAAATGTTATAAACAAAGAAAGAAAATTGAGTCCTTTCTTTCAGAGATGAGGAGAAAAATAGTAAACTACTTTCCTCTTCCCTTCCTTCTGCCTTTTGAGTTTGTTCTCTATATACGTGTTTTGTTTTGTTTTTTAACGTAGTCAGTACAGCTCTAGTTTACACTGTTCTATGGGAACGAACAACTCCAAAACCTCAGTGGCTCAACAGTACAAGTTTATTTCTTGCTCAGGTCGCATATCTAATACTGGTTGTCCCAGGGTTCTGGACTACACACTCACCTTGAGACCTAGACTGACAGAGCTTCATCATCTTGGAGCTGCAGCCCTGGAAATACCTGGCCCTCATGTCAACACACTAGGGGAAAGACTGCTGGACGGTGATCACTGGGCAATAAAAGGCTTCAGTCCAGAGGCAAGACTTGTCACTTTGACTACTAGCTCCTCTGACTTACAGCCCATTGCTCTGTCTTAACTGCAAAGGGACAAAAAATGTAAAGTCCAATGTTCCTGGCAGCAAAGGAGGACTGGGTGTGGGCAAGCTCTTAAAGGATCAACCTCGGCACAGGATGTGGCTCTGGCCAGTCAAATCTGCCTTCCTTGGACTTGAAGTACATTTCTAAGATGCAAAGTGTCCTGAATGATAGAGAGTCTTCTGTCTCTAGTCATTTTTGAAATAGACCTCCCTTCCTGGGGTGCTAAAGCCAGGAGCACTGTGTCTGGGGATTAGCTTCAGGATCTTATACTGGTCAGTGACACCCTTGCTGTCCTCACAGGACCTGTGGTAAGTTTCAATTTTGACTGTGGTTTTCCTGTGTGTCTGGTAGCCAACCTGTTTCACCAGGTCTCCAAAGATGTCCATGTTTTTCCATAAATTATTTATTTCCCTAAAGCAACCAAAGTGGATTTTTGTCATTTGAAACTGAAAACCCTTCCTGATTGTGGACTGCTATGCATATAGCAATTAGGACAATCACGTGACTGGGAAACTGCCCATTCTCATTTACTTGTTCTATGCTTATGGATGAGACTTATGATAGAAAAGCTGTATTTATGGGTTCGGCATAAAGGAGTTTACTCCCATTCCCCGTCGGGCTATTCCTACCAGAATTACCCTTGTTAGCTTGGACTTTTTTTTTTTTTTTAAGATTTTATTTATTTATTTAACAGAGAAAGAACACAAGCAGGGGTAGCAGCAGGCAGAGGGAGAGGGAGAAGCAGACTCCCTACTGAGTAAGGAGTCCAATGCTGGGCTTGATCCCAGGATCCTGGGATCATGACCTGAGCCAAAGGCAGCTGCTTAACTGACTGAGCCACCCAGGAGCCCCTTGTTTGGCCTTTCGGAGACCTTTATTACCTTAAGAATTAGAACAAAAGAAATAATGCATCCTATCAACTATGACAGGACATTCTTTCTCAAAAGAATTCTCTTCTCATCCCACTTCTTTCTCAAAACTGAGAACTTTGGATATTTTTAAAAGATATTTTATTTATTTATTAGAAAGAGAGAGCACAAGCAAGGGGGTTGGGGCCAAAGGAGAAGGGGAAACAGATACCCCACCGAGCAGGAAGCCCAATGAGATGATACAGGTCTCCATCCCAGGACCCTGAGATCATGACCTGAGCCAAAGGCAGTTACTCAACCAAGTGGGTCACACAGGTGCCCCCTTTGGATTTTTTTTTCATCAGTAATTGAACACTACCTGTAGCTCTACCAGCACTTTAGGGTGAGAGATAGAAATAATTTCTCAAGTACTAAACTGAAGCTAACTGCCAACTCCATTTTGTGAAGAAAAGTATGGTGTCAAGCAACTTCCAGCTACAAAAGGACACATAAAACCCACAGACTGGGAGGGAATATTTGCAAATCATATATCTAACTTGTATCCAGAGTATATAAAGAATATTTGTAACCCAATAATAAAAAGGATGACCCTATTAAAACATGGACAAATAATTTGATTTTGATATTGCTATATATCTATTATACACACACACACACATCAAGGACATATACATTAAAAGATATTAGGAGGGGCACCTGGGTGGCTTAGTGGGTTAAGTCTCTACCTTCGGCTCAGGTCATGATCCCAGGGTCCTGGGATCGAGCCCCACATCTGGCTCTCTGCTCAGCAGGGAGCCTGCTTCCCCCTCTCTCTCTCTGCCTGCCTCTCTGCCTACTTGTGATCTCTGTCTGTTGAATAAATAATAAATAAAATATTTTTTAAAAAATAAAAATAAAATGGGGCACCTGGGTGGCTCAGTGGGATAAGCCTCTGCCTTCAGCTCAGGTCATGATCTCAGGGTCATGGGATTGAGTCCCGCATCGGGCTCTCTGCTCAGCGGGGAGCCTGCTTCCTCCTCTCTCTCTGCCTGCCTCTCTGCCTACTTGTGATTTCTGTCTGTCAAATAAATAAATAATCTTAAAATAAATAAATAAATAAATAAAAATAAAAGATATTAGGAAAATGCAAATCAAAGTCACAATGAGATGGCACGTCACACACAGTAGGATGGCTACAATTTAAAAAGAGGAACAATAACAAGTATTGTCAGAGATGTGGAGTAACTGGAACCCTCTTCCATGGCTGGTGGGAATGTAAGATGGTGTGGCCAATCTGGAAAACAGTCTGGTGGTTCCTCCTAATGTTAGAGCTAGAGTTACCACATGATCCAGCCAATCCACTGCTCAGTTGACAACCAAGAGAAATGAAATACTTGTCCACAAAATATACTTGTACCCAAATGCTATAGCAGCATTATTCACAGTAGCCAAGAAGTGGAAACACTTTGAATGTCCGTCAACCAGAGAGAGGATAAATACAATGCAGTCTATCCACATTGTGGATTGTTATTCTGCAATGAAAAGGGATGGAGAACTGATACATGTTATAACAGGCAGGGACATCGAAAACATGATCCCCAGTGAAAGAAGCCAGTCACAAAGGCCTTATGTTATATCACTGCATTTGTATGAACTCCCCAAAAGAGGAAATCCATAGAGATAGAAAGTAGCTTAGTGGTCACCAGGGCCTGGGGGCAGGAGGAATGAGAAGGAGCTGCTAACCAGTATGGGGTTTCTTTTTGGAGTGATGAAAATGTTCTAAAATCAATTGTGTTGGTAGTACAACTCTGAACCACTGAATTGTATACTTTTTTAAAAGATTTTATTTTTAAGCAATCTCTACATCCAACCTAGGGTTCAAACTTACAACCCAAAGATCAAGAGTAACAGGCTGTATGGACTGAGCCAGACAGGTACCCCATGAATTGTATACTTTATTTTGTTTATTTTTATTTTAGAGAGGGCGAGACAGAGAAAGAGTGCGCCGGAGGTGGTGGGGGGGGAAAGATGGAGAGAATTTTTTTAAAGACTTTATTTATTTCACAGAGTGAGAAAGAGAGAGAGAGAGCACAAGCAGGGGGGAGTGGCAGGCAGAAGGAGAAGCAGGCTCCCCACTGAGCAGGGTGCCCCATGAGGGGCTGTATCCTAGGACCCTGGGATCATGACCTGAGCTGAAGGCAGAGGCTTTAACACACTGAGCCACCCAGGCGACCGCAGAAATTTTTTTTAAAGATTTTATTTATTTATTTGAGAGAGAGAATGAGAGAGAGAGAGAAAGAACACGAGAAGGGGAGGGCCAGAGGGAGAAGCAGCCTCCCTGCCGAGCAGAGAGCCCGATGCAGAACTCTGCCCCTAGACTCCAGGATCATGACCTGAGCTGAAGGCAGATACTTAACAAAGTGAGCCACCCAGGTGCCCCCAGAAACTTCTTTTGAGGCTTGAATAAGTTTGTTACTCTCATTTTCAGCTTTTGAAAGTGATTATGTTGGAAGAAAGGAGATCAGCTTCTTGCCAGTAAGAGCTAGTTAGAGTTTTGCCTTGGGGAATAACTGATTAGTTTGGGCCTAAGCCATATGTGGTGCCTGGGTGGCTCAGTCATTAAGTGTCTCAGGTCATGATGTGGGATCAAGCCCCACATCAGGCTCCCTGCATCAGGCTCCCTGCTCGGCGGGAAGCCTGCTTCTCCCTCTTCCACATCCCCTGCCCCTCCTTGCTGTGTCTCTGTCAAATAAATAAATAAATAAACCTTTCATATATATAT
>NW_019154162.1:4316847-4404692 GCF_002288905.1 Enhydra lutris kenyoni | reverse complement strand
ATATATATATATATATATATATATATATATTTTTTTTTTTTTTCCCAGTGCTTGACACCCCTTCCCTTGTTCTCCCTCACCTTGTCCAAGGAGCATCTTCCGAAGACCAAAGTGAGAGCCTAATCATGTTTCCCTACCATCATGTCCAGGATGTGGGTAGAGGAAGGACCTCGAAAACCCTTTTCACTAAAGCCCTGGGACCTAAAGCTTTATAGAGAACATTGAAAGGAATGAATAAATCTAGACATTGGCAAAAAAACCAAGGATTTCCTTGCTTGTCCCTCCACCCATGCCTTTCTCGATAGGGCTTCCCCTGGAGGACTGCATCTCAGAATGAGCCAATACCCTTCAGTGTAACAAGTCTCTCATCTGGAAAGTTCATGGGTCAGGATAACTAGCACTGGATAGAAGTTGCTGCTTTTTAGGAAAGACAGCTTCTAATACATGGCCGTAAGCACCCACCTGGGCTCTGAGGTCTGGGTGGTGCCCTGGATGGGGCTGGCAATTCTTCGGCAGGATGGCTAGGTCACTCTAATTTTAGGGCCTCAATATCCTTGTCTGTAAAATAAAAAGTTTGGATTGAATAATTTCTAACTCTTGGATTACAGTTTCTTTTATTTATTTATTTATTTATTTATTTGTCAGAGTGAGAGAGCACAAGCAGGGGGAGCGGCAGGCAGAAGGAGAAGCACACTCCCCACTGAGGAGGGACCCAGAAGCAGACTCAATCCCAGGACCTGGAGATCATGACCTGAGCCAAAGGCAGACCGTTAACCCACTGAGCCAGCCAGGCACCCCCATACTAGTAATATATAATCTTATCTTATGAAAGGGCAAATGCTTTCAAGGCAGCATTGGCCAATAGGTCCCTAAGAGTGGGCTTCCCACTAACGTGAAGAATCCATGTTTGTCCACCCCAACTTTCAGGTGAGTTTCTGGAAGGAAAGAAAATGTAGGTCCTCCTGACCTACATCTCCCTCTGCTCCGCATAAGAAACTACTGTTCAGAGGTGTGTGTATCCTTCCCATCTTCTTTTCCACAGAGTGACATGCAGACAGATAAGCATGTTCAGAGACCAATCACAGTGATTTTAGGTCGTTGGCTTTTTCATTTCACAATTCCTTAGAGAGATTTATTTATTCATTCACATGAGTGGGGGTAGGGACAGAGGGAGAGGGAGAGAAGTAGACTCCCTGCTGAATGTGGAACCCTACGTGGGACCCCGTCCCACGACCCTGAGATCACCACCCCAGCAGAAATCAAGAACCCAGTGGAAATCAAGAGCCTGGCTCTCAACTAACTGGGTCGCCCAGTCTCCCCTAGAGAGTTTTCTTTATTGGCCGTAGAGCTCCACCAGGCGATTTTTCCCAGATGCAAGGTTTTTTGTTTGGTTGGTTTTTTTAACTTTTTTTAAGATGTTATTTATTTGACACAGAGAGAGACAGTGAGAGAGGGAATACAAGCAGGGGGAGAGGGAGAGGGAGAAGCAGGCTTCCCAAAGAGTTGGAAGCCAGATGTGGGGCTCAATCCCAGGACTCTGGGATCATGACCCGAGCCAAAGGCAGACGCTTAACCGACTGAGCCACCCAGGCGCCCCCAAGGTTTTTTAACTTTTTATTATTATTTTTAAATAATCGCTACCCCCCAACATGGGGTTTGAATTCATGAACCTGAGATCAAGAGTCACATGCTCTACTGACTGAGCCAGCCAGGCACAGCCCAGCTGCATGTTTTTATTCCATGAACTCACTTATAATGCATTCTGGATTTATCCTTCCTAATGATGAAATTAGTAGCAAACATTTTCTTTTCTGTCATAAAAAAAAAATGCTACATATCCTTGCATTCGTGTTTGTGTGCACATATGCCTGATACCTAGAAACAGGGCTGTGACAAAAGGCAGCTCCCCAGATGCTGACCATTGCTATGTATCCTTCCAGTCTGTTTTCCAGACTGTAGCATGAAGATAGAGAAGCATACAGAGAAATATATGCGTACATAGAAATATATCCCAGTGTCCGTATTGTAAAAAAGTAAGACTGAGGTTGGATTTTGGATTTTGACAGGTGCTGCCAAGTCACTTTCCCAAAGGCTATACCACACAGTCCCTGCCTCTCCACACTCCCTTATACTGGAAAGTGTTGATAATGTTTACATTTTACCAGCCTAATGATAGAAACATGTTCTTTTTTTTTTAATATTTTATTTATTTATTGAGAGAAAAAGAGAGCATGAGAAGGGAGAGGGTCAGAGGGAGAAGCAGACTCCCTCCTGGGCGGGGAGCCCCATGCGGGACTCTATCCCAGGACTCCAGGATCATGACCTGAGGAGAAGGAAGTCACACAACCGACTGAGCCACCCAGGGGCCCTGATAGAAACATGTTCTAACTTACAATTTCCTAATTGCCAGTAGGACTGATGGTTTCAGTTTATGTTTATTAGCCATTTGCCTTACTTATGCTATGCATTGCCTATTTATTATGGTCGACTTTTCTTTGTTTTTTATTTTTTGGATTTTTTTTCTCTTTCTTATCAATTTGCAATTAGACTATCACCATCGTGGATATTAGCCTTTTGATTATCACTCAGTTTCCCGTTAGCCTGGTTTTCCTAAGAATTTCACTACTACTTCCCTTTTGTTCACCATCATGTTAGCAACCCTTTACCTTGATGTTATCATCTCATTTCAAGAAAACAAAACAAAACAAACACTGAGCTCCTAATTTGCCCTCTTTTTTAAATATTAAGTTCTCAGGGCACCCGGGTGGCTCAGTGGGTTAAAGCCTCTGCCTTCAGCTCGGGTCATGATCTCGGGGTCCTGGGATGGAGCCCCACATAGGGCTCTCTGCACAGCGGGAGTCTGCTTCCTCCTCTCTCTCTGCCTGCCTCTCTGCCTGCTTGTGATCTCTCTGTCAAATAAGTAAATAAATAAATCTAAAAAAAAATTAAGTTCTCTTATACCTGGATATGAAATATTCATGCAAGTCAGCAAGGACCTTGAGGTTAGCCAAACAAGTGTTTCCCCCAGAACATTCAGGAACAATTACTCTGAACCTACCTCGTACACAGCAGCACAAAGCCACTCCTTCTGAGCACCTTTCTTTCCCCTTCTCTGTGTAGGAAGCCCACATTTGTTCAGGTGGCTTGTCCACAGGCTCCCCTGCTTTCAAAGAGTTGGTCCGCAGAGGCAGAATGCAGGTGTTTGCTCCAATGTCACTTCCTCTGCAGCACATTTGTCTGGCTCTCGGCTTTAATACCTTTTTTTTTTTTTTAAAGATTTTATTTATTTATTTGACAGAGAGATCACAAGCAGGCAGAGAGGCAGGCAGAGAGAGAGAGGAGGAAGCAGGCTCCCCGAGAGAGCAGAAAGCCCGATGCGGGGCTCAATCCCAGGACCCTGAGATCATGACCGGAGCCGAAGGCAGCGGCTCAACCCACTGAGCCACCCAGGCGCCCCAGGCTCTCGGCTTTAGATGCATCTACTTATTCTTGATGTCTGATGTCTATATTCTATGAGTGTATGTTAAGGATCCTGTATATCTAGAAAACTATAACGTGTGGCCTTTTAGCCTTTGCAGGGCCAAGGTGACAGGAGAGAGTATAGGGACTGCAGGAGGTGATGTCCCTCCTCCCTTCTGATGGGTAAGTAAATATTGGGACATATTATTGGGGCTATGCCTGATGTCATATCTGGGTTATAGCAGGATCGGAGTAGGTGGTAGCAATCATTACCGTGCATGTTAATATAATTTTAAAATCACGTTTCCACAAGCACTTAATTGTATGGCTTTATCTCCTAAACTTCACAGTACAGCTAAGAGGCATCTTAATCTGCACTGATATCATTTTCTGCTGAGTTTCCTGAAATGTCCAGGCTGAGATGTAGGTGCAAGACGCCAAGATTGGCTCTTGTTGGCAGTTAGTAGACAGGAAAAGCTTCCATAAAACATAAAATTGCCATTAGCTTAATTTTTTTAAGGTCACTCAGGAAGGCTGTATTTGGCACCACTGTCTTGGCTCGGCCATTACCAGCAATAAGCTTAATGTGAACACATGGCAACTGGAACTGCAAATGTTTTCCTTGAAGGTAAGTTGGGAATAGCGTTTCTTGGAAAGTTTAACTTTCTAGGGCAATACTGGAATTTTCATCTGCAGACGCTTAAGGGTTAATGGCCACTGGAGAACCTGTATTTAAAGCTGCCTGCTGATTCTCCTGCCTGTCTGAGATTCAGACTGCAGGAAGGTGGGGTCGGGTCGTGGGCACAGCACAGCTCCCTGGTCCTCTGCATCACTCTTAGCTCTCACTGAGCTCTGCGGTGCAAACAGGTAGTGTAGGGACAGGGCCTTTGCATATGATGCCGTTTAATCTTGGTAACTCACCTGTTGGGCAGTTAGGAAGCTGAGCCTCAGAGAGGTTAAGGGACCTGCTCAGGAGGTGGAGGAGCGAAACATGAACCCCACATCTCTGCGTGTTTTTCCTTGTACACTTCTGCTCTCTCGGTGGAAGTGGCGGACTGCTGATCTTTCTTTTCTCACCCAGATTGGTCATTTGCATGTTCGGGCTTTCACCTAATGAGCTGATAAGAGCTGGAAAATAACTAATGAATGTAAAAACAGGCGCCTTACATCTGCGATCTCTTAATCCTCACAGTTCTAAGAGGTAAACCTTTGAACTTTTTATTTGAATACTGTCATTGATTTTTTTTTTGAAGTAGAAATACATACAGAAAAGTACACAAATCCTAAGTATCCAGCCTAATAGGGTTTCACAAAAGGCGCCCTTCTGTGTGATCATTGTGGGATTACTAAAAATAAATAAACTTCAAATCAGAATCCTTTTTTTTTTAAAGATTTTATTTATTTATTTGAAAGAGAGATCACAAGTAGGCAGAGAAGCAGGCAGAGATAAAGGGGGAAGCAGGCTCCCCGCTGAGCAGAGAGCCCAACTCGGGGCTCAATCCCAGGACCCTGGGATCATGACCTGAGCCAAAGGCAGAGGCTTTAACCCACTGAGCCTCCCAGGCACGCCTCAAATCAGAATCTTTAGTAAAAGTCCCATAACTTTTACTAGAATACCCCAGATGTCCCCATTGCAAGGCAGGTCAGTAATACTTATTTTAATACTTATCTTAAGTAAACATTCTTTCGGCAGGTGCCGAGTTCCTAATATGCACCAGATGCACGGAGTGTGCTCTCCTGGCTAGGCTCCGTTCCCACATATGCTTCCTTTTGGAGCCAGAGAAAGTGCCTGCCTGTCATTATGGTTCTAGCATCAACTCTCAGATTTTCTCTGCCGCCAACTGGATGTCCAACAACTCAACTCAACTCGGTTCTGATGCTAAGTACTCAGAGTTAGCGGCAGACCCCACAAGTTTAAGGATTCACTGCCACAGAACTAGCCCCCCTGCAGACGCCAACTGCAAGTCCTGGCCACCCATACTTCTGTTGGAGCAGCTACAGACCAGGGGTCTCATGACCCCCCTCCTAAGCTTCTGTGCTTGGCTAGAATGACTCACAGAACTTTCCTTATGTTTACTAGTTTATTATAAAGCATACAATTCAAGAACAGCCTAAAGGTATTTGGAGCTAATATGGAGCACCCACACCTCCAAGCACACCTCCCTCCCAGCACCTCACTGTGTTCATGGATCAGGAAGCTTCCAGAACCTGCTTAGATACTTTTATAGGGATCTCATCACATATGTATGATTGGTTAAATTATTGGCCAATGGTGATCAAATTCAATCTCCAGCTCCTCTCCCTGCCCCAGAGGTGAAAAGCTCTAAATTCCAACCATCTCTTCATGCGGTTGTTTCCCCTGGCAACCAACTGCATCCTGAAGCCATCCTTGGCCTCCAAGAGCCACCTCATTAGCATAAACTCAGGTACAGACAGGCTGACTGGGTGGTTCAGTTGGTTAAGTGTCTGCCTTTGGCTCAGGTCCCTTATAGTATGTGTTTTTTACCACAGTTATAAAACATCTAATTGTGAGGACAGTCCTGGCACACATGAAATAAACTGAAAGCAAAGGAAGATAATGGTTAATTAAGGACTAAACTGTGAAGTGCTATTGGAGCTTAGAGAATGGAGATGCAATATTAGTTTGATTATTGGAACGGGTTTGAAAGAAAGGCAAAAACTGAATTCAACCTCGAAAGAAGACAGTGGCAACAATACGGAAACCAGTATATTATTAGAGAAATTAAAGTAAAAAAATAAGGTACCTTTTTTACAACCTAAGACAAAGACTTTTCAGTGAGGAATTAGTGAACTGATAAACAAGCACATGCTGGGGCATATCTTCAATCCTCCCTCTCATCTCCGTTTGTTCCTGCTAACAGAACCTGTAACAGAACCCCACCGACCAAGGGGCTTCAGCAACACACGCTGACTCCTCACAGCTTTGGAAGCTTTGGAGCTTTGGAAGATCAAGGCACCAACAGATTGATGTCTAGTAAGGGTTCATTTCCTGGTTCATAAACAGCTGTCTTCTCGCTATGTCCTCACATGGGAGAAGGGGTGAGGGAGCCCTGTGAAGTCCCTTTTAGAAGGGCACTGGTCCCATTCATGGGGACTCCACCCTCATGACCTGATCACCTCCCAAAGGCCTCACCTCCTCATACCATCACACTGAGGGTTAGGTTTCAACATACGGATTTTGAGGGGGACACAAACATTCAATCTATGGCACTTCTGTGGTTATAAAGGAATTCATGTAGTGTGTATTTTTAAAAAGCACTTCCTTTACAGTTATTCGAAAGGCATTTAGTTAGGATATCTTGGGGCACATTCTTCTTTCTGCCGAGGTTCCTGAAATATCTCACAAAAAGTGTCACTTTGTAATGAGAATTTGGCAGAAATTTTCTGCTGGAGTAGTTGAAGTCTATGGGCCTTAATTATAAAGTTGGCTAATATAGCTCGTTATAACACAGTAGTTTGGATGTAGGAGCCAGTACTAAGTCTCACATGGATAAAGGGGAGTGCCTTTCAGCCCAGCTGATTTGTGGCTTCCTTGCGCTTTATTCTGGCCCCATCTCCTCAACATCTCACTCTTCTTGTTAAGAGCCTGGATCAGATCAGGTGACGTGTCATGTGAGGGCACAATGGCCAGCCCCTCAGATAGACAGGAACAACAGCCAGGTCCCCAGAGCCTGCCACTTCTTTGGTATCTGCGAATAGAAATGCCGAGCTGGTGAAGAAGAACCAGTTTTCTTGAAGCTGCTGAAACAATATTCATGTCTCCTCTCCAGTGAGCTCTGTTTGGAATGTGAGAAACTATAACCTCTTTTAGCTGGGGACCTGTCCCCACTACTTCCTTCCCCCACTGGCTTCCAGGGAAGGGAGGAAGCATTACACATTGCTGTGTATTACCTGTATTTTGTGAGCTTTCTCTTTAGAGGAAAAAGAATGGTTTTTGTTTTTTTTAAATTCTGGTTCTACTGCTAGAACTAAAAAGTTACTCCTTAATGAGATTGACACAAAAGAGGGTTAGAAAAATGGGCAGCTGCTTGAACAAAAATCTTCTGACTTATTTAGGGATCTTCCATTTTTGTCAAGATGGAAGATGGGGCTTAGGTAACACAGGATAATTTTTCTCAAATACACTCCCCCTTCCTTTAGACTCTGGGAGTTTAGCAACTCCCTCATTCAGAGTAGAGGCATCTTGTCTCCTGTTATTTGAATTGTTCCAAGGACTCTTTATAGTTTGTTCTTTTAATAGAAGATATAATTTATCACATGAGTCTGGGGTAGTTTTACCTTCAGGCATGGACTCTTTCAGAGGTTCAAACAATATACCCAGTGTGGTTCCTTTCCAGCTGCTCCAGGTCATGTGCTACATGGTAGCAAGACAGCAGTCAGCAGTGCCAGGAGAAAGACAAGCTGTGACTTGCTCAGAAACTGTCTTTGGCCTGAACTGGGTCATGCGGTCATGCTTGAGCCATTCACTGGGACGGAGAGGACGAGAGATGCCAGGCCTGGATCCCATCCATGCAAGGGAGATGAAGCTGAACTGACCTAAGCAGAGGCTGGAAAGCAGTGGAGGTGTGCTCCTTGGGCACCTCACCGCACGCACCCACCAGCTCCTGCTCCTCGAGCTCCATCCAGGCGGGTGCGTTTATCAATAGTTAGTTCGTTTTTACTGCTGAGTAGTATTTCATGGTGTGGACCTATAACAGTTTCTTTCACCATTCACCCGCTGAATGAGGTCTGATCTGTTCATAGTTTCAGGCTAGTATGAATACAGCGGCTATGGGCAATCATGTAAAGGTTCTCACGAAGACATAAGTTTTCGTTTCGCTAGGTAAAATGTCCAGTGGTGTAATTGTTAGGGTGTAGGGTTAAGAAACTGCAAAACTGGGGCGAGAAGGTGGCTCAGTGGGTTAAGTGTCTGCCTTCAGCTCAGGTCATGATCCCAGAGTCCTGGTATCGAGCCCTGCATCAGGCTCCCCGCTCAGCCGAGAGCCTGCTTCTCTCTCTCTCTCCCTCTGCTACTCCCCCTGCTTGTGCTCTCTCTCTGTCAAATGAATAGATAAATTATCTTAAAAAAAAAAAAAAGAAAGAAACTGCCAAACTATTTCCAAAGTGGACTTACAATTTTACATTCCCATGAGCAATGTATGAGCCATCCCATTTTCTCTGCATCCTCACCAGCATTTTGCATGCCCACTACTTTTTATTTCAGCTGTTCTCGTAGGTGTGTAAGAGATCTCAGTGTGGTCTTAACGTGTCTAATGAAAGTGACATTGAGCATCTTTTCCTGTGCTTGTTTTCCTTCCATATATCCTCTTCAGTGAAATGTTTATTCATGCATTTTCCCTATATTCTAATTGGATTGTTTGTTTCTTACCATTAAGTTTGAGAGTTCCTTGTATATTCTAGAAATGAGCTCTTTATCAGATATGTGGTCTGCAAAGATTTTCTCCCAGTCTGTAGCTTGTACTTTTACCCTCTTAAGAGGACCTTTCATAGACAAAAAGTTTTTATGAAGTCCAATTGATTGATTTTTTTTCTTTTGGATAGTACTTTTGGTGTCATATCCACAAATTATTCAACAAGCCCAGGTCCTGAAGGTCTTCTGCTGTTTTCTTCTAAATGTTCTATAGTTTTACACTTCACTTTAAAACCTATGATCCATTTTGATCCATTTTGAGTCAATTTTTGTAAAAGGGGGTAAGCCAAGGTATTTGGTTTTTTTGTTACTCCAACACCATTTGTTTGAAAAGACTCTCTTTTCATCCATCAAATTGCTTTTTTATCTTTGTCAGAAACCAGTTGGTTGGTCTTATGTAAGCTATCATTTTGTTCTCTATTCTGGGAACTACGTGTTTGTCCCTCAGCCAATACAGCAGTCCTGATTACTATATCCATATACGGAAACCAAAATATCAGGTAGAGTGAGTCTTCCTACTTTTTTTTTCAAAATTCTTTGAGATATTCTAATTCCTGTTTTTTTCTATGAGAATTTCAGAATAAGCTTTTCTATGTTTACCAAAATCCTTGGTAGAATTTTGGTAGGAATTGCATTGTATCTATCTATATATACCAATCAATTTGGACAGAACCAATATCTTTGTTGAGTCTTCCAATCCATGAACACAGTATGTCCTTTCATTTTTTTTACCTTTTTAAAATTTCTTTCAACAGCATTTTGTAGTTTTCTTTATATATGCCCTTACATATTTTGTTGGATTTACACCCAAGTGTAAGTGAAGGAGATGCTCTGTTCCCCTCCCCATCCTGGGCCCTGCTTGCCCTTTCTCCCTGCATTCCCCTTCCTACAGCTTTGTGTAGTTTCGAAGAAAGAAGATCCCTAGTTTGGTATGTCTGGGCTCTGCCAGGGTCCTAAGGCTTTAAAGCTTAGGAACTCAGTTTCTACAGAAGTTAAGATCTCTGCCCTGAGGAGCACCTGGTTGGCTCAGTGGGTTAAAGCCTCTGCCTTTGGCTCAGGTCATGATCCCAGGGTACTGGGATCGGGCCCCACATCAGGCTTTCTTTTCAGCGGGGAGGCTGCTTCTCCCTCTCTCTCTGCCTGCCTCTCTGCCTACTTGTGATTTCTGTCAAATAAATAAATAAATAATCTTAAAAAAAAAAAAAAGATCTCTACCCTGAGAAGTGAGAAAATATTCACAGCATGGGTAGCCTTCGAAATTGCTCGGCTATTCACCAGACACATTTGTGGCCAGTGCTGTAGCTACATGGCACGTCACACTTTGACACGTTCACCATACTAGCTGCAGGGCTTCAGCCGGACAGCCTTCATGATCTGGTCAGTAGGGAGGGACGGTAAGGTCAGTGAACAAGGATTCCTGATGCTTTCCAGCATTTCCAGCCTCTTTTCCTTTGCATTGGTGTCACCCTCACCACTTCGTCTTTTCCATTGCTTCATTATATGTTCAGTGACTTCCAATCAACATGGTTACTTTTTGTTGTTCCTGAGCAAGCCCCAAGCAAATTGTAATCTTCTTCAGCACAAATCAGTATCTGTGCTTGTAGCTACTCACCAGCTCCTGCTTTCTGGGTCCCATATCTTGCCTTTCCTTTTTAAATTTTTTTCCTTTTTTTCTTTTTTCATTACTTTTTCTCCTTTCCTGCCATGGTGAGATGTTGTTTATTTAGTCTCATTGTTCCTCCATCTCTGCACATAAAGGTCTCTACTAGAACACTGCAGAGGAAAACAATGGTTGTCTTGAATTGCTCTTATGTTTCCATCTCTGAGAAACGTAAAGTCACTATATGCAGAAAGGCCTTCGGGTTCCTGGGTGGCTCAGTCAGTTAAGTGACCTACTCTTGATTTTGCTCAGGTCATGATCTCAGGGTCTTCAGATCGAGCCCCAGGTCAGGCTCCACACTGAACATGGAGCCTGCTTAAGATTCTCTCTCTCCCTCTTCCTCTGCCCTGCTTGTGCTCTATTTCTCTCTCTCTCTCAAAAAAAAAAAAAAAAAAAAAAATCCTTGTAGCATTTATAAGGTACTAACTCTTGGAATGTGTCCCACTGACCTCAGAGAGGCCTAAGAAGGGAAAGTATATCTGACCTCAGGCTCTTTCCTTCCCTTGGTGTATATCTAGTTGCTGCAGCTTTAGGAGGTTTAAGAGCTAGAAGTTCAGGAGCTCCACAAGCCCTAAGGTGCTAGACAATTCAGGGAGGATGACAGCTTTCAGCATTCTTGGGAGAAGGCCCAGAACTTCTAAGTTTTTAACCAGGACCCAAAGGAGTTGCAACTGGCATATTCCTGGGGTGGGGGTGATGGGGGGAGTTGGGGGAGGGATTTTTATTTTGGTGAAAACTTTAAAATAAAAATTTTATTTTGGTGATGGCTGCACTGGTAGTTACCAGGTTACCACGCCAAGCCTGCCCTTCTCAGTTCCACTCCAGTGATGCTTGGTCTGGCTGTCTGCAAACCACATTTCCCAGAACTCCTTGCCACCTGATTTCCTTTTTAGGCTCTGCTGACAGGAAGTGCTGGTGAGACCCTGGAAGGTGGGAGAAGGCAAGCATCTCTTCCTGTTTGCAGCTACTGTGGTCCTCCTCCAGTAACTGCAGAAAGTTCCAAATCCCCACTACTTTGGTTCTCTGAGCACCAGCCCAAGGGCACCCCACAAAGGTTCGAGGACCAGGCACACAGTACCTTCTTTTTTTTTTTTTTTTTTTTAAGATTTTATTTATTTGACAGCCAGAGATCACAAGTAGGTAGAGAGGCAGACAAAGAGAGAGGGGGGAGGCAGGCTCCCTGCTGAGCAGAGAGCCCGATGTGGGGCTTGATCCCAGGACCCTGGGATCGAGACCCGAGCTGAAGGCAGAGGCTTTAACCCACTGAGCCACCCAGGCGCCCCCACACAGTACCTTCTCAAGAGGTTCCAGCACCAGAGGTAAAATGGTTGGTCAATCCAGCACCAGCCTCTGGGGGCCTATCCTTCAAGGTCCTATATTCTGGTAATGCTAAATCTTCCCTAGTATTCTCTAACCCCTAAAGGTGATAGCTACTTCTTAATTTTGCTAATTTTGGGATCACTTCAACATCTACTTCATACCCTTAGACTGTATAACCAACTCCTTGTATTAAATGCCTTTTGTTTTAAATGCCTAGTGTGATTTCTATTTCCTGGACCCTAATTGGTATAGTACTTGGTACCAGGATTAGGAGTTATTCTCCGCCTCCCAGAACACACATGACTTTCTAATGCATCTAAAGTACTTGCCATCTCCTGCTCATCATGTCCACTCAGCAAGATGTCACCAATGTAATGGATAAGTGTGATGTTCTGTGGAATGCCAGGAAGATTAAGTTCTCTGCAGGCACGTTTACAGTGAAGAGAAGGATAGGTGACATAACCCTGAGGCTAGACAAGTGAAGACGTGTTCCTATCTTTGAAATACCTCTTTCCTGACTGGACCCTGATGGATATAGTAGCCATTTATAACTATTGCAATTTGAGGATGAACCACACAGGGTTCCAAAAAACATGAGATCTTGTAGAAAGTCTTAAATCTCTAGACTCAGAGAAGGAAACAAGATTTTTTTAATACTGCTGGATAAACACATTGTGGCATATTCATTCAATCTGTATTGAATGACATAGTACTCAATGTAGCAAAGAAAAGGAATGAACTATGCCTGCACCCAAGCAGAGAGATGCATTTCTGTGACATAATGTTGAGAAAAAGAACCCAAACAAAAAGAATACATACTATATGAGTCTGTTTCTATGATATCCAAAAACAAACAAAACTATCTCTGGTGATATAAGTCAAAATAATGGTTATCTTCTGCACAGGGATTAGTACCTGGGTGAAGGCACAAACAAGGGAGTCTGCTGAGTTGCTTGAAATATCTACATCTTAATTTGGATGGATTTGTACATTCTAGGGGCACCTGGGTGACTCAGTTGGTTAAGTGTTTGCCTTTGGGAGACACCTGGGTGGCTCAGATGGTTGGGCGTCTACCTTCTGCTCGGGTCACGATCTCCAGGTCCTGGGATCAAGCCCTGGTCAGGCTCCTGGCTCAGTGGGGAGTCTGTTTCTCCTTCTCCCTCTGCCTGTGCACTCTCCGTCTGTCTCTCTCTCTCTCAAATGAATAAACAAAATCTTTAAAAACAAAAGAAAAAAAAGCTTCTGCCCTCAGCTCAGGTCATGATCCAGTGTCCTGGGCTCCTGCCACGTTGGGCTCCCTGCTCAGAGAGAGGCCTGTTTCTTCCTCTCCTCCCTACTCATGCTCTCTCTCAGTATCTGTCTCTCTCTCCCAGATAAACAAAATCTTAAGAAAAAAAAAAAAAATTTGTGCATTCTACTTGTGTATGTTATATCTCAGTAAAAAAGTAATATAAAATTCTCAGTACAGACTAGATATTAAGAGTCTTTATAAAATAAATAGATGTGTGAGTTGAGCTTTCCAACTTGGCTTCATTTATTTTACCAGTAATAGCGAGAAGTTTAGAAACTTCTTGATGTTAAATTGTGTACCCAAGGGACATACAAAGTCTTAAAATACATACATCTTTTCAGAGTAATGTGGTTTAACTCTACCACAGAGAAAATACCATGGGTCTTATCAGTTTGTCAAGAAATACTATCAGAAATATTTCATACTGTCAGAAACGTATTTCATATTTCTGAAACACTCAACCCATGTAGACATTGGTATATGCAGATATTTATTTATTTATTTATTTATTTGAGAGAAAGCACATGCATGCATGCGAGCAGGGGAAGGGGCAGAGGGAGAGAATCTTTAAGCAGAATCCCCACTGAGGATGGAGCCCAAAACAGACCTGGGGCTCAATCCTATGACTGATGAGATCAAGACCTGAGCTAAAATCAAGAGTCAGAGGGCGCCTGGGTGGCTCAGTGGATTAAAGCCTCTGCCTTCGGCTCAGGTCATGATCTCAGGGTCCTGGGATTGAGCCCCGCATATATGGCTCTCTGCTCAGCGGGGAGCCTGCTTCCCTCCTCTCTCTCTGCCTGCCTCTCTGCCTACTTGTGATCTCTGTCTGTCCAATAAATAAATAAAATCTTTTAAAAAAATAAATAAAAATAAATAAAAGCAAGAGTCAGATGGTCAATCCACTGAGTCACCCCTGCAATCCAGTAAACATTTATTTTAATCAAATTAGAATTTATCCTCCCTTGTAAGTACCCAACTGGACTTACCCTGTGGAGGGTACACGAGAGGCAGGCACCATCTCTGAAGCAGATTACAGTCTCTGTGTACTTGCTTTTTGTGGAGGCCAGAGCACAGATTCAGTCTCTGCATCTCCTCCTAAGACTGGACCCATGTCAGCGTGGAAAGTGGGACAGATAAAATCTGTGTTACCCATTGAAATCTCTTGCAAAAACTTATTTCATTACTATGGGTTGACAAATGCCTTTAGTGCATCAGTGCATTGCTCGTCCAAGGTGCAAATCCAAAAGAATGGGAATGTCTGTTGTACAGGTCAATTTCATGTTTATCACAACATCCTGATACTAATAAGTTTCACAGTTATTGAGCATCTTTGACATGCTAATCCTATAATAGCTTCATATTTGTAAACTTATTTAAATTAAATAATCACCCTGAGTTGTTATGCTTTAACTTGCTCTAGGTTCACAAGTATTCAGTGTCAGTGCTGGAATTTGAACACAGCCTGATTCCAAAGTGCACTCTCTTCATCATTACCATATGTAATTTTTTAGATACAGCCACTTTGGAAAACAGTGTGGAGATTCAAATTGAGCTACCCTATGACCCGGCAATTACACTACTGGGTATTTACCCCAAAGATACAGATGCAGTGAAAAGAAGGGCCAGCTGTAGCCCAGTGTTAATAGCAGCAATGGCCACAATCACCAAACTGTGGAAAGAGCCCAGATGCCCTTCAACAGATGAGTGGATAAAGAAGATATGGTTCATATATACAATGGAATATTACTCAGCCATCAGAAAGGATGAATACCCAACTTTTGTATCAACAAGGACAGGACTGGAGGAGATTATGCCGAGTGAAATAAGTCAAGCAGAGTAAGTCAATTATCATACGGTTTCAGTTATTTGTAGAACATAAGGAATAACATGGAGGACATTAGGAGAAGGAAAGGTAAAGTGAAGGGGGTGGAAATCAGAGGAGGAGATGAAGCATGAGAGACTCTGGACTCTCAGAAACAAACTGAGGGTTTTAGAGGGGAAGTCAGTGGGGGGATGGGTGAGCCTGCTGGTGGGTATTAAGGAAAGCATGGATTGCACTGGGTGTTATACGTAAACAATGAATCTTGGAACACTACATCAAAAACTAACATAACACAATAAAAAATTAAAAAATAAATTGAGATATAATTAACATATAATACTGTGTAAGTTTAACATGTACAATCTGTTGATTTGATACACTTATATAATGCAATATGATTATCACTACAGACTTAGTTAACACCTCTAACATGTCACACAATTATCATTTCTTTTTTGTGGTGGGAACAATTAAGATCTAGTCTCTTACATTACCATATATTCTTAACCATTCAAGGCAAGAAATGATGGGAAGCTGTGCATCTGGAAGCAGATGATTGGAGCTATTTTGATAAGATTAGTGCAGTTATATCATAGCAGATTGAGATGACATTTCAGGATCATGCAGAGGGCTTGAGCTACAGTTCCCTTCCCCAACAATATTACATTCCTATTACTTGTTGGCTTTCTTCTCTATTTATTCGGGTCACAAATAATGAGTGCATGACTCCTATATACCAGGTTTCTCTATTTTGTGTAGGAAATGAGAAAATAAGTAAGACACAGCCTCTTCTGTATTTCTGGCATATACTGCCCTCTGTTTCTTCCTCCTGTTCATAATTTCATTCTGCATACTTTTGCATTAGTTCAAACTGTTGCTTACGGATAGGAGGTGACCTCAAAGTGACTTTTTAAAAGTCCAGACTCTTTGCCTTTTGGCATCAGTTAACAATGGCCACAGCATCTGGATCCTACTTCTCAGTAAAATGCCTCTTCTGACAGCTCAGTGCAAGGTTTGTTTTTGTTTTAATTTGGGAGTGTTTCAAGTCTAACTTAGTTCCATCATTTACTTCCTGACAGCTTGATAACCAGGGAGCAGTAACTCCCTTATCTGTGGGCTGTTTAATGATGCTGTACTAGAGCCCTGGGAGCAACAGACTTAGGCCCTTTCCAGATGCCATATTTTAGACTTCCAGCTGGAAAAAACTTCACTATGTGAAATTTATTCGGATTATTTTAAGTCAGGATTTTGTCTTCTTATTTAAAAACAGCAACAACAACAACAACAAAAACTGACCTCTGGGGGCGCCTGGGTGGCTCAGTGGCTAAAGCCTCTGCCTTTGGCTCAGGTCATGATCTCAGGGTCCTGGGATCGAGTCCCGCATCGGGCTCTCTGCTCAGCAGGGAGCCTGCCTCCTCCTCCTGTCTCTCTCTGCCTGCCTCTCTGCCTGCTTGTGATCTCTCCGTCAAATAAATAAAAAAAAATCTTAAAAAAAAAAAAAAACTGACCTCTGGCTTGCTGCCTCCTGTATTTCTGGCTGCAGGCCATATGATATCTAATTTGCAGTTCTTCAGGCAGACAGCGGTTAGAAACAGGCAAACGTGGCCTCACCAGCAGATAAGTGTGTCAAGACTGTGACAGGAATTGTGAAGACCGCTATAGAAATTGCTTTTTTTTTTTTAAAGTCGCCTCCTGTTCTCCAAAGCATAGCTGTCTGTTCCTTTCTCTGTTGTCGTTCACCAGGTTCTCTTTGGGAGCTTGGGTCCAAGAGACACCAATCGAATACTCAGTTTCCTCAGTTTTTGTTGCCTACAGGTAATTATGCTAGAAGTCTGTAGTAGTAGATCTGATTATGCTTGAGTACATTATGCATTCTAGAGCAGAAGGTTTTTGCTGGAAAGCTTCACTGTCAGATACGATTTGCATTTTTTACTAGATACTTTTCTTTGCTCCTTGAGGACAAACATGTTAAGGACTCCTTTGTGCATAAACAGAAGAGCAAAACACAAAACAGTCTATCTGTGGGCTTGAGTCTTTGTTAACAAGATTGGCAATGCTGCAGGGCCTGTACAGTTTGTGTTTGGAATGGTGAGGGTGTGGGAGCAGGGCGGAAACAAGACTTAGTGCAACTCCATCTGTAATTAACAAAAATGCCAAGTCCTCAAATCAAATAGCAAGTATTGGAAATTGAAGTTATTACTCCTAATTTTTTTTAATGTTTTATATTGGTCTTTTTGAGACCCTTGCCCTGCTAATGCTGAGCAATGTTATTGGGCCTACTGAAATCCTGTCCTGTGGGTAATTGCATCTAAGTCCTCTCCTGCTTGGGAATTCAGGGGTTCAAGGCAGAAAGATGGACTCCCGATACCAAAGGCTGGGTGCTGTTTGCCCTTCTAGGTCCGTGAAGAGTCTGGCAAGGGGCCTGGAACACCTCCCTCAGGCATGGCCGTCGCCAGTCGGTCAGCTTGATTTACGCGGCTCTGAGCTGCCCCGTTCCTGGCTGCTTTTGAAGGCTGCGGCCGGGTCGCTTGAGGCAACATGACGCGTGGGCGCTTGCGGGGGAAGGGCCGTGGGCAGCTGGGTGACGGGTGCTAAGGCGGGCGAGGGCCAGGCCGCAGGGCCGGAAACCCCAGCATGGCACCGGCGCCTACAACGCTGCCCGCCGGGGCCCGCACGAAATCTCCCGGCGCGCTTCACGTCCGTTCGTAGAGGCCGGGCGGCCCGGCGTGCACTGCGCCCGTCGACCGTGCGGGTGGCTAAGCGGGCGGAACGTGGCGCTCAGATATGAGGCGGGCCAGCCGGCGCCTCCGGATCCTCGGCGACTACCCTTTTATTCCAACTGCCTGGGACTCGGCCCCACGAATGGAAAGCAGCCCTCTAAATTCAACCCCGTAGAGTCGGCGCCAGCCAATAAAGTGCGCGGACTCTGGCCACGTGACAGTAGCGGGGCGGTGCTCTGGCGGCTCCGGGATCTCTATGGTTTTCGCGGCTCGCTAGAGAGCGTGTGGTCCACTGGAGGACTCCCTACATTCTTCCTCCATTACCTCACTGCCTCCGGTTGCTGCTGGGATAGTGGAGGACTCGGGTCCCAGCTAGACTCAGTCCTCCAGCAGCCGGGGGAATACCTCTAGCAGTTCTTCCCTGCCGCCACCGCCGCCCGCCGCTTCCTCCTCCGCCCGCCTGCCGGCCTTCTTCGCCCCGCCCCGTCCGCGCCGCGCGTCCGGCCCGCCCGCGGGCCCGCTTCTCTCGGGAGCCCCCACCTAAGCGCATGGCTCCATGAAGCAGGAGAAGAAGGCAGAGCGCGAGAGGTCCCGTCCACCCCAGCTGCGTCTGGGCCAGGAGAAAAGGTGGGAAACTCGGGCTGCGCCGCGCCCTCTTCCTCCTCCTTCCCCGCCGGGCCCGGCCTCCCTCGGGCTGCTGCCGCCGTGCCCGCCGGGCCTTCTCACTCCAGAGCGAGCTGAGGGGCCCGGAAAGGGGTGTCGGGTCAGCGGCGGGGATCCCGGGGCAGCGTGGGGGAGGGGCTATCGGGTGGCGGGGGAAGAAGGCGAGCGGGGCCTGCGGGCCGCGTGTCCTCGCCGAGGGCAGGGGAGTCGGGAGGCATTGCTGGGGAGGGGTAGGCGGACGCCCCTGCCCTGGGCCGCGAGGTGAGGTGAGGCGAGGCCAGGCGAGGCTCCAGCTCTTTTCTGCACTCCCTCCAGGAAACAGTCTTGGGTCTATGTAAAGTTTGGTGGTCTCCGGCGCCGCCTGGCGGCCCCCACCCACTGTCCCGCCGCCCCCTCCCCCGCCCGGCGTCTGGATTCCACCCCCGCGGCTCGGCCCTCGGTGCCCTACCCGTCGCTCTGGCGTCTCCCCAACTCCCCTCAGAGCCTCGTACTCTCTTTCCCCACCCCTTTTTTTTCTTACCTTAAACCTTTCTCTCTGCGTGCTTTGCCCCTCCCTGCTCGGCCTCTCCTTGCCCACTCTCTCGTCCTTTTCTTGCCTAACTCTCTTCACGCGCACGCTTTTTCTCCTCTTCCTCTTCTCTATTTTCCAAGCCCCACCCTCACTCTCTGCTTCCTTATCCAGCCATAGCCCCATTTCCATTACCTCTCCACCTTAAACTCTTTGGGTTTTATGCCTCTCTCTCCTTTCCGGGCTGTGGGTTTTGCCCTTCATTCCTTGCCCTCCTCCCTTCCCTGTCCTGATCTGAACTCCTCACTTTGCCACACTCCCTTACCCTCATCCCTCTGGGCCTATCCTCTTTCACTGCCCTCTCCTTGGATAGTGTGGGTGGGGCTTGGAGTCTCCTGTTTACATCTTTGGGAATAGCTTAATTCTCTACTACTGCGGGGTGGGGAGAGTTGTTGAAGAGATTATGAGGAGATTTATGCAAAACTAGTAGTAAGGATGGATGACTCTTACCAACAATTATGTCCACCTGGGGTGACAAGATGGCCTGTCCTCAGGACCCTAGCATGCTGTCCAGTAATTCTTCAACACCATCTTTGCAGAGGATTTGGGAATGTGCTTGTATTCTGAAACCAGTGGAGAGCCTTGAAATGGTATATCTTGGCCTGAGAGCAAGTTTTGATCTAAATTAGTGGTGGAGAAGTTTTAATGTGTGTCTCATGTTCAGGTTCAATAAAACCTTTGATCCTCTGTGTCCTCCCTTCTTGGTGATGATGCTAAGGATGAGGTGATTCAGTGCATGGGACTGCCATTGCTACCTTATATTTAGATTTGGAAATGTTTTGAAGTAGGGAAAGCTTGTTCCTAGCTGTTGTTTTCTTTTTCTTTTCTTTTTTTTTTTTTTTCCCTAGAAATTGCTCAATGGAGTTGTAATTTTTCAAAAACCGTATCTTCTGGACTGCTTTGATTTTGTTCATTCACTGCACCTGCATTTCTGTCTTAGGTATAGGAAGAAGGAATGGAATCGGAAGGAAGAAAGTTCATTTCAGAGACAAAATAACTCCTCTCCTCTGTTATAGCTGTTCCCCTGGCAATACAAACTATCTGCTTTCAGTGAGTATTACCTTGGACATATTTAGAATGTTTAGAATTTGTTGCTATTGTTGGTTTTAGTCCTGTGCTAGGACATTAGGATGTAGGTTTACTTTCTCACTTGTATTTTTCTGCTTCCTTGAGAAGGTCCTAATACTAATGAATTTCCTTCTGCTTGCTCTCTTAAAGTAAATTCGTAAAGACAAGTTTATTTTCGGGCGCCTGGGTGGCTCAGTGGGTTAAGCCTCTGCTTTCGGCTCGGGTCATGATCTCAGGGTCCTGGGATCGAGCCCCGCATCCGGCTCTCTGCTCAGCGGGGAGCCTGCTTCCCCCTCTCTCTCTGCCTGCCTCTCTGCCTACTTGTGATCTCTGCCTGTCAAATAAATAAATAAAATCTTAAAAAAAAAAAAAAAAGACAAGTTTATTTTCCATAATCCCAGTAGAGTGACCTAGATAGTGATATAGTATTATGCTTACCCTTTACGTTTTTAAAAGTACATAAGGTCTGGCTCCCTCCCTTCCCAAGTTACTAATTTTTAAGACAACCACAGATCAAAACTCTGAGGTTAATGCAGTTCCTAATCAAGGTCAATTGTTGGGTCTCTTCCATATGGTTATAATCTTCAGAGATTTTTGGAACATTTTGCCCTAAATCTGCTATGGTGATACTATTTTCCGGAAAATTTTTTATTACAGCTGCATCCCCTTGAGTTTATTAAATGTGGTATGCTAACACTTGTAAGATAGTTTTTCACACTGCTTCACATCTTATTGGAGCCTTACAATCCCTCTGTGAGGGAGACGGGACAAATATTTTCATTTTACAAATGAAAGAACCAAGGCCCAAAAATATCTGGCACTTCGCCATAGATCACACAGTAAAGGGAAAGGAATCTAAAAACAAAACTTCTGACTCCTGTGTTTTTCTTTAAGCTAAGTTGAAATAAGAATATATAGTTCTGTGCATTTTTGTAAATCTGTGTAAGTTTTAAAAGCAGTTATATAGGTAGATCTCTATTTTACGGGATCACTCTCATCCTAAGATCAAGTGTATTTTGCGGGGAAATTTTTCAAACAGCAAGTATTTGGATATGTGTATGTGTATATTTTGAGGTTTCAAAAATACAAAAGTGATAGTTTGAAATGATTACCAGAATGTTTGTGGGTTTTTCATCTGACTATTTCTTGAAATAGTTACATAAGTAGGCCAGAATGACAGTTCAGGTGCCGTTTTCCTGCTCATACAATGTAATTATTAAGTTGAATTTCGGTTCAACTCTTTATCACAGAGGAAACAACAACCCATTCCCTTCTGTATAAAGCTTGATTTGAACAGACATCTGGACACTAGGTAATAACAAGAAAAACCAGAGACTCCTTTTTTTCTTTGCCTCTTTCCTACCTCCCAGATCTATTTGTTAGAAGGTCATGCTCCCCAGTAAGTTGTTTTAAGCTTATCTTCAAAAGGTGAATCTAGATTTTGTTTTTTCATCTCCAGGCTTTTCTAGACATTTTAATCTGGTTATTGTTTGAGATCTAACTTTGACACAGAGGTTCCATTAGTACTCATATGTCAAGACTTCTACAATAAATAGACTATTTAGCAAGTTTCATCTTTTTTTAGTGTGTGTATGTAAGCTTAAGAGAGGACTCTGGTAGATTAGAAGTGTGGGCAACTCAGACAGCCCAGTATTCATTCTCTGTATTTTCTGGCATCTCACAGTGGACAGATCAGTGGATGATTTATTAGAAGCCATTGCTCTGCAAAGAGGAAAAGCATCAAGGTCATTAGAGTAATAATTTCGTGTTAGTGATACAATCTTTTAGACTACAACTTAGTTCTTAAAGATTTTATTTATTTAAATACAAGGTAGTTGTTAATAGGATTTTGTTATGAGGGCATTTATTTCTCTAGAAATTTTAAGAATTTTAAGCTATTGTTCTTTGTAGTATACCCTACCATAGTGGTAGTGTTAATAATACTAGACACTCTAATAAATAATAGTTATGTGTTGAGGAATGCTAGATGCTTTTCATGGCTTATTCATTGAATGGTCACAGATCATCCTCTGTGGTATCAGGAACCTAAGTCCATAGAGATATGACAACCCACCTGAGTTTGTGTAGCCAGTACGTGACAAGTCAGAGTTAGAATTTGAACCTAGACTATAATCCCAGAGCCTAGGCTCTGTCCTCTGATGATGGGAGCTGCTCTGTGAAGATGTCAGTGAACTTGAGAAGCATGAGAGAGACCCGAAGCAAGGGAGGAAGGCCATCCTGCCCAGCTAGCCAGATCCATCGGGGTATCTTCACATCTTCCCCTCAATACTGGTCTCTATACCTTCTTTATAAACATTAGCAGTTTATGAGATACCATTTGTCCTAACTCCTGAAATAATAAATTATTTCCCAGACAAATAATATTCCAGTGCGTAGTTCTTAAAGCATCCCATCATTCCAAAAAAAAAACTTCTCAAATATAGTTTTAGAAGCTGGGCATGGCCTTTCAAAGGAAGGCCTTGAGCAAATCTAAAGTTAAATACCACCCAGGGCTAAGTCCAGGACTGACCAGTGACTAGTGTGTTTTAGCAAAGAAAGCAGCTGTAAGCATAAATCAAACCAAGACATTAATTTAAGGGATATCTGATCTAATTTTTAGAATGAATCGGCCACATTGGGTATTCATTTAGCTATGAATTAAACCATTCCTTGGTTTGGTCTGAATAGAGTTGACGTCAATAAGAATACATACTAGTAATTCAGTTTCCTTCAGCTTCTAACACACCTCACAGTAGAATCAAAGGTCTAAAGATTAGCTTGTGCCGTAAGCATTCTTTTTATAAAAAAGACAAACCAGTGAAATAACTCGGAGATCTGTAGATAAGATTGTTGGCATGGGGGGCACCTCGGTGGCTCAGTGGGTTCAAGCCTCTGTCTTCAGCTTAGGTCATGATCCCAGGTCATGGGAACCAGCCACATTGGGCTCTCTGCTCAGCAGGGAACCTGCTTCCCTGTCTCTCTCTCTGCTTGCCTCTATGCCTACTTGTGATCTCTCTGTGTCAAATAAATAAATAAAATCTTTAAAAAAATTAAAAAGATTGTTGGCATGTATACTATATGCAGGGCACTGTTGTAAAAGAAAACACAAAAAGACCACCCGGCCCCTGAGACTAAAGGTAATGAGTTCAGCGCTGTCTGGAATTGAGGTGGCATGGTAAATAAGCCACCCAGTGTGAAGCAACAGAGCACTGCTCAGGTTCCCTCACAGAGGGAAGAAGAGTTACCATCTTCTGTTGTGGACCCTAATGAAGGTCAAGACGCCTTGACTGTTGCATATCAGATAAAGGGTGTGGTGCCTTTTTCATTAGTAAACATGCTTCCCTATACTTGACACAGGTTAGGAGGTCCTGAAGGAAGAGGTAAACTGTGATTCCTGTTACTTCTTCAGCTTTTGTGGAAGTATGGGTGTTGTCTCCATCTGGTGGAAATCTAGTTTTAACTTGTTCATTCTCATTGATTGGTCTAAAGTAGATAGGCAGTAGGAAAATGAAATCAATGCTGCTGGCTTTTTTATTTTTTATTATTTTTTTAAAGATTTTTTGTTTTATTTTATTTATTTATTTGACCGAGAGAGAGATCGCAAGTAGGCAGAGAGGCAGGCAGAGGGAGAGGGGAAAGCAGGCTCCCCGCTGAGCAGAGAGCCTGATGCGGGGCTCGATCCCAGGACCCTGAGATCATGACCCGAGCCGAAGGCAGAGGCTTTAACCCACTGAGCCACCCAGGCACCCCATTGCTGGCTTTTTTAAAGTGGCCCTCAAGAAGCGCCTGGGTGGCTCAGTGCATTAAGTGTCTGACTCTTTGATTTTGGCTCAGGTCATGATCTCAGGGTCCTAGATGGAGCCCCACATCAGGCTCCATGCTTTGCATGGTGTCTGTTTGTCCCTCTCCCTCCACACCTCCCCTTGTATGTGTGTGCACACACTCTCAAATAAATAAAATCTTTTTTTAAAACAATGGCCCTTGAGGCACCTGGGTGGCTCAGTTGGTTAAGCACCTGCCTTGGGCTCAGGTCATGATTGCAGGTCCTGGGATTGAACCCTGCGTTGGGCTCCTTTCTGAGCGGGGAGCCCACTTCTCCCTCTCCCTCTTCTGCCGTTCCCCCTTCTTGTGCGCTCTCTCTGTCAAATAAAAAATATCTTTAAAAAAAAGAAATGGCCCTTGAGTTTAGCTTTGAAAGAATAAACAAGCTAAAGGCTTAAAAGGGTCTCAGTGATATATGTATTTATAAAGGTGGTTGATGTGTTCAGTGTGTTCAGTGCTATCTGGGATTGAGGTGGCATGGTAAGCCACCCAGCCCAGAGCAACAGAGGAAAGAAAAGTTTTTATACCCCATTCCAATTATTTCAGACGAACTGACTTCACAGTATCCATTCAGGAACTCCTGTATCAAAGTACCATTGTTGGTAGTTTGGGGGAAGGGTGAGAACAAATGCACATGCAGCTTTAGAAAAGGTGAGTGCGTCATTAGGAGTAATTTGTTTTTAACTGGTTAGTCTGTTGTATTGAAATGCTGTTCTGAGTTCTGTTAGGATGTACTCTCAGAAGCCCAGCTTTTGGAGAAACCAGTATCTCTTAGGTCATTGGAGGGCAGTCCTGGGAGCTGAGTTGGGGACTGCTTTGTTGTGGTGAGGTGGCTCACTTTGTTGGAGTAGGATTAAAAGAACCTTAAAGGGAAAGTTACATTTTTGTTGTCGTTGTTTTAAGATTTCATTTGTCAGAGAGAAAGAGTGCACAAGCAGGGGAGCAGCAGGCAGAGTGAGAAGCAGGCTCCCTGCTGAACAAGGAGCCCCATACAGGACCCATCCCAGGACCCTGCTATTATGATCTGAGCCAAAGGCAGACGCTTAACCAATTGAGCCATCCAGGGGATCCCTCAAAGAGAAAGTTTTGATCAAATTGGGAGACAGGGTTGATAATCTGAATAAGTATTTACTAACCGCACTCTCATTTCCTTCACATTCTTCACCTGTAAGTCACTCATTATTTGCCTTAGGCCAACAGATAAGTAAAATATTGGCCTCCTTAAAAACATGTCTTCAGGGGCGCCATGGGTTAAAGCCTCTGCCTTCGGCTCAGGTCATGGTCTCAGGGTTCTGGGATTGAGCCCCACATTGGGCTCTCTGCTCAGCAGGGAGCCTGCTTCCTCCTCTTTCTCTGCCTTCTCGTGATCTCTGTCAAATAAATAAATAAAATCTTTAAAAAAAAAAAAATGTCTTCAGGGCGCTTGAGTGGGTCAGTCAGTTAAAGGACAGTCTACAGCTCAGGTCATAATCCTAGAGTCCCAGGATCGAGTCCCACATCAGGTTGCCTGCAGAGTGGGGAGTCTGCTTCTCCCTCCTACCCTCCCCCTCTCATGCTCTCTCCCTCTCTCTCATTGTCTCTCTCAAATAAATAAAATCTTCTTTAAAAAAAAAAAAAGTCTTCATAATAATTCAGTAAGCGGAGAGACAGAGTGAGTACGTAGGCTATAGTTGAAATAAGGTTGGCCATATGTTAAAAATTATAAAACTGGTTCTTGGGTCCATCATACCGTTGACTTTGTGTTTGAAATTTTTGTAGATTTAAATTTAGGGAGCAAGTTTTTGAAGAAATATGTTATAATTTTGATGCAAAGAGTCTCTAACACCACCTTTGGTCATTAATTGAGAATATCAGTTGAATTATTTGCTTAGTGGCCTCCAGAGAAATGCTTGGGCCTAAGGAGCCACAAGATTTGGGTTGGTTCTATACAGTTCAAATCATAGTTTAGGAGGGTGTGGGGAATTGTTAAATGTAGTCACTTGGTGTCTGTTGCGATCATGCTTATCTGCAGATCGGGGCTAGTATGTTGTGCACAGGCAGAATCTTCGCCTGCCTTGGCATGGTTTGACAGTCCTTGCTGTTGCTCCATTGTGGGATGTTTCTCCAGTCTGGTGGCTGATGACACCTGCTGAGGAGCACCTGAGTTGCCATCTCATGACACTAAGTTCTTCCTTCAGGTGTGCTTTGGGGTAATGAGAGTGAGGAGACATTTCTTTTTTTAACTGTGGTGTTTCATCCCTTCTCTTTGCTGCTTTGAACTTCGGGGCTTTCTGGAGAGCCTATGAAAACTCCAGCTCTCTGTAGAGAGAGTCCTGCTGCTGCATTCAACAACATGTGTCTTGGGGTGCCTGGGTGGCTCAGTTATTAAGCGTCTGCCTTCAACTCAGGTATCCTGGGATTGAGCACCCCATTGGGCTCCCTGCTTATCGGGAATCCTGCTATGTTCCTAATCTCTCTGTGTCTCTCTCTGTCAAATAAATAAATAAAATCTTTAGGGCACCTGGGTGGCTCAGTTGGTTAAACAGCCACTTTTAGCTCAGGTCATAATCCCAGGGTCCTGAGATCGAGCCCCACATTGGGCTCCCTGCTCGGCGGAGAGCCTGCTTCTCCCTCTCCCTCTACCTGACGCTCTGCCTACTTCTTGTGCTCGCTCTCTATCTATCTGTCAAATAAATAAAATCTTCAAAATTAATTAATTAATTAAGTGGGGGCATGTCTTAAACCCCCTGCAAGGTAGAAAGTCAAGAGGCCAGTGACATCCACTTCAGACTAATGGCAGTAGCAGGGGCACTGATATTTTCAGGGTCGTGGCTTAAGATGTTGGCTTTGGGCATAGGTAATTTTTTAGGCCATTTTGTTTTATTATTTATTTTTAATTTGTTTAGTAATCTCAGTACCGAAAGTGGGGCTTGAATTCACAATTCTGAGATCAAGAGTTGCATGCTGTTCCAATTGAGCCACTCAGCGCCCCTCCTGCTCCATTTTTATTGACAGGATTCTGTGAACTATTAAGTTAGTTTTAGTATACCCTTGAATATAATTCAGTGTAATTCAAGCCCTTGGGAAATGACTGAATCCAATGGATATTATTGGCAGGCCTCATCTCTGTGACTTGGTGGAAGGACCCAGGCCTTGGAGGCTGACGACTGTGGTCCAGATCCTAACTCTGCCACTTAGTGGCAGTTTGATTTGGGGCAAGTTATCTTGCTTATTAAGCGCAAGGTTCCTCCTCTGTGAAGTGATAGTAACATCGTCTGCCTTGCTGAATGGTTTCAAGGATTCAGTGTAATATTTAAAGCGTACCTGTTGAGAGCAAGCACTGATCTAAGTGCTAAGTACGTAACGGATTCCTGGCCCTCTAGGATTTCCATCCTAATGGGGCAGCGAAACATGAGCCCAAGTGATAAGAGCAGCTAGATATATTGCCACCTACTAGGTACCAGGCACTGTTTCAAACACTTTATGCATATTAAACTAATTTAATTCTCCTAAAACCCCAAGAGGCAAGTAGGAAGTACTATTGTTATTCCCATACTGAGGGAACTGAGTCATAGAGAGCTTGATCCCGGAGGAATCAGAATTTGAACAGACCATTTGTCTCTGGAGGCAGCATTTTTAACCCAAGACAGTTCTCTGTCTTTTAACAGTCTAAACAAGAAAGACAGCAACATCCACACTCAGAAACAAACTTGTCATTGGTGTGGGGGGGGTGGTTATTAAGTACCTAAGGCTTTCTCAAAAAGAAACCTGTGTCAAGCCAGACATTGAAGTGTACAAACTATTATCGCTCAGCTACAAGCAATTTTCATCTCACTAAGAATTGCCCTAAGTACAAAAATAGTATTTTGTTATGGATCAGCATATATCAAGAACAAAAATGGGGCGCCCGGGTGGCTAAGTCACTTAAGCGTCTGCCTTCAGCTCAGGTCATGATCCCAGGGTCCTGGGATCAAGTCCCACATCGTTCTCCCTGCTCATTGGACAACCTGCTTCTCCCTCTCCCCATGCTTGTGTGTTCCCTCCCTCTCTCTTTCTTCTCTGTCAAATAAATAAATAAAATCTTAAAAAAAAAACCTTGTGAATTTTTTGTATTTCATTCAGCCTAAAGTGACAACTTATTTGTGTAGAGATAATGGCTTTGCAGATGGACATGTAAATACCTAATTTGATTTAAAAGGTTGTAGAATTGAGGCGCCTGGGTGGCTAAGTGGGTTAAAGCCTCTGCCTTCGGCTCAGGTCATGCTCCCAGGCTCCTGGGATCGAGCCCCGCATTGGGTCTCTCTGCTCAGCGGGGAGCCTGCTTCCTCTCTCTCTGCCTGTCTCTCAGCCTACTTGTGATCTCTGTCAAATAAATGAATAAAATCTTAAAAAAAAAAAAAAAGTCGTAGAATTTACAACCAAAATAGTATATTACAGAGCAGTGCGTAAAAAGGCAAATTATGTGGTTTTTTTTTTAAAAGGCAATTATGTGTTATATGTCCAAATCACAGAGAGATTTAAGTGTGCTTTTCTCTCAAGTCAGCAGAATTTTACACACTTTGGTATTATTGACATTGAAATAACTAGGATCCATTTTCCTGATTCTGTTGAATCAGAGAAAGAATATTGGTTGTGTTATAACTGTCCATTTTTACCTTAGGCTGTTTAAGAAAAATTCAGTAAAAAAAATTCCTTCCTTCCATTTACATCATCAGATGGGGTGTTCTGGTTTCCTGGCCCATCCGCTGCCACACATTGTTAAGCTGCATGCATCTGCCTTGCTGTGACAGGGAGGAAATGGCTACCTCACAAAAGGCCTGTGAAGCTTGGGTCATTTGTGTGAATAAAGGTTCCTACTAGGTTGTAGCTTTTTTTGAATTGGGGTTTTGAAAGGATAGAAAGATGTGTAGACATTGGAGTGAGTTCAGAGAACCAAAGAAAATGAGCAAGGCATCGGAGAATGAGAGCTGTGAGAATAGAAAGTTGGGAGCCTTGTGTTGGAAGGTGTGCTCTTTTCAGAAAGGCAGCTAACTGCATTTCATATTCACTCGGGTCTAGGGCTGAAATCACAGATTTAGGTTAGTGATGAGTAAAATGCTGAAAGGATGTGGTTAACAAGGAGAAGCATGAAGATTCCTCTGGGGCTCTTTAAAAATAGGGTGGTCTAATTTGGAGGCCCTAAAAGGTAGAGAACTGCAGTGATGAAGTCTGACAGGTCCAGTGCTATCTTGCAATTTTGAAATGTCCTTGTGCAGCTCCACAGTGGCTGCCACCCGCCTGCCCTTCTACCCTAGGGAGTCCTGGGCAAGAGGGGCTGCTTGTTGCCTGCTTCCATCTGTAATGATCATAAGGCTTTATAGAAAAGGAAAAATAGTTCTTTAGGAAAAGGTTAGACGTCCCTAGTCTCCAACTCAGGATCTCTTCCAGTCATGCTGGTCCACAGCCTTTTGTGATCTGGTGACTGGATGAGAAAAAGAATTTGGTGACTTTGTACATAGACGCTTTCTTTTTTATTTTTGTTTTCTCCTTTTAACTAACCTTTTGAATTAATGTGTAACTGTTCTCTTTTTGGTCAGGGTTCTGCAGCATTCCAGACCTCGAGCACTGAATCAGGATGGGAAAAAGACGTTGTGTTCCTCCACTTGAGCCCAAGTTGGCAGCAGGCTGTTGTGGGGTCAAGAAGCCCAAGTTATCTGGAAGTGGAACGCATAGTCACGGGAACCAGTCCACAACTGTCCCCGGCTCTAGTTCAGGACCTCTTCAAAACCACCAGCATGTGGATAGCAGCAGTGGTCGGGAGAATGTGTCGGACTTAACTCTGGGACCTGGAAATTCTCCCATTACACGAATGAATCCCGCATCGGGAGCGCTGAGCCCTCTTCCCCGGCCCAATGGAACTGCCAACACCACCAAGAATCTGGTGGTGACTGCAGAGATGTGCTGCTACTGCTTTGACGTCCTCTACTGTCACCTCTATGGCTTCCCACAGCCACGACTTCCTAGATTCACCAATGACCCCTAGTGAGTAAATCAGTCAGGTGCAGGGGACATTAAGAAAGCCATGATGCTGTCTTTCTTGGGTTGTTCTCTTGAGAGAGTCTGACACTTATAAAAAGCTTTAGTATCATTCAGGCAGAGGATAATGGGAGTAGGATAATGAGAAATGTCTAGACAATATCTCTAGAACAATACCTGGATTCAGTAACAGAAGAGGTCTAGGTTATACTTGGCGGAGGTCTAGGTTTGTTTTTAAGGTAAGATTGTAGAAATTGGGATTTTCTTCTTGGTTCTTCTTTTGGTTTGTTGGTTTATATTGCAGTGGGTAGGTGATTCAAACTCTTGAGTGAAGATACCACACCTAATATCATTGTGGACCCAGGTGTTGAAGTCCAAGTGAATTGGAAGTGTCTGAGGGCCAGGCTAGAGAATAGGAGTGCATTTAGTGGGAGCTATGATGCTCTTAATAAGAGTCCCCTCACTTTGTTCATCAGTAATCCCATGGTGATCCCACATGGCTACTCACACCCCACCAAGAATGTCAGAATCTGCTTTACTGTTTTTACCTCAAGACTCCGTCATTTTTGTCCCAAACTGGTATCAGTGATTTAAACGAAGTATGTATAAAGTGAAGTAATCCATGCATGTGTTTTCTTCTTCCACAGAATTGGAAGTAACTCTGAGCCACCTGGCCTTCTTTCCTTCCTTTTCTTTTTTTTTAATTTAAATTTTAGAAAGTTAACTTACAGTGCAATATTGGTTTCTGGAGTAGAATTCAATGATTCGTCATTTACATACAATCCCAGTGCTCATCATAACAAGTGCCCTTTATTTTTTTTTTAAAGATTTTTTTTTTTTTAAGATTTTATTTATTCATTTGACAGAGAGAGATCACAAATAGGCAGAGAGAGAGAGAGAGAGGGAAGCAAGCTCCCTGCTGAGCAGAGAGCCCGATGCGGGACTCGATCCCAGGACCCTGAGATCATGACCTGAGCCGAAGGCAGCAGCTTAACCCACTGAGCCACCCAGGCGCCCCAAGATTTATTTATTTTTTGTAGAGAGAGAAAGAGAGAGCATGTGAGCAGGGGGAGGTGCACACGGAGAGGGAGAGAGAATCTCAAACAGACTCCCCAAGCAGAGTCTGACATAGGGCTCAGTCTTACAACCCTGAGATCATGACCTGAGCCAAAACCAACAGTCCGATACTTAGCCACCTGAGCCACCCAGATGCCCCACAATTACCCTCCTTAATACCCATCACCCATAGGGACACCTTGGATGGCTCATTTGGTTAAGTGTCTACCTTCTGCTCAGGTCATGATCCATGGTTCTGGGATCAAGCTCCATGTCAGGCTTCCTGCTCAGTGGGGAGCCTGCTTCTCCCTCTCCCTCTCCCTCTGCCGCTCCCCGCTGCTTGTGCGCGCTCTCTCTCTCTCTCTCTCTCTCTCTCTCTAATTTAAAAAAAAAAAATTTAAATACCATTTAAAAAAATTTTTTTTTAACTTATGAGACACATTCTCCCATCCACCTCCATCCATCAACCTTTAGTTTGTTCTGTACCATTGAGTCTCTTACAGCTTGTTTCTCTCCTTTTTTTTCTCCCTTCCCCATATGCTCATCTGTTTTCTTTCTTAAATTCCACATATGAGTGAAATCATAATGGTATTTGTCTTTCTCTGACTGACTTATTTCACTTAGCATAATACACTCTAGCTCCAGCCACGTCATTACAAATGGCAAGATTTCGTTCTTTTTGATGGCTGAGTAATATTCCATTGCATATAATATATATCACATCTTTATCCATTTGTTAGGGAACATTTGGGTTCTCTCCATACTTTGGCTGTTGTTGAGATAGATAGATGTGTGTGTGTGTGTGTGTGTGTCTGTATATATAATATAAATTTTTTAAGGTTTTTTTTTTTTTTTTAAAGATTATTTATTTATTTATTTATTTATTTGACAGACAGCACAAGCAGGCAGAGAGAGAGGAGGGAAACACGCTCCCTGCTGAGCAGAGAGCCCAACATGGGACTCGATCCCAGGACCCCGGGATCATGACCCAAGCTGAAGTTAGAGGCTTTAACCCACTGAGCCACCCAGGCGCCCCTTAAGATTTTATTTTTAAGTAATCTCCATATGTAACTTGGGGCTGGAGCTCACAACCCTGAGATCAAGAGTCTGTTCCTCTGACCCATCCAGCCAGGTGCACCTGAACTGGCTTTAAAAGAACACTGAAGAGATGCTTTTGGAGCATTCATTGACCTAAGATCACTCATTCATTCAGCTGTTAATGCCATATTGGAGCAAGCATAGCCCCACTGGTCAGGGAATGGAGAGGGTATGAAGAAAAAGTCCTCACTTTTGGGAGGCTTACCAAGTTGGCAAATCACACACACAAAGCTAAATAATGTGTTATGGCACACTGGACAGAAGTAGAGGGAAAGTTACTCCTGTGCGATAGTGTCAGAGGAAAGAATATGTAGAGAAATGTAACTTTTTAGGGACATACTTCCATGGGATACCATGGTCAGAAAATTCTTGACTGGAACAGGAGGAGATTCTAAGCCTTGATCCTTATGGGATCAGGTGTATCCTACACAAGAGAGGGATGTGGACTTGGAAGAGTAGGTGTGGCTGCAGTGTTGTAGGGAATGGGCTGTTGTATTCAGGGGTTTATATTTCCATCATTCAAACAGTGAAATTCTTGAGGGGTTTTAAGTAGGTTTGGGGACAAAAACTTTCGTGCTGTTCAGGTGTGTACTGGAAGGAAAAGATAGGCAGCAGATGTGCTTAGTAACAGTGACCGAAGTAGATAGCTTTAAAAATTTAAGTTGATTTTTTGAAGTATTTTGCTCAGTCTGAGAAGTAAAGGCATAGGAGTACAGAGGAAATACCAGGATGAAGAGACAGCTCTGTAACCTGTTTATAAAAACTTCTGTTACCTCTAGTCTGATGTAGCTTGACAGTGACAACGCATGACTTTGGCCAAGAAATAGAAAGTGATAGCTTCTAATAACGGGCTTCTTGCAGAGACATTGTTTTTTTTCCCCCAAACATTTAAGAGCAGGACAAGGGGCAGAGATAATTAGGGGAGTAATGGGGGAGGTTGCAGAGAATGGGGGGAAGGTATGCAGGCCCAGTGTCAAGTAACTGGGGAACATGGACACTCCTAAAAATAGAGTAAAGAAAAGGAGAAAGACTTGGAAAATTAGAAGTTGAGTGCTGGCCAGAGGGAAAGGAAAGTAGCACAGACATGTCAAAGTGAATTAAAAGTATCAGCAAGGATCATAGGAAGGGCTGCACAGAGCTCCTTTCTTCACACTGTCTTACTGTGGTCTCCCCTCTCTCTCCATCCAGAGACTACACAGTCCCAGAAAGGCACAGTCCTTCAGATAGCCACAACTCACAAAACAGTCCTTTTGGGGAATAACAGAAATGAATGGGGCAAAAGCAAAGGTTTTGTTACTACCCATGATTGATTTGGGGCTGGAGAATGTTTTTTGTTTTGCTTTTGTAGTCCGCTCTTTGTGACATGGAAGACAGGGCGGGACAAGCGGCTTCGTGGCTGCATTGGGACCTTCTCAGCCATGAATCTTCATTCAGGACTCAGGGAATACACGTTAACCAGGTAATGACACCAGACATAAGCTCTATAGATAAATTGGCTAGAATTGAAACAACTGCCTGACTTTATTTCTTCTAAATGGTAAAGTTTGAGTGTTCTCTTTTTGGTAATCAGGGTGTATGGGGGCTTTAATCTGGTGAGTCACTCAGCTGTTTGAGTGTAGACATTTAATAGCATCAAGTTATCTTTAGCATATTAGTGTGGATAGATAATCAATATTCTCTGCTTAGCTCAGGATTCATAAATTTTCGGGCACATAATGTTGGCTCTCGGCTCCAGAGCAGCCTCACTTATGTTTTCTGTCCCCTCCAGTGCACTTAAGGACAGCCGATTTCCCCCCTTGACCCGAGAGGAGCTGCCTAAACTTTTCTGCTCTGTCTCCCTCCTTACTAACTTTGAGGATGCCAGTGATTACCTGGACTGGGAGGTGAGAACAGCCGCATTTGGAACTCTGCATCTCTCGTTGCATTTGGGTTCGGGTTAGTACATGGTAATGTATCTCCTTTATTGAGAGAGGGTACAAGAATGTTAAAGCTCAGTTTGGAAGCAACTGGGGGCCACATAGGTGATAGGAAAGCTGCTGTGATCTTAGAAGTGGGAAGAAATGTGAAGTTTTTCTTTTCCTGTGTCTTCCCAGTCCACTCCTATTCCATAGCCTTCTCCCACGTCTAATAGGATATGATACTGGGGATAAAGAGCATTCCAGATCCCTCTTGTAAGCCCTTGAGTAAGAGTTGTGTGGAGTCATGAGCCTAGATCAAAACCCTGTGGTATGTTTAATGGAATAGATTAAAGGTGGAATAGTTCAGATTATTGGATAAGTGGTTGAGAGAATTTATTTCTACAACCCTCATACTTGGAGAGCTAAAATTACTTTGGCTTCTATACCTGAGGCAAAGAGTTAGTCATGAAAAAGGAGCAGGTTCTCCTTTTCTCAGACTTGGATCGAGCTGGTCAGGGGACAGTGTCAATTAAACGTGGTTGCCTAAAGTTCCATTAGAGTAAGTAAATGCTCTTTATTTGGTTATTTCTCCTGTAGGTAGGGGTCCATGGGATTCGAATTGAATTCATCAATGAAAAAGGCGTCAAACGTACAGCCACATACTTACCTGAGGTTGCTAAGGAACAAGGTGAGTTTTACAAATGGAATTTCAATGAAGGATACTATTCAGTGTCACTGTTTAAAGGCAGGAAAGTGGCATTTATTGTCTTTCAGCCCAACTGCAACAAAGAATGAGTGCCTTTCTTCCTCTTAGTGTCTATCAAAGTTTTATAAAATGAGAAATAAACTCCCAAAATATTCAGGAGCTGGGGAAGAAAAGGGGTAAAGACTTCCCTTACCCTCTTGTTTTATTCACTTCCTCTCAGTAAAAAGTTTTATTCCTTGGCCCCCAAAACTAGAGGTAATTGTAGCAAAATTCCACCAATCAGTTGGACCATATTATAGAGTCCATTGTAAAGGGAAGTTGCCCATATCAGTGGGTTTTGAATTTTTGATCATTAATTATTAGACAGTGTTATACTTGTTAAAAGGCAAAACATAATCTTCTCTATATTTGGAAGAATACCTTTCAGTGTTGCTTGTGTGCTCTGTGATATGTAACCCAGTTTCTTTTCTCTCTTCTCTTCATCCCTCCCACCTTCCCTTCCTCCTTTCCTGTCTGTTTTTGAAAATAACATGTAAAACACACAGTATTTATTGGGTGTAAACCTGGAATAAAGAGAAATATCCAGTTCAGTGTATCAGTGAACTAATTATTTGGAGAGTGATTGCCTTACTGGTTTCCATCATGGTTGTGTTTAAACTTCAAAAGCAGTGTGGATGTGGCATAAAAAGGAAGTCCTTTAGCCACTTTGAGGCCGTAAGTCTAACATTTTTGTACAAAAAGGGACACCATAAATATTTCCTAACAGTGAGAGGTGGCAGTAACAGATAATCAGATTACTTGTGCCTTTTGAAAATTTGTTGGCAAAATTTAAAAATCGGGTGTAATTTAGGGGCTTCTCTTTGGTTTTCAGTTTTGATGTGTTTGGTTTTATCTGTTAAAAACATGCAGGAACAACACAATGATGTATATGTGAACAACTTTCTTATTCTTCGTGAAGGATTGGCATCCTTCCTGCTGTCAGTTCTCTGTAATAGATAACAGGACTCCTAGAAATCATCAAAGTAAAGGAAGGCCATGCAAAGACATACAGGCTACAGAATTTGAATTCTCTCCTCTCACAGAACAGCCTTGGTTACCAGCACTAGACCAGCAGACCAGTCTTAAGTTGAGACCATGTTTACTCCTAGATAATTATAGTGGGATCACATCTGACAAGAAAGACACAAGAGCAGGGGGCCTGGGGACAGCCATTATGGTGTTTGTCCAGTTATCATCTCATGTCTCCGATTCTACTTGGATGTCACTGAGGCAGACGGGGGCTCTAGGGATGTGGGTCCATTGTCCAGAGCTCCCCTTGACCCTAGCAGACCTGGCTGCTTCTCTTTTCTTGCCATTTGAGAACATACCCTACTCTTGTATCATCGTGCACTGACCTCAGTGTGCCTCTCTTCTCCTCAGACTGGGATCAGATCCAGACAATAGACTCCTTGCTCAGGAAAGGTGGCTTTAAGGCTCCAATTACCAGTGAATTCAGAAAAACGATCAAACTTACCAGGTAACCCACTGTCTCATTTTCCTTGTCATTTTAATTTAGCTCGGGTTGGATGGAGGATACTTTTGATGGAAAGGACTAGAAAAAATTTTCTCTGCTAATGTCCCTCAACTAAAGAGATCTGGGTCAGGTTTAAGCTGGGAGGAAGCATGGCAGCAAAGGCAAAGACTTCCCAGCGTCCTGGGCATCTCTGAAGCTGAGTTGATGGCAGAGCTGGAGCAGAGTTCAGGCCACAATCAGGTGGTGGATGTCTTCGCCAGACCCACTGCTTGGGAGACTTAAGGGGGCAGACTGAGGTCAGGAATGAAGGCTGTCAGCACAGAGGTCCAGGGTCAGTTGAAGTCACATGCAGTCAGGTGGCAGGGGATACAGGTAGCATGTTAATAGTGAGAGTTTTCACAGAGAGTTACAAGGAAACACCCCTCTAGTTGGGGGAGGGTGCGTCAGTGTAGTAGAATGCACACGGACTTGGAGTCTGAATCCCAGCTCCACCACTGCTTAACTGTGTGACATCTGGGCCAGTTACTTACTCTGCCTCTCTGAGGGGGGAGGGGGACTTTTCTGTATGTAAAAAGTGAATGATAATGCCTTGGGGTTGTTTTAGAGTGTGGTAAGGTAATGTATGAAGAATTTCTAGCCCAGGGCCAGGCAATAATTATAGGTGGTCAGTAGATGTCAGTTCTCTTGCCATCCCTACTGAAATCGGAAACACTGAGAGGTTTAGCTTCTATGGGCTTCTGTGGGCCTCTGTTGGCCCCCTCATCTGTAAAATACTGAATAATCATATACTAACCTCACAGGTCTATTTGGAAGATAACCCAGTGTTTTTGAAATGCTTTGGATTCCAAAAAAAAAAAGAAAAAAACTTCAAATACAAAGCATTATTATTATTATTATTATTATAATTTATTTGAACAGCCATTTCCCTGTCAAAATTCAGGAATAATCACCTTGCAGTGGAGGAGTGATTACAGTGGGAAAGAGATGGCTCTGGGTAAGGATTGTCACACCCAGCTCCTGTGGTCTGTAGTAGGCTCCATAGGTTTGTAACACCCCATGCTTCGCATCCTGACTCATGGCTCTTTCCAGAGCAAAGCCAAAGTGCTATGAATTCTGTTCTGATGACCCTGTGATATGATATGGCATATTCATCTGGGAATTGAGACCCGTCCTATATAGCCCCAGGATCCTTTAACCTGCTTCATCAGAATTTGACCCAGAATTAGGTATCTGTGCCCCTTTTAGTTATAAATAACTTGTTTGTTGCTTTTCTGCAAATTGAGGTTGCATTTCTGTCAAATTTATCACATTTTATGCAGTAGATACGCAGTTTGCACTGGGCATTGGTATAGCCATCTTCCAGTCTGCCACCCGTGTAATTTGACCTTGACATTCTTCATCCAGACCCCAGTAGCAGATTGCTTAAGAGCAGCCTGATAAGTAGTGTTTAAAGGTGGGATGTGCAGAAAATACATTCTCAGGGGTGAATTGTGATTGTGCTTTTTCATCTTGTTCATTTGTAATAACAACATTGTTTTCTTGTGCTGTCTTTCATTTTCTGTAAGTAAGATTGCTCTTGGTCTTCCATTTTTATTCTTTCAAAATGTGGAATAAGCTTTTGGTTTTCTCTGCTGAGTGACTTTACAGAATGAAGATTTTGAGGTTCCTAATACCCTTTCCTGTTTCCTTATACAGGTACCGAAGTGAGAAGGTGACAATCAGTTATGCAGAGTATATTGCTTCTCGACAGCACTGTTTCCAGAATGGCACTCTTCATGCCCCGCCCCTCTACAATCATTACTCCTGACACACGGCTGCATGACCAGTCCCACCCCCCTGTGGCCACCAATGGCTATGACATCATTGGAGCAGATGCCTCCTCTTCCTGGTCCAGTTACTTCTATTACTGCACCATTTTATGATGCTAGCTTCCGTTGCCAAGTCTGCCTCCAGCTGACTGAGGGGGGGTGGGGTTATACTGAATGAAACAGAACTTGAGGGGCCCAAGCCTTATCTCAGCCTTTCCTCAATATGGGGTTCCGTTGGATTGGGGCTCCTCCATGACTAGTGAGAATTACCGTGTGGGTTCAGAAGATCCTTGGCATGCAGGTGCCACTGCTGATTTGCTGCCTCTGTGTTGGCCACACAGTGGAAGCCGGAATTGGTGGTTCATGAAGGCTTACCCCACACACACCCCTATAGCCTCCCCAGATCAAGTAGGTGTATTCCCATGGCAGTCTGGGCAACGGAGACCAACAAGAAACATTTTTAGGTTGTTTTAAATTCCTTTTTTAAACTTCCAGTTTATTGTGTACCAAGAGTTGATCACAACCTCCATGCTTCATAAGTGGACGCCATGTTAGGGTTGAATGTGGGCACCATGAGTCCTCTGAGGCTCCTGGACAGAGACCCACACCAAGATCGGAAGCCCTTTGGATGGCGTTGCAGATCTCATTGCTCAATTAGCCTCGAAGGTTTTAATTCTCATCCCACTCTCAGCTGGATTTTCTGGCACTCTTCCTGCATTGAGTCTCCTGGTATTGAACAGAGCTCTGTGGTGTAGCCTGCTGAGGACTCTACTGGGATGCCCTTGGGAGGTCCTGAAATCATCGCTGCATGCAGTGAGAAAGGAGAGACCTCTTCCTTACCACCCGGCTACCTCACTCCTCTACTGGTAGCAGTGCCTATAGCTGGATCTAGGTTCTCAGAAGGCATAGGTTTTCCAACAAGCACCTGGGTTGGGCTTTAGAAGGACACATTGTCATAGGAGAGAATCCAGGGTCTCCAAGCTGTTTTTCTTTTTAGGCAAACATCCTGAGGGACCTTTAAGCAGAGGAGTTCCTTTGTCTAGTTTGCCTGGAGAAGTGGGAAGACTGTTGCTGTTTCAGTCCTTTCCAGGACTTTAGAACAAAGCAGTGTAATTAAACAAGATGAATCTTTATCTTGCCTGACATGCTGGGAATCTTCACCCCACCGTGGCAAAGTTCCAAATAGCTCATTTTATTCTAAGTCATTCAGACTTTCATGTGGCATATTTCCCCTCCCTTGTTGCTGATTCCAAATAGCTGTCAGCAGGTTTCTCCTCCCTCTTGCCTATTCCTCCCTCATTTGGTGGCAGAGTTCATAGAAGCTGGGGACTTGGAAAATGCTTTGGAAACGTCACAGAGGCACTGCTGAAAAGATTCACAGGAAGAGGTGGCCAATTGGAAGAAAGGACCTGGAGGGTGATACAGTGGTTTTCAACAACATGCTTAGAGAACTCTAGAAGTGCATTGGGTGTCAATCCGGTGAACACCATTGTTTTGATTTAATTTATTTTTTAAAGTTTATGTGGTGATGGTGTGGCTTTCCAAAATGGGCAAATATCCAAATCAAAAGAAATTTTGAGTTTTCTTCTGCCAGAAATGGGGGAGGGGAAGCAGGGACATAATCCAAGAAACGACACACTTGCCATTCTAGGTATTGCTGTCTCATTTCTTGGAAGAAATGGATGAGGGTGAGCAGATTTGCTTGGTACCATCCTCTGCTGTTCATGAGGATATGGAATGTGCAAGGGAAGTGGGCTGACTTCAGGATGCCCAAGTCAGGCTGCACCACCCTATCTTAACTGTTGTGCTGCGTTCTTGCATCCTGCCACTTTTCCCTTGCAAGGTTAATGAAAGAAAGCTTTTGAAGATGAAGGGATTGTTTCGTGATTTCCTGCTGCTGAGAATAATAAATGTCTTGTTAACAAACAAATGTGACGATAGTTACTCTTAGGTGCCATGGATTGATGTCAGGGTGGTCAGCTCTGGACTAAACCACCCACCTCCAATTTGTACAACAGTATTGATACATAGGGCTACACTCATTACTGTTCAAGTGTTCTGTGTTAAAAGTTGTGTTTAATTTCTAAAGATTAAAAAAAGCAAAAAAATTGGTGCTAAACTTTCACCCCTGAGCACGCTCAGTGAGACTGGTCATGCAAGCATTTACTACAGTGCCATGCTCTTCAAGCCTATTTTTTCTTGTAGAAATGTTGCCCTATTTGTCTTCCCCAATGTATAGTATGTTTTTTATTTTATTTTATTGAGGGTGGGGTAGGATACCTGCCATTTAAGAAATGAACAGAAAATTTTAAAACCCACGAAATGGGAAAAAAAATCAGTGCACAAGAATTGGGCTGATTAAGCCCAGCACCACACTGAAGTGGGCTCAGTGGTTTTGGAGTGAAGAAGCCTTACTCCCTGCACATTCCCTCATGCTCCCATACAAGTCCAGCAGTGGAGATGCTCAAGTCCCTCTGGTCTGGTAAGGGGGACCCAGGAGTCGACCAAGTAAAACTATTTGGCCCCGTAAGAAATGCCACTGTCAGTGTCTGTCCTGAATGGGGCCTAGTCAGGAAGCGGTCTGAAAGTGTATGGTCATGGTCACCTCATGAAGATGTGTGGCAGGTGGCTCTCAGGAAAAATACTAAGCCTGGATCATCCATGTGGCAGCTTTGCATAGGGAGATGATGGCTCCGAACTGGAACTGAACTGCCTTCCACGTGCTTGACCAAAGCAGTGATGAGGGTGGCCAGTACATGTGGTGTGAGTGGCAGGTGTAAAAAGAAGGGAATGTTTTCTGCTTGGTGTTTACTTTGTCCTTGGGCTGCTCAAGCTGATCAGTAGGTAACTGCTGTTAAGGAACCAGCCCATGTTGGCTGGTTCAGTTCGGAGTTTGTTTCATCCCTAGCTGTGAGTGCCTTTTGGTCTGGAAAGTTGGCTTGTCTCATAATACCCACAGCTAGGACATTCTCTCTGTAATTATGAATTGTCCTTGTTTTATGTTAAAGAGAATGTCTTTGATCACTAGGATTTGTCGGTGTTGGATTGTTTCCACTGTGAGGTTCTTAAACTTTTTCGCTTCATAATATTAAAGCAACTCATGTTAGAGAACCTTTCAACGTGAAAGGTTTGTAGTTGAGACATTACATATATTTTATTGTTTATAATAAAAATCATCTATACAGAAGTCCTGGGTGTTAATTTTAATATTTGCACAAGACCTGTTTTCCATGATATGTTAACACCTACACTTTCACTAACTGTTGATGCTATTTTCTATTGAGATTCTGGAGCCTAGGGAGCTATGTGTTTTGTTTTGTTTATTTTCATTCTTACTTCCCTGAAGCAAGAGACTTTGTATGGCCTTCAGTGCAAAGACTTCAGACCAATTCTTTGTATTACACTTGGTTGCCTCTTGGCTATATAACTTCTGAGTGCAAATCATTGAACTCTTTAACGAAGTATTGTAGAAAATAAATCATAATGGGTAAAAATTGTCTTTGTCCTTTTTTTTTTTTTTTGGAATAGTGGCAAGAATATTTTTAAGTTTATTTCAGTAATCACCCAACGAGGGTCTTGTACTCAAAACTGCAAGACCCAAGAGTCACACCAGTGTGTAGAGGAGTCTCCAGCTGAGTCAGCCAGGCATGCCTCACAATCATCTTTCTTTCTTTCTTTCTTTCTTTCTTTCTTTCTTTCTTTCTTTCTTTCTTTCTTTCTTTTTTTTTTTTTTTGAAGATTTTGTTTATTAGAGTGCACACAAGCAAGGGGAGCAGCGGGGGAGCAGGGGGTAACAGGCTTGATCCCAGGACTCCAGGATCATGACCTAAACCTTAGGCAGACACTTAACTGACTGAGCCACCCAGACACCCCATCATCTTATTTTTGAAGATAGCCACCCAGATGCTGTTTTTAGTCAGGCTGTGTGTTTTGCATGGTGTCCATGATCCTCAATGGTTTGGTTTTTTTGTGGCTTTTTTGCCCTTGTATTTTTTGTGTGGTTGGTAGCAATGCCACTGGCCTTTTAGAACCAAATTTCCTAAACTGAGGTTCATGTACCCTTTAAAATTTGGGTCTTTCTAGAAAGAAGGTTCATCGTCCTCTTTAGATTTCCGTTTGAAACTGACCTTGTCCAAAAAGCTAAAAAACAAGTGGGGGCTGGGGGTTGGGGAGGTTGCTCAAATTGAAGATCTCGTTTGGTAATGAATTAATCCAACCAAAGACCCCGAGACATACTGGTATGGTTTAACCTTAAAGGGAAATGTTTATTTTGGAGGGCCCAGAAAGGATGAGATGGGTTTGAAGAAAATGGCCCAGAATAATTTTTCAAACAAATGCACACATGCTGCAATTGTCAGTCTTAAGTTTAAATCTTTATTTGCAAGGATGTTATTTAAGATACCCAGTTCTGAGGCCCTTACACTCGGCAGAACTCCTAAGCCTATGGCTGTAGGTATCCATGCTGTTGGGGTTAGATAATTTGGAAACAGACAAGCAACTCTTTAAACGCAGAAGTTGGTGGTAAAACTGGGGTGTCTGAGAAGGATTTTCTGTGTGTTTGGGGTTTTTTTTAAGATTTATTGAGAGGGACGCCTGAGTGGCTTAGTCGTTAAGCATCTGTCTTTGGCTCAGGGCATGATTCCAGGGGCCCAGGAAGCCTGCTTCTCCCTCTCCCACTCCCTCTGCTTGTGTTCCCTCTGTGTGTCTCTCTCTGCCAAATAAAATCTTTAAAAAAAAAAAAAAAGATTTATTGAGAGAGAGCAGGGGGAAAGGGGCAGAGGAAGAGAGAGAGTCAGACTCTGCTAAGTGTGGAGCCTGACGTGGGGCTCATGACAAGCCTGGGACCACCAGCTGAGCTGAAACCAAGAGTGGGACGCTTAACTGATTGCACCACCCAGGCACCCCAGATTCTCTGTTTCTTTTTTTTTTTTCTTTTTTTAAAAGATTTTATTTATTTATTTGACAGACAGAGATCACAAGTAGACAGAGAGGCAGGCAGAGAGAGAGAGGGAAGCAGGCTCCCTGCTGAGCAGAGAGCCCGATGTGGGACTCCATCCCAGGACCCTGAGATCATGACCTGAGCCGAAGGCAGTGGCTTAACCCACTGAGCCACCCAGGCGCCCAGATTCTCTGTTTCTTAAAGAGAAGAGAAATCTTGGTTATAGAAATTACTGTTCCATATTATCATATTGCTTGCAGTTAAATAGCATGGAATTTCATATCATTGGTTTTTTTGTGGGGTTTTTTTGATGATTTTGTGTGTGTGTGTGTGTGCGCGCGCGCGCACACTGGTGGTGGTAAGATGTGTATAACCAAAAATTTGCCATTTTTTACATTTTTTTAAGATTGTATTTATTTGAGAGAGAGCACATACAGAGGGAGAGGGAGAAGCAGACTCCCCACTGAGCAGGAAGCCCAATCCATATCGCAGGACCCCAGGATCATGACCTGAGCAGAAGGCAGACACTTAACTGACTGAGCCACCAACGTGCCCCTAAAATGTGCCATTTTAACCATGTGAACTAAGCCAGCTGGTCAGAGATGAGTGGAGTTAATTCTGGGGGTAAGGGAGATGCTCTAAAGCTGCTTCCAGATCAATCTAGGGGCTGACCTTGGCTTGAATACCTGGCTTTGAGATACTATTCAGTGAGCTCCTTGAAGGACTTGACTCTGAACCAATACTGTACAAAGAACCAGAGTAGTGTCCTGAGGAATGCACTGCAAGTGCTGTCCCTTCTGAGTCTGTTTTCCTTATTCTAAAATGAAGCTCTAACCAGGATTGTGGGATCTCTTCCGGCTCCTTGCTCTCTGATTCCTCGAGGTTCTGTATGCTGAGCAAATGGGAAAACAAGTGACTCTTCCAGCTTCAAGACTATACCTATTGCTGGGGGAACTAAACAGGAAAGAGTTCCCAAATTTACCCTGAGCCATTCAAGTTCCTGCTGCCAAACTGACCTCCCACCTACTACCCCAGTATGGCCATTCTTTCTTTCTTTCTTTTTTTTTTCTTTTTTTAAGATTTTACCCATTTTTATTTGATGGACAGGGACCACAAGTAGGCAGAGAGCCAGGCAGAGAGAGAGAGAGAGGAGGAAGCAGGCTCCCCACTGAACAGAGAGCCTGATGCGGGGCTAGATCCCAGGACCCTGGGATCATGACCTGTGCCTAAGGCAGAGGCTTTAACCCACTGAGCCACCCAGGCACCCCGGCCATTCTTTCTTTGATCCCACCCTGGTTCCTGATGAAAGAAACTCAGGATGCTGATCCTGGAATCTTTAGGCTGGTGGTCTGATAGGCCTGAACTCCAATCTCGGTCCTGCTGTTTATGAGCCAGATAACTAGTTAATACTCTGAGCCAAATGTTCTGCTTTATGACAGGACTGAAACTCCAAGGTAGCCTGCTGGAAAGGCTTTGCCTCCAGGCTCAAACACACTGTTGCAATGACTGGATGACTGACTCTCTGGACTGTTATCCAGTGACACATGTAGGTGGGGACAACTGGGCAAGTATTCAAACCCTCTCAGAACCCTAAGCTACTCTGGACATATGAAAGGAGAAAGTTTAACTATCCTCAGCTCTTTAAGTAAGGACAGACTTTCTGAAAGAGGTGGTTGCTGAAGTAAGCCCAGCTTGACCTCACGAAGAGAGGGCTTTTCAGGTAGAATCTAACAGTGCCAGCACAGGGCTCACTGCCCTGTCACTCCCCTGAAGAGTGGGACTTCAGGGCAGCCCCCTCAAGTTTTCATACCTGGAAGTCAAGGGCTGTTGGCAGAATCACACAACCTCCTACCATCCCCATATATCCCCTTCCTTTCTATCTCTAGAGATTATATTAATAGTAAAAGGGAGAGGGTTACATGTTTATTCCTTTGACTTCCTCAGTAGCACTTACCAGCCAACTTCCTTCCAGCAGCAGGTGCCAAGAATTTTTTTTTTATTTATGAGATAATAGCTTAAATTGGGAGATTCTGTACATTAACTTTTTTAAAAAGATTTTTATTTATTTATTTGACAGAGAGAGACAGTGAGAGAGAGAACACAAGCAGAGGGAGTGGGAGAGGGAAAAGCAGGCTTCCCACTGAGCAGGGAGCCCCTTGCAGGGCTCCATCCCAGGACTCTGGATCACAACCTGAGCCAAAGGCAGATGCCCAATGCCTGAGCCACCCAGGCACCCCTGTACATTAACTTTCAGTGTACATAGAACTGGGAAACATCATACTATATTAGGGGCAGAAACCTGGGTCCAGGAAAGACATTAATGATTCAGTCCATAAGAGATTCTTCGATGGGGCGCCTGGGTGGCTCAGTGGGTTAAGCCTCTGCCTTCGGCTCAGGTCATGATCTCAGGGTCCTGGGATCGAGCCCCACATCGGGCTCTCTGCTCCGCGGAGAGCCTGTTTCCTCCTCTCTCTCTCTCTGCCTGCCACTCTGCCTACTTGTGATCTCTATCTGTCAAATAAATAAATAAAATCTTAAAAAAAAAAGATTCTTCGAGAAGTACACCAAAAGGTAACAAAAGGTGTAAATTATTACTTGGGTTGAAAAATGATAAAGGGGCACCTGGATGTCTCAGTCGGTTAAGTGTCTGTCTTCAGCTTGGATCATGATCCTGGGGTCTTGAGATCAAGCCCCACATTAGGCTCCCTGCTCAGTGGCGGGGATGGGGAGAGTCTCTTTCTTCCTCTCCTTCTGCTCCTCCCCCCCATGCTCTGTCTCTAGCTCTGCTCTTTCTCTCTCAAAGAAATACAAATCTTTTTTTTTTTTTTTCAGATTTTATTTATTTATCTGAGAGAGCGAATGAGCGAGAGCACGATCGAGGGGAGGAGCAGAGGGAGAGGGAGAAGCGGACTCTGCAGAACAGGGAGCTCGATGCAAACTCAATCCCAGAACCCCAGGATCATGACCTGAGCTGAAGGCAGACGCTTAATGTACTGGGCCACCCAGCGTCCCTATATAAAAATCTTCTAAAAAAATTTTAAGGGGCGCCTGGGTGGCTCAGTGGGTTAAAGCCTCTGCCTTCGGCTCAGGTCATGATCCCGGGGTCCTGGGATTGAATTCTGCATCAGGTTCCCCCCATGCTTGTACTCTCTCTCTCTCTCTCTTTGACAAATAAATAAAATCTTGTACAAAAAAATTTTTAGGGGCACCTGGGTGGCTCAGTTGGTTGGGCAACTGCCTTCGGCTCAGGTCATGATCCCAGAGTCCTGGGATCCAGTCCCACGTCAGGCTCCCAGCTCCATGGGGAGTCTGCTTCTCCCTCTGACCTCCCCTCTCATGCTCTCTCACTCTGTCTCTCTCGGTCTAATAAATAAGTAAAATCTTTTTAAAAAATTTTTTAAAGAAAAAACGATGTAGTAACAATAAAATATTTATTACAGCAAACATTTGTTTGTATAAGTACTGTATAATTCCTGATTCTCTTCATTTCCCGAGGATGATATAATGAAAATGACATTTAAGGAAACTGAAATATGAAGTTACCTTAAAGAGTAAATATTCCTCGTATGTACCTGATAATTTCATTCATGTTATGCCTCTTCCATGTCCGTTTGATTAAATGAAAGAGCAGTTCCAAGCCAGCCCCTGCTCCTCAGATCTCTTATGACACCTATACACCCAACCAGAAGTGACTTTTTTCTCTATGGATCCTTCCGTATTATTTTCTTCGACTTTCTATTTTCTTTAACCACCTGCCTCTTTCTTTTATTATGGAAAATAAGTCCAGATCTTGCATCCGCTACTTTTGGTGATCTCTTTGTAGGGACAGATTTAGTCTGAGTCATATTTTTAACCCAGGGCTTTCCACATAAGTGTTTATAATGGTTTCCTGAATGAAAATGTTATGGACAAACCACCTTGTGAAACATCACTCTCTGAATTATTTTTCTTTCTTCGTCATCTGTTGATTTCTTCTCTACTGTGTGTGTGTAGAAGATACCAAGTGTTGGGTATCCAGCTAGTCCTTGAGGCAGCACATGGTAAGTTCCAGTAGGTATCAGGTGCTCTGTAAGGGCCTGTTGGATGGATAGATGGGAGAAGGAGGTCTACACTGTGTTCCAGGCCTATTTCTCACACCCAGCTTCTGCATGTCCCCAGACTCCTCATTAGGACTTCCATCCTATGCCTCTAATGAACTATGTAGGAAACCGCTTTGAAACAGTTATTAAGTTCTGCCTATGCTATATAACTTATTCTTTTACCCAATACCTTTCTTCTGGTAATACAGAAACAGCAAATTAATTTTGTTAAGAATTATTATATTTATAAATCAAAAGAGTATATATAGGTACATACATATTCTTGTCTGGTAATTTTTTTTTTTTTTTTTTGTAAACATAGTTTAAATCATACCTAGGTGGGGGCGCCTGGGTGGCTCAGTGGGTTAAAGCCTCTGCTTTCCGCTCAGGTCATGATCCCAGAGTCCTCCGATGGATCGAGCCCCGCATCAGTCTCTCTGCTCAGCAGGGAGCCTGCTTCCACCTCTCTCCCTGCCTGCCTCTCTGCCTACTTGTGTTCTCTCTCTGTGTGTCAAATAAATAAATATTTTTAAAAAATGATACCTAAATATCGTTCACCACAGAGACAACGCACTGATTACTTCTTTGTTGCAATCTTCTATATTCTCTGAAGTTGAAAACAGCATCGTTTTTCATCTGCCTACTTTTCTATGTATCATCCAAATGTTCCAACATCACTTTCCACGCGTTCAGAAGTATCAGAATAATCCACCACCAATTTTTAAAAAGATTTTATTTTTAACCTCTACACTTAATGTGGGACTCAACCGACTAAACTAGACAGCCACCCCAATCAAATTTTTTAAATATTTAAGCGTTGAAAGAAATTCCACCATGTGATTTTGGAGTCACTAACCCAGCTTTCCATCCACGGGAGTTCCTAAGATCAGTCAGTCACTCTGCGCGTTTCCGCATTTCATCTAAACCTTCCCCGGCCTCACGACACTTCAGAGGTGAGGAAGCCGAGGCTCAGAAAGGCCAAATGACCAGAGCCACCACGCGCGACAAGGAGATCCTCGTTGCTCCCAGAAAGCTCCACAACTCCATCGCCCCACTTGTCTTGGGCTTCCCAGAGGGCCACGGCCCTCCCACCAGCCTCCATTCCGGACCCGCCCACCGAGCCATCTTTGGCCACGCCCCTTCCGTGGCCGAGACCCGCGCTTCTGCGCTTCCGGCGCGTGGGTACTTCCGCTCGTGCGGGTGGTTCCGGGCGCGGTAAGGTCTGGCGTGGTGTTGCGATGGCGGCCGGTGGGAGCGACCCGCGGGCCGGCGACGTGGAGGAGGATGCCTCACAGCTTATCTTCCCCAAAGGTGGGGCTGGGACTGCAGGACTGCCACCGCTGTCCTGCGTGATCGCCGCAGGCCTGGCGTTGCCCATGTGTCGTCCTAGGCGGGCAGCCGGGCGGGTCGCCGGCGCGGAGAGGGGCAGGGAGGATGGGGGATGCGGTGGTGAGAGGGACCCCGGGCTGGGCCGAGGGCGGGCACCGCCGGGGTGCCTCCAGAGGGGCCTGTTGGATTCCACGCCTGCTACCCTGGAAACTTCGGCGCCCAGCTCCACACTGCCCTTGAGCAGCCTCTTCCTACTTGTTTAAGTAATTTATTGTATCTCATAAACCGCGAAGTGCTGCAGGGGTGTGGAAGGGATGAACAAAGCCGACAGTAGTTACAGTGGTAAGGACAAATAAGGATATTTTAATAAGTAATACACGATTGTAGGGGCCACTGGCTGGCTCAATCCGTAGAGCATGCCAGTCTTTTTCTTTATTCTTCTTCTTCTTTTTTTTTTTTTAAACATTTAACTTACTTATTTTGAGAGCGAGCGAGCATGGGGGGGGGCGGGGCCGCGGAGAGGCGTGAGGCAGAGGGAGAGGACCCAGGGACGCAGGACGCTGATGTGACTTGTGTCGAAGACCGGCGCTTAACACCGGAGCCACCGAGACAACCTAGCCTGCTAGTCTTGATCTCAGGATCATGAGCCTGGGCACCGAGCCTGTTTTCTTTTTTCTTTTCTTTCTTTTTTTTTTTTTTTAGATTTTTATTTATTTATTTGACAGAGATCACAAGTAGGCAGAGAGAGGGGGGAAGCAGGCTCCCTGCTGAGCAGAGAGCCCGATGCGGGGCTCGATCCAAGGACTCTGGGATCATGTCCTGAGCGGAAGGCAGAGGCCTTAACCCACTGAGCCACGCAGGCGCCCCCCCCCCCCCCCCCCCCCTTAAAAAAAAAAAAAAAAAACTAAAAGAAAGAAGGAGGGAAAGAGGCCAGCGTGTACTGAACTAAATTTCTTTTTTTTTTTTAATTAAATTAAATTTTATGTATTTATTTGACAGAGAGAGACATCACGAGCAAGGGAACACAGGGCAACGGGAGAGGAAGAAGCAGGCTTGTCGCTTAGCAGGGAGCCCGATGGGGGCTCTATCCCAGGACCCTGGGATCATGACCTGAGCGGAAAGCAGTCACTTAACCAACCCAGCCACCTGGGAGCTCCTGAGCTCAATTTCTATTCGTAGAGAGGTGACTGGGCGTTTTAAAGGGGGAGTGGAGGGGCTAGCCGGGTCTCTAGGATCAAGGACCTGAAAAATTACTAAAAGCATGAAGGGGAAGTGATTGGTTCATTTGAACCCATTTGGGTTTTTTAACTGGCGCTTATGGAGGGTTTTTTAACTGGCGCTTATGGAGGTTTTTTTTCAAAGATTTTATTTATTTGACAGAAAGAGACCTAGCTAGAGAGGGGAACACAAGCAAGGGGAGTGGGAAAGGGAGAAGCAGGCTTCCCACCAACCAGGGAGCCCCATGCAGGGCTGGATCCCAGGACCCTGAAGTCATGACCTGAGCTGAAAGCAGACAGACATCTGAGCAACCCAGGCGCCCCAATACCCACCTGATTTTAAATTATTTTATACATAGTAGAAAAAGTGAAACTCCACACCCTTTATCCAGAGGCAACAGTGTAAACAATTTAGTGTTTATTCTTCCAAACTAGATTTGTTTATAAATAAATAAATATATACACGCCTTTTTATTTGTAAAATGAGATTATGCAAATGAATGCTATAGCCTTTCAAAAATTTGACGATCTGTTGTGTAGTCCTTTTTCTTTTTTAAAACTCTAGGCCCAATGTGGGGCTTGCACTCATGACCTGAGATCAAGTATCACATGTTCTACTGACTAAGCCAGCCAGGCACCTCGTCCTATTCTTTTATTTCTTTTATTTATTTTTTAATTTTTAAGATCTTATTTATTTGTCAGAGAGAGCATGCACGCACAAGCAGGGGGACCAGCGGGCAGAGGAGGCAGAGCAGGTGGTGGGAGAATCAGGCTCCCCACTGAGCAAGGAGCCAGATGTGGGGCTCCATCCCAGGCCCCTGGGATCATGATCTGAGCTGAAGGCAGATGCTTAACCAACTGAGGGATTTCCTCTTTAAACTTAAGTTTGCTCATTGGTATTCTAACTGGTCAAGAGAATTATTTTAGGGGCGCCTAGGTGGCTCAGTGGGTTAAGCCTCTGCCTATGGCTGGTCATGGTCTCATCGAGGCCCAAATCAGGCTCTCTGCTCAGCAGGAAGCCTGCTTCCCTCTGTGTCTCTGCCTGCCTCTCTGCCTGCTTGTGATCTCTCTCTGTCAAATAAATAAAATCTTAAAAAAAAAATTATTTTAAATGAGTATCAAGGGTGAGCCCAAATGCCCATCAACTGATGAGCAGATAAAGAAGATGTGGAATGGAATATTGTTCAGCCATAAAAAAGAATGAAATCTTGCCATGTGCAATAACGTGGATGGAGGTAGAGACTATTGTGCTAAGCATAATAAGTCAGAGAAAGACAATCGTATGATCTTACTCATACATGGAATTTAAGAAACAAAACAGAAGAACATAGAGGGAAGAGGGAGCAAACCAGAAAACACTCTTCAGCTATAGAGAAAAAAGAGGGTTGCTGGAGAGGGAGGAGGTGGGGCGGCGGGGGTGGAATAAATGGGCGATGGGTAGAGGATACTTGTTGGGTGTCATGTGTAAGTGATGAATCACTAAACTATATACCTGAAAATAATATACTGTATGTTAACTCACTGGAATTTAAATAAAAACTTGAAGCTAGGAAAAAATGAGTATGAAGATTTGTGTGATGGCAAATATTTGAAGTAGGTTTAGTTGGGAAACTAGAAGATTATGAAATCTAGAGGGGAGGGAGTTCTGGCCACAGGTCTAATGCCTAGTATGTAATAGGCAGTGATCTGGGTGAATGAGTAAATAGCAGATTTGTACAGGTACAAAAATAGAACTTGGGACTCATTGTTAATGTGTTTCCAGTTGCCCTAAAGTGCCCTCCCTAACATGTAATAATTCTTAAAATTGAGAATGTAATACTAGTATTATGGAACTAGGTTACCACCTCAAGGAAGCTAAAGAGGAGTAATGGTTGGCTGTGCTCTGTATTGAAGTCAGTAACTGGCCTCATTAGGATAATGATGTGTAATTATTTAATAGCACATCCGGATCAGGTTCTTTGATGTTAAACTGTCTCGCCAGACTGAGCTAAGTTTTAGTGTTTTATGAACTCTACTGTGCCTTGATAGATCAGTCTAGACAGAGATAAAGCTGTGGGATATGAGGCCTCTGGATTCATGCAAGAACAAAAACTTGCTGTTAGTCTCAAGATAAAATGAACATTTAGACACTGTCCTTTGAAGGAATATTTTCAGCTGACATTTGTGCTTCTCACAAATAGAGTTTGAAACAGCTGAGACACTGCTAAATTCAGAGGTTCATATGCTTCTGGAGCATCGAAAGCAACAGAATGAGAGTGCGGAGGATGAACAGGAGCTTTCTGAGGTCTTCATGAAAACCTTAAATTACACAGCCCGTTTCAGTCGTTTCAAAAACAGAGAGACCATTGCCAGTGTCCGTAGGTGAGTGATAAAAGAAAGTTTTTGTTAATCCAAACTGTTGGACATCTACATGTAAAATGCTTTTGCCTCCACCAGTGCCATCCCATGGACATCATCTGTACCATTAATTTAAGAAAAATAAGGTCTTTGTCAGAAATTTGAAAATTGCTTGTAAGACCAAAATTCTCTTTGGCCACTTTTCCCTAAACCTGAAATCCCAGAGATTATTCTGCACAGTAACCATTGTTAGTTTATTCTTAGTCTTCCAGATCTTTTCCATGCATTCACATACATACGTTAAACCTATAAGAAACACAGCAGTGTTTGTGGGTTGTTGTTGTTTTTAATAAAGTGGGGTAATTTATTACTCACCTGGAATGTATTCAAGACCTCTATATGTTAATAAATATAAATCAGGAGCATTCTTTCTTAATCTTTGCTCTGCCTCCCAGACAGTGGCTTTTAGCATTTTTTCCTAAGGCATTGCTTCTCAAATTGGGTCAGATGTAACTTGGAAAACTGATGTGCTAAGGCATATAGGAGACCATGGGAGAAACCTATCTTCTTCAGATACCAGTTTTATTTGATGGTAGGTGATTTAAAACATTTCTACATTAAAATAGATACCAGCATATTGTGGAATAAAACAAAAACATATATGTGAATTCTTGAATTAAATTACAAAACTTAAAACCTTGCAGATGCAGAAAGTCACTTGAGCCTGTGACTGCAGGTTGCCTAGGGATACTTGTTTACTCTGCTCCAGTGAAAATGCTTGAGAATTACTGTCCTTAGGAATAGCAGGTATACCAAAAAAAATGTGTATAGACAGATACTTTTTAGAGAGCTGTTTATCATAGCCAAGGTGGGGGGGAACCCAAAACATTCAGTAGTAACTAAATAAATCGTGGGAACTAATTTGTTGGCTAATCTATTGTCATTCAAATTGTGATAGAAAATGGAAGTGTTCACATGTTAAGTGTACAGAAAATGAAGGTGTGAGATTGTATATGAAGTATGTATATAATCTTTCTAAAAAGCAAGTGTGTGTGTATGTTCTAAAAAGTGTGGGTGTACACATGGAGAAAAGATTAGAGGGAAATGTGCAGAGCTTCCAAGCAAAACTACAAGCTGTTGGGTCTAGGAGATGATCTGGACACATTCATGGATAAAAGGTTTCAGTATTGTAAACATGTTGGTTCTCCCCAAATTAATGTATACATTTAGTGCCATTCTGCAGCCTCAGGGGAATGGAAAAGGTGGCTAATATAATGATCTTAAATTTTTTTTTTTTTTTTTTTAGTTTTTTTTTTTTAAAGATTTTATTTATTTATTTGACAGAGATCACAAGTAGGCAGAGAGGCAGGCAGAGAGAGGGAGGAGGAAGCAGGCTTCCCGCTGAGCAGAGAGCCTGATGTGGAGCTCAGTCCCAGGACCGAGGAGGAGGGGACCGAAGGAGAAATATTTTAAAACAAAGTTCAGGGGTGCCTGGGTGGCTCAGTGGGTTAAAGCCTCTGCCTTCAGCTCAGGTCATGATCCCAGGGTCCTGGGATTAAGCCCCATAGTCAGGCTCTCTGCTCAGCAGGGAGCCTGCTTCTCCCTCTCTCTGCCTGCCTGTCTGCCTACTTGTGATCTCTCTCTGTGTGTCAAATAAATAAATAAAATCTTAAAAAAAAAAAACAAAGTTCAGGGGTGCCTGGGTGGCTTAGTGGGTTAAGCCTCTGCTTTCGGCTCAGGTCATAGTCTCAGGGGCCTGGGATCAAGCCCTGCATCGGGCTCTCTGCTCAGCAGGGAGCCTGCTTCCCCCTCTTTCTGTCTGCCTCTTTACCTACTTGTGATTTCTCTCTCTCTGTCAAATAAATTAAAAAAAAAAGAACAAAGTTTAGGGGGTAGGGATAGGGTGGCTGGGTTATGGACATTGGGAAGGGTATGTGCTACGGTGAGTGCTGTGAAATGTGTAAGCCTGATGATTCACAGACCTGTACCCCTGGGTCAAATAATACTTTATGTTAATAATAATAATAAAAAAAAAGTTTAAGCACTATACCTTATACCAAACTTGATTCCTAAGGATTTGAATATAAACCATGGTGAATAAAAGTGCTGTGTGGTAATATGAGTAAATGAATGCATTATTTTGGCTATGGTTAGTAAGACTTTAAATGTGGGGGAACTTGGTTGTATTCATCACTGTGTTAATCTCATTGTAGGCACTAAATAGTGAATAAATTAATTTGCATAAATATCTTTAAACTTTGTTACTTAAATTAAATGCCATATGCAAAGTGCAAGTATAAATAATTGGGGAAAGGACTGATATCCTTAAGTTTTTTATGTCCTTAATATTAAAAGCTCCAACAAAGAATTAATAAAAGATAACACTGGTTTTTAAAAATGGACACAGTCTGCAGTTAGAGGCTCAATTTGAATGAGAACTTAAGATGGCTAGCAAATTCTCTTGAAATAATGCTCATCTTCAAAAAAAAAATGCTCATCTTCAAGGAAATTGAAATGGTAAAAGAGCTAAGTAGATTTGAAAAGATTAAACAGAATGGGACACCTACATGTAATAAGTAGGGGAAATGGGGAAACAGGATTTATTGCTGATGTAAGTGTGTACTGATGAAGCACTTTTAGGGTACTATCTCTTGGGACTCCTGTGCTTTGACTGGATAATTAGCTTCCAGGAATTTATCTTTAAAACGCATTGTGAGGGACGCCTGGGTGGCTCAGTGGGTTAAGCCGCTGCCTTCGGCTCGGGTCGTGATCCCAGTGTCCTGGGATCGAGTCCCACATCGGGCTCCTTGCTCAGCGGGGAGCCTGCCTCTCCCTCTGCCTCTGCCTGCCACTCTATCTGCTTGTGCTCACTCTCTCTCTCTCTCTCTCTCTCTCTCTCTAACAAAAAAAAAAAAAAAAAAAAAACAAAAAAAAAAACAACAACGCATTGTGACCAGTCTAGTACATAAAGAAGTATACATGGTGTTTGAAAAGCGTTATTTAAAATGGTGAATTGAGGGGCGCCTGGGTGGCTCAGTGGGTTAAAGCCTCTGCCTTCGGCTCAGGTCATGATCTCAGGGTTCTGGGATCGAGCCCTGCATCGGGCTCTCTGCTCAGCAGGGAGCCTGCTTCCTCCTCTCTCTCTCTCTCTCTCTCTCTCTCTGCCTGCCTCTCTGCCTACTTGTGATCTCTGTCTGTCAAATAAATAAATAAAATCTTAAAAAAAAATAAATAAATGGTGAATTGAAGGGACACCTGGGTGGCTCTGTCAGTTGAGCATCGGACTCTTGCTTTAGATTCAGATCATGTTCTCAAGGTCATGAGAATGCGCCCCACGTTGGCCTCTGTGCTCAGCAGGGAGTTGGCTTGAAATTCTCTACCTCTCCCCACTTGCTCATTGTCTCTGAAATAAATTTTTAAAAAAGGGAAAAGACTTGATTTAAAAAAAAAAGATAAATAAAAAATAAAAGGGTGAATAATTGGAAACAATTGAAATGTTCAACAGCTGGAAATTTGACATATAAATTATAGCACAGTCATTCAACAGAATGCTGTGTTCAAGGTGGAGTTATGTGTAGTACTAATGTGGAAAACAGCTAGTGTTATTGAGTGAAAAAAAAAATCACAGAATAACATTTGTTACAATTCCTTTTGTTTTTGTTTTTTAATTACACTCTCAAAATTTTTTTTTCTTTCTTTTATAATATAAAGAGGAATGGTAGAGGATCTCCATGAAAGTGTTAATGCTAGTTATTTCTGGGTAGGGTTTCAGGTTCTTTTCACCTTTTGGGGATTTCTTTGTATTGTTTATAAATGAGAATATATTCATTTTACAACAAAACCCTCCACACAGATACATATAGTACTTTGTAAACCTTTTCCCGTGTAACTAAGTTTATAGTATTTTCCTTAGTAAATGAATATAGCTTTACTAAGTGGCAGAAAGTTATGAAACTGAATGTGTGAATTTTTATTCTAAAACATAAGTGTTTGGAACAGTACACTAAGGTAATTACTTGATTTTGTGTAGGTAGTGATATGGATAGCTTATTTTTCTGTCCTATATTTTTGAAATTTTGTATACCTAATATGCTTGTAATAGAATAATAAACACAGTAAATGTTTTGTTTCTGAACAGATAATTAAGGTCTTCTCTGAAACCAGATTTATCATGGATGATCTCTACTTTTTTTTAAAAGATTTTATTTATTTGAGAGAGAGAGAAGCAGACTCCCCACTGAGCAGAGAGCCTGATGTGGGACTTGATCCCAAGGACTCTGAAATTATGACCTGAGCCAGAGGCAAATGCTTAACGGACTGAGCCACCCAGGTGCCCGGGATGAGCTCTGTTTTAAGAGCTAAATGTGTAAGAAGCCAAGATAGGATTTGACAATGTTTTATACAATTTGAACTAGAATTGCATTTAAAATAAGACACAGTTTATACATATTTGTACAACATAAGGTATGCCTATATTTATTTTTTAGATTTGTTTTGTTTTTGTTCTGTTGTAGGTAAGTTAAAAAAGAATTTCCTCCAAGTCAGAAATACACAAACATTATGTGTTTGACATAAAATTAATGACGAAAGAAGCAAGGCAGAGTGATAAGAGCAGAGAATAGCAAAATAAATTCTTGGGGGGAAGGGTTGTATAGTCTGTAAGGTATATAATGGCTTTTCAAAGTTATACTAGCAAGCGGTTCTCAGGCCTGATGTGCTCTGCTCACTTTTGTTGTCTGCCTGATTTCATTTTAACTTCCTATTCTCCAGGCATAGGAACAGGAAGTGATTTGAAAGTGGGATTTTGCAGCCAAGCTAACCATATAGAAAGATTGCAGGTGCTTTACTTTTTTCTTACTTGCTAAGTACCTTTGATTCTCTTTTTCCTACTCACCAGTCTTTGATTTTTTTGTTTTGTTTTGTTTTGATTTTCTTCCGCATGGTCAGCTTGTTGCTCCAGAAGAAGCTTCATAAGTTTGAGTTGGCCTGTTTGGCCAACCTTTGCCCAGAGACTGCTGAGGAGTCAAAGGCGCTGATTCCAAGGTTAGTACTATCACTGTGCTAAATTCTTTATATTAATTTCCTACAAGTAGAATTACTGTTTCTAAAAGGTGTGTGCATTTAAAATTGGGGCATATAGCACCAACATTGAATGGAGTGCCTTCTTTAACAGGGTGTGAACATGATGGTTTTATAGCACACCAACTGTTAGCAAAAATGTGGAACAGCTGAATTTCTCACACTGGTGGTAGGAGTGCAAATTAGTATAGTCACTTTGGAGAGCAATTTAGCTACATATACTAGAGTTAAAGATGATTATACCCTGTAACCCGAAAATCCATTCTTGGGTACTTGCCTAAAAGCAACTCATGCAGTTCCATAAGAAGACATGTATCCTAATGTTCATTACTGCAGTGCTAGTGATAACAGAAACTTGACAGTCTCTCAGTAAACAAGAGGATGGACAAATAAATCATTTATGTAGCAGTGAAGAAATTAATGAACTGGAGCAACATGGAATAATAACAGATACCAAGGGACAGCTGGGTGGCTCAGTCCGTTAATAAGCGTTTGCCTTCAGCTCAGGTCGTGATCCCAGAGTCCTGGGATCAAGTCCCACATTGGGCTCCTTGCTCAGTGGGGAGCCTGCTTCTCCCTCTGCCTGCTGTTCCCCTGCTTGTGCTCTATCTGACAAATAAATAAAATCTTAAAAACAAAAACAAATTCCAAAATCAATTTGGAGTGAAAAAAAATTTCAGAAGGATATATGTAGTATGATGCCATTTCCTATAAAGTTTAAAAACATTGCTGTGTATGGCTTATAGATACATTTTGTATATATGTATATAGTAAGTATAAAAATATGATTAGGAATGATAAATACAAATTTAGGATAATGGTTAATTCTGGGGAAGGTATTGTGATAGGGGAGCATACACAGAGCCATTAACTTGTTCCTGTTGTGTTTGTTAAAGAAATTTAAATCAGGTAGAGGTAATGTTAACTTATTGTCTACACTTTCTTAAATCTCTGAAACACTTTGTATGTTTTTAAAAGGAATGGCAAAAATACAGCTGAAGGGTAAAGGTGTATGTTTAGAGGAGAAGTAGACAAGTGGTGCTCAAAGATTAGTGTGCTAAAAAAGAATATGTTGTCCCTCACTGAGACACTCTTTTGTTTTGGTTTTCTTCTTGTAGCCTGGAGGGTCGGTTTGAAGATGAAGAGTTACAGCAGATTCTTGATGATATCCAGACCAAGCGCAGCTTTCAATATTAATCTCCAAATACCACTCTGCTGCTGAAGGAACTACATCTCAAGCCCAGCACCACTGTCCTGGTGTCTGGAGCTAACTTACACAGAAATTCCATTGTGGAAGACACTTGGGCTGTCTTTGGCTAGAACAACCCAGCTTAGTCTTGGTTTAGGTTGCTATTTCAGACTTGACTATTGAACCATGGTAACCTGACCTTGCCTCTGGGGAGGGTGAGGTGGGGTGATGCGCATATAAGCTACACTATTGACTACCTCATGCCATGGTTTTGGCCCCTGTGTTTTAAAGTTTGTTTTAAGATTTTATTTTTTTAAGTAATCTCTACCCCCAATGTGGGGTTTGAACTTAAACTACCCCAAGATCAAGAGTGGCGTGCTCCACTGATTGAGCCAGCCAAGCACCCCTTTTTTTTAAGATTTTATTTTTTTAGCCCACATGTTGTTTTTGATTCCTAAGATTTCATGTTTTAATTTCAATTTGTTTGTAGTTTTTGAAACTACAGGAAACGACAGTCTTATCTAAATGCAAAAGGAAGAGGGGCGCCTGGGTGGCTCAGTGGGTTAAGCCGCTGCCTTCGGCTCAGGTCATGATCTCGGGGTCCTGGGATCTGGCCCCGCATCGGGCTCTCTGCTCAACGGGGAGCCTGCTTCCTCCTCTCTCTCTGCCTGCTTGTGATCTCTCTCTGTCAAATAAATAAATAAAATCTTTAAAAAAAAATAAATAAATGCAAAAGGAAGAATTAAGGGGCATTGGCTGACTCAATTGGTAGAGCACGTGACTCTCAATCTCAGGGTGAGAGTTCAAGCCCCACATTGGGCATGGAGCCTAGAAGCAAAAACAAGCAAAAAAACCCTGAATATAAATGCAAAAGGAAGAATTAAACCAGCCCTGTACCATCATCTGAAATCCTTACAGAAATGATGATACGCTAATGACTGAGACAGCATTGGCATCATAGTGCTTAACCCAGAAGTCAAGGAAGAAGCTCACCATGGGAAGCAGTTACACCCAGGATAACTGCCAAGCATGGAGGGCTCTAACATAACCTTGAGGTAGATCAGTACTTGACCTTTTTTCTTACACTGTTGAAGAATGTAGATTCGGAGGCAGTGGTCCTAAAGTACTGTTTCTCCCTCCTAAATTAAGATCTTTTTTGCCTTCAGTGGCCAGACTTGAAGGTCTGAACACTTTGAAGACTCCTTGGATGGGGCATCCAGTCCAAACCTTTTTCTTGCTACTTAGTGGCAGGTGATCTCTGATGGGGGTGATTGTCTATTTTCATAGGAAGGAAAGTGGAGAGTGTGCACAAAGAAAGCATGCACATAAGCTAGTAGATTTGGTCATGTGAAGACAAGTGTCACTAAGTTCACTAAACTACAGATACTCCCCAGGAACCACATGGTTGGAGCAGGGAGGGTGGTGGGGGTGATGTTCCCAGATGAGGGAAGAGGGTCATGGCAGGTAGTAGAAACAAAAACACCCCACCAAATGGATCAGGTACCATAAAAATGTCCATACTCTGACCTAGTGATTCTATTTCTGGAAACTGTATACCAAACATCAGAACACAGAGGAAGCTCTGTATGTCAAGAGCTGATTCTTTTTCCAATAGAGAAATAGTATGGTATGTTATGGTTACTTGTCCATGGATTATTTCTCACCTATTTAACAGGTGAACTTTTTCAGAAGCTAAATGGCTTACAGCCAAATACTTAGATACTGAATCCATGGACATTGAGGACATTTTGCTACATGAAATGTGAGACAGATACCATATAATCTCACTTATATGTGGAATCTAAAAAGCCCAAACTCAAAAGAAACAGAACAGATTGGTGGTTGTCAAAGGATGAAGGGAGGGGTGTGAAATGGGTAAAGGTGGTCAAAAGGTACAGACTCCTAGTTATAAGATAAGGCATGGGGACATAATACACAGCATGGTGACCATAGTTAATAATACTGTATTGTAGGGATGCCTGGTGACTCAGTTGATTAAGTATCTGGTTCTTGGTTTTAGCTCAGGTCATCTCCTGGGTCATGGGACCAAGCCCTTGTTGGACTCTGCACTCAGCAGGGAGTCTGCTTGAAGCTTCTCTGTCTCCACACCCCACCTTCACGTGCCCTCTCTCTCTAAAATAAATAAATCATTTAAAAAGTACTGTATTATATATTTGAAAGTTGCTAAGAGTAGATCTTAAAAGTTGTCACCACTGGAAGAAGTTCTAACTATGTGAGGTCAGGGTGGTTAACTAAACTGACTGTGATAAATTTCACTATATATGTATATACACATATATACACATATATAGTGATTATCACAGTCAGTTTAGTTAACCACCCTGACCTCACATAGTTAGAATTTATACATATATAAAATCTTTTCACTAATATATAACCAATACAATGTTCTATGTCAGTTACTTCAATAAGGCTGGAAAAATATATAAAACTTTTTAAAAAAAAATTGATTTGGGGGCACCTAGTTGTTTCAGGCAGAAGAGCATGTGACTCCTGATCTTGGGTTGTGAGCTGGAGCTCCCTTCATGTTGGGTGGGGAGACTTACTTAAAATAAATTTTTTTTTTTTTAATTTGACTTAAAGTAAAAATGAGACACTTGAGTAAACATACAAAAGAGGTAAGAGGTAAACATTTGTGCTTTTTTTTTTTTAAGCAGTTTTTTGTTTTGTTTTAAATTTATTTATTTATTTGACAGACAGAGATCACAAGTAGGCAGAGAGGCAGGCAGAGAGAGAGGAGGAAGCAGGCTTCCTGTTGAGCAGAGAGCCTGTTTCGGGGTTCGATCCCAGGGTCCTGGGTTCATGACCCAAGCCACAGGCAGAAGCTTTAATCCACTGAACCACCCAGGTTCCCCAACATCTGTGTTTCTAAAAGGGACCTCCGAGAACTGAACTTGCTTTCTCATCCAGGTCAGTTTTCCTCACCTTAGACATGAGAGTGCTAAGGGCTCAGCCCCCCTTCCCCTTAGGGACTTGGGAGCTGTGGATCTCAGGCCTGCTGGCCTCTTGCTGGGCCTGCACTCACCTGGATAGACGGGCAAAGGACCTCAGCTACCTCCACTCATACCCAGTCCGCCTTTGGGCTCTCTGAACAGTACAAATTGACCAGAAGCCAAAGGAAAGAGAATAAGCCCCAATAAAGCCTTCCAGGCAAGGCTTTATTGGGGCTTATGCTCCTGCACAAAGGAGACAACACAAGGAATGAGTCCTCAGGCTGGCTCCCAGAGAAAAGTTTACCCAGAGAGCTTTAGAGAGACTCCAGGCAGCAAAAGAATGGCAGTAGGAGCAGGAATTGTTCCCCTGCCCCAACTTGCACATTTAAATAAAGCTCATGCTATACGTGCTGCCCACGTCTAATTAGCATATTACGTCTCCGCCCCTGGGCGCGAATTTTAGTATTACAATGAGAGACAAGTCTGTGAAAGGTGGGGATTGGCATCCATCTTAGCGCTGATCGGTTTGGTCCAGCCCTCCTAGCGGGCTTCCCTCTTAGGGGAATAGCCTATTTCTGCTCACCTGTGAGCTCTTTTACTTGGGGCAGCTCAGCTTCTCCTACAGACCCAGGTGAAGAAGGCTGGATTTTGTGGTTAGGGGTGAGGGGAAATGAGTCCAGTCCCTGCCCTGTCTCACAAGGCCCCTGAGAAGGCGTCAGCAGTTTCAGGGCCTCCTCTTCTGGTGCCAATGTGCTGTTGTCCCTCTTAGTCCCCCACATCCCCTGTACCCCGAACTCGCAGGTGGGGGAACCTCCGCTCTGCATCTGGTATCATGAATTTTCTTTATTTGCATTTCAGGATCTGATGAAGGTGCTGGCAGTTCTATGCCCTGTAAAGTGGAGAAACAAAACCGTTAGCCCTATGTCCTGTTCTTGGTGGATAAAATGGGCTGGTTTAAATAATCATAATCAGAGGTGCCTGGGTGGCTCAGACGATAAGCGTCTGCCTTCGTCTCAGGTCATGATCCCAGGGACCAGGGATCCAGCCCCACTTTACTGCTCAGCGGGAAGCCTGTTTTCTCCCTCTCCCACTCCCCCTGCTTGTGTTTCCTCTTTCAAGTAAATAAATTAAATCTTTTTTAAAAATAAAAAAAAAATCATAATCATACCTTGTTTCGTTATGTAAGGTTGCACAGAGGCTGGGCTCCTAGGTGGCTCAGTGGGTTAATAGTCTGCTTTCAGTTCAGGTCATGATCCTGGTCATGATTTTCAGCTCAGGTCATGATGTAGCATCTAGTCCTGCATCAGGCTCAGAGCCTGCTTCTCCCTTGTCCCAACCCTCCCCCCAACTTATGCGCACTCCTTCTGTCTCTCTCTCAAAAATAATTTTTTTTTGTTTTGTTTTAAAAAGATTGCACAGAGGTAGTCCTTAGCAAAACTGGAATTCTGACTAGGCTCTAATCAGACCTCCTCAGGTTTCTAATTTTCAATGAGCAGGGGTGTTTTGTTTTAAGATTTTATTTACTTATTTGAGGGAGGAAGGTCAGAGAGAGGGAGCAGAGAGAATCCCTAGCGACTCCACCCTGAGCAGGATGTGGGGCTTGATCTCACCACCCTGAGATCATGACCTGAGCTGAAATCAAGGGTCTAATGCTTAACTGATTGAGCCACCCAGGCACTCCTCTATGAGCAGAGGTAGTTTTCAAAATATTTAACAACTTGGGGGCCACTGACTTATGTGCAGTTAGTAAGTCTCTAATTGCCAGATTGGAGTAAGGTCCTGGGGAGGTGGGAGTGGTTAGAGCTTATTTAGGAAAGCATTTCAATATTTCAATATTTTTGTAACTGGGGTACTAACTAGCTGAATCCCTCTTTTCTTTGAATCTTTCTCACACATGTACACACAAAGGTCTTGTAACTCCAGGTTTATTTGCATTCAAAATAGAGAAGGAGCCAGGACAGGCTGCCTTTGAGCCCAGTTGTTTGTGGCTAGGCACTGTTAAGTGTTTTATATATCTTATTGAAACTTCACACACTTAAGAGAATTTTTAAAACATTCTAAGGCTCTTATTCATTCTAATACTCTTACAACATTCTCAACATCAGGTCATTTATTCAACACGTTTTACTGAGTGCCCACCATATTAGGTTGGGGTTAAAGGAGAGCAAGATAAGAAGGTTCCAGGTCTCCTGGTGCCTACATTCCGGGGGGGGGGGGGGGGGGAGACAGACAAGAAAAAAAAAAAACAGCTAAATAGATTAGCCTGGGAACAAGTATGATATTAGATACAGTGCTCAGGGACGGCATTTTTGAGAAGATGCTATTTGAACTGTCAAGGATAGGAAAATATGGGAGGGTGGGGATGAGAGTTCCAGATCAGGAGAGAATGCTAAGCACAAAAGTATGAATGGGGTAGGGGAATGGGTGCAGAGATAACAAGCCAAAATGGCTGGAGCTTTGTAAATCAGGGAAAAACTATTAGGAGCTGAGATTGCAGATGTAAGCAGACCTGTATTATGGAAACAGGATTTTGGATTTTATACTCTGCACGTTGGGAAGCTATTTGGAGATTTTATTTATTTATTTATTTATTTTTAAGATTTTATTTATTTATTTGTTAGAGAGAGAGAGAGAGAGAGCATGAGCACAGGCAGAGTGGCAGGCAGAGGCAGAGGGAGAAGCAGGCTCCCCGCTGAGCAAGGAGCCCGATGTGGGACTCGATCCCAGGACGCTGGGATCATGACCTGAGCCGAAGGCAGCCGCTTAACCAACTGAGCCACCCAGGCGTCCCAGGAGATTTTAGGTAAGAAAGAAATAAGATCTGTTTTTTGTTTTTTGGGTTTTTTTTAAGATTTTATTTATTTATTTGACAGATCACAAGTAGGCAGAGAGGCAGGCAGAGAGAGGAGGAGGCAGGCTCCCCGCTGAGCAGAGAGCCCGATGGGCTGGATCCCAGGACCCTGAGATCATGACCTGAACCGAAGGCAGAGGCTTTAACCCAATGAGCTGCCCGGGCGCCCCTGATTTTTGTTTTAAACAGGTCATTCTGGCTGCAGTGTAGAAAACTGGAGCTAGGGGGGAGGGGAAACTGAGATGAAAAAGGGAAGTGGGGAGAACAGTTAGGTGATTGCAAAAGTTCACACAAACATGGCTTGGACTAGAGCGAGGGCCAACAAACTTCCTGTAGAGAGAGAGTATTTCAGGCTTTGTGGGTTACATGTATGTCTTCCGTCATATTTTTAGTCTTTTTTTTTTTTTTAAGATTTTATTTATTTATTTGGCAGACAGAGATCACAAGTAGGCAGAGAAGCAGGCAGAGAGAGAGGAGGAAGCAGGCTCCCCGCCGAGCAGAGAGCCCGACGCGGGGCTTGATCCCAGGACCCTGGGAACATGACCCGAGCTGAAGGCAGAGACCTTAACCCACTGAGCCACCCAGGCGCCCCTAGTCTTTTTTTTTTTTAACCCTTTAAAAATGTAAAACTTTTTAACTAGACTGCAGGCACAGTCTGCCTATATCTGGACTAGAATGATAACTGTAGGGGAAGAAAATTTTTTCCTTTACACTTCCAGATTCCTTTGGCTGGCCTATTAATTAAATTAACATAAAACAGATTAATGAGAAAAATAAATTTAACTACACATGTACAGAAGCTCCATAAGAATATGAGATCCACATGGGGCAGGGTGCTGCCACGTAGAGCACGCACTCTTGATCTCAGGGTCATGAGCTCAAACCCCCACACTGGGCATAGAGCCAATTAAAAAAAATTAAGCCCACCATCAGGCAATTGAGGCTTATATGCTGTGCTAAAGTAAGAAGAGCGTAGGGGTCTGGGACTTCTAAGGGGAGGAAGACAATTTATGGAAAGATGTCTTTGCAGAGACAGTGGGATGCAGAGGAATTCAATCTCCAGGCCCTGCCAGCTTCCCCCACAGTTTACCATGCCTACCCCATATTGTTTGCAGTTATCCCTGGTGATAGTCCTCTTCCTTGAACCATGCCCTCTATCTCATTATTTCAGACAGTTATAGGGGAGGTAAAAAGATCTTCTTGAGTCTTTTGGGCCTTGATTGACTTCAGCTCAAAGTAATCTGCATGCTTAAGTGGCACTTTTTGGAGAAGCTTATTCTGAACCTTTTCAGAGCACTGGAGATATGTGGTCAGATTTATAATTTATTTTGAAGACTAAGCCATGTTATTCCATTTACCAAGGAAGAACGTGAAACTCAGAAAAATCAGTATTACGCAGTCAGTAAATAAGATGAGATAAAATGTAAACTCCAGAAAAAATGTGAACACAGATTTCTGTGGTTAATGGGATTCCTAGTGATAGAAAAGTATTGACACAAAATGGGATGAAGTTTTAATAGAGGTATTTGAGTATGTTCAAAGTGAAGGACAAACCCTGGAATGAGGACTGAGGTCCCTGAATTTAGTCTATTATGTAGATGACCTCACCAGTGCTGATTAGGTAATTCTGATGGATTGGTTAAAGGTCACATTCCTGGGAAAGGCTGAAATAGCAGTTACTTTAGATAGTTAAGTCTCGGTTTGCTGATGTGGGGCTTAGCATAAGCAACTCCATTTTGGCCTGTTATCTCTTTTTCTTTCTTTTCTTCTTTTCAGCAGTGGAGGCAATAGAAGCCAGTGTCAAGTCACTGGGTGGTAGAATCAACACTCTGATTCAGGCCTATTGACATGAGGGCCAGTGTTCTTAACCCCTGGCAGGCTATGTAGGCCAAATCTGTAGCTGTGTATGCGGTATTCTTTTTTTTTTTTTTTTAAAGATTTTTATTTATTTATTTGACAGACAGATCACAAGTAGGCAGAGAGGCAGGCAGAGAGAGAGGAGGAGGTAGGCTCCCTGCCGAGCAGAGAGCCCGATGCAGGGCTCGATCCCAGGACCCCGGGATCATGACCTGAGCCGAAGGCAGAGGCTTTAACCACTAAGCCACCCAGGCACCCCTGTATGCGGTATTCTAACATGAATTTTTCTGAAAGCATTAGAACTGTATATTTAAAGAAACTGTATGCATTACTTTCTTCGGTCTTTTAATTCAGACACTTTAGCTAGGTGGAGAGATTACTTAAATTAATAAACTCAAAAAAAAGAAAGAACATACGGTGATGGTGATTGCAGTGTTATTTGTATTAGCAGAAATGCCTGACTGGCATAGTTAGAAGAGCATGCAACTCCTGATCTCCGGTTCATGAGTTTGAGCCCCATGTTGGGGCTAGAAATTACTTAATAAATAAACTTAAAAAAATAAATTTAAGGGGCGCCTGGGTGGCTCAGTGGGTTAAGGCCTCTGCCTTCAGCTCAGGTCATGATCCCAGGGTCCTGGGATCGAGCCCCACATCGGGCTCTCTGCTCAGCGGGGAGCCTTCTTCCTCCTCTCTCTCTCTCTGCCTGCCTCTCTGCCTAATTGTGATCTCTGTCAAATAAATAAATAAAAAAAAAATCTTTAAAAAAAAATAAATTTAAAAAAGTAACCTAAGTGCTATTAGTAGAGCACTCATTAAGTAAATTAATTAAATAAACTGTTCAGCCATGCAACAGAAAACCAAGAGGCTATTAAAAGGATGAAGGCTATGGGCGCCTGGGTGGCTCAGTGGGTTAAGCCGCTGCCTTCGGCTCGGGTCATGATCTCAGGGTCCTGGGATCGAGTCCCGCATCGGGCTCTCTGCTCAGCAGGGAACCTGCTTCCCTCTCTCTCTCTCTCTCTCTCTGCCTGCCTCTCTGTCTACTTGTGATCTCCCTCCCTCTGTCAAATAAATAAATAAAATCTTAAAAAAAAAATAAAAGGATGAAGGCTATATCTGTATGTGAACTGAGAAGGAAAAGAGTCAAGATATATTGCCACAGGAGAAGCAAGATAAGTTTGTATAGTATCTTATTTCTGTAGGAAAAGAAATCTTGTGTACAATGTCTTCATATATGTGTCTTTGCAAAGGCACAGTTTTTGGTGAGTGGCTGTGTCTAGAGAGGTGTCATGGTGTGAGAATGACCATCTTTTCACTGTTTTCCTCCTTGTATCTTTAATTTGGTGCCATTTGCATGTATTAATCCCCCCAAAATAATGAGGCAATTACTCAACCTTTTAAGTTTTTTTTTTTTTAGGATTATTTATTTATTTATTTGAGAGAGAGAGAGCACGAGAGGGGAGAAGGTCAGAGGGAGAAGCAGACTCCTCACGGAGCTGGGAGCCTGATGCGGGACTCGATCCCGGGACTCCAGGATCATGACCTGAGCCGAAGGCAGTCACTTAACCAACTGAGCCACCCAGGTGCACCTTAAAGATTTTTTAAAAAAGATTTTTATCTATTTATTTGACAGAGAGAGAGATCACAAGTAGGTAGAGAGGCAGGCGGGGGATGGGAAGCAGGCTCCCTGCTGAGCAGGGAGCCCGATGTGGGGCTTGATCCCAGGACCCTGAGATCATGACCTGAGCAGAAGGCAGAGGTTTAACCCACTGAGCCATCCAGGCGCCCCTGAAGATTGCTTTTTTATTTATTCGAGAAAGAGAGAGAGCACACAAGAGTACAGGAGCATGAGCAAGGGGGAGGGTCTGAAGGAGAGGGAGTGGCAGGCAGAGGGAGAAGCAGCTCCCCTCCTGATGCAGGACTCGATCCCAAGACCCTGGGATCATGACCTGAGCTAAAGGCAGACGCTTAACCAACTGGACCACCTAGGCATCCCTAAACCTTTATTTAAAGAGAATTTCAGGGTGCCTGGGTGGCTCAGTTGTTAAACATCTGCCTTCGGCTCAGGTCATGATCCCAGGGTCCTGGGATCCAGCCCTGCATCAAGCTCCCTGCTCAGTGGGGAGCATGCTTTTCCCTTCTCACTCCCCCGCCTGTGTTCCCTATCTCACTCTTTCTCTGTCAAATAAATAAATAAGGGACGCCTGGGTGGCTCAGTTGGTTAAGCAGCTGCCTTCGGCTCAGGTCATGATCGCAGCGTCCTGGGATCGAGTCCCGCATTGGGCTCCTTGCTTGGCGGGGAGCCTGCTTCTCCCTCTGCCTCTGCCTGCCATTCTGTCTGCCTGTGCTCGCTCTCTCTCCCTCTCTCTCTGACAAATAAATAAAAAAAAAATCTTAAAAAAAAAAATAAAATCTTAAAAACAAAAACCCAAAAAAGTGTCCGCTTCTTGATTTTGGCTCAGGTCATGATCTCAGGGTTGTGAGGTCGAGCCCTGTGTAAGGCTTTGAGCTCAGTGTGGAGTCTGTTTGGGATTCTTTCTCTCCCTCTCCCTTTGCCTTTCTCCCCCCTACCCTAGCTCATGTGTTCTCTCTAAATAAATAAAATCTTTCTAAAAAAAGGAATAAAGAAAATTTCAAATACATACAAAAACAGAATAGCATAATGAACTCTAATTATCTATCACTTAGCCAACTTGTGTCATCTGTCTCCCTCTTTCCTCCCTTTCCCCCTTAAGGATATTCAGTCATGTAAAACAAACAAAAAATAAGCATTCCTCAAATTGTTGCAAACCCTTAGCTAATTTCTCAAGTTCTGAAAAACTGAAAAGGTTGATTTTTGAGAAATTTTTGCCAATGTGTTGTTTTACAAAGAAGTTTTTTTGGATGTCCTTATTAACCATTTCTGCTGATGTTCTTGGCTGGAATGTTTTAAAGCAAATACCATCCTATCATTTAATATACCATTTAACCCACAAATAATTCAGAATGTAACTAATAAGAAAATATTTTTAAAATTTAATCAGGGGTACCCGGGTGGCTCAGTCATTTAAGTGTCTGACTCTTGATTTTAGTTTGGGTCATGATGTCAGGGTCATGAGATCGAGCCCCAAGTTGAACCTGCTTAAGATTCTCTCTCTCCCTCTGCCCCTTCTGCCCAGCTCACACATGCTGTCTCAAAAAAAATTAATTAAAAATTTTAACCAAATATCAGTTACATGTAAAAAACTGAACAATTCTGTTTTAAAGATTTTTTTTTTTTTAATTTATTCATTTAAGAGAGAGACAGACAAAGAGGTAGAGAGGAAGAAGGAGAGGGAGAAGCAGACTCTCTGCTGAGCTGGGAGCCCGATGTTGGGCTCAGTCCTAGAATGTGGAGATCATGACCTGAAGGCAGACACTTTTCTTTTTTTTTGAGATTTTATTTATTTATTTGACACACAGAGATCACAAGTAGGCAGAGAGGCAGGCAGAGAGAGAGGAAGGGAAGCAGGCTCCCTGGTGAGCAGAGAGCCTGATGTGGGGCTCGATCCCAGGACCCTGGAATCATGACCTGAGCCGAAGGCAGAGGCTTTAACCCACTGAGCCACCCAGGCGCCCCTGAAGGTGTACACTTAACCATCTGAGCCACCCAGGCACCCCAAAAATTTTAACAATTTTTTTACTGCCATGTAATATCCACCCATTCCATGTTCACGTCCTCATTTTACCAAAAATTTTTCTTTCTTTCTTTTTTTTTTTAAGTCAGTTTGTTAAATTCAGGTTCGAAACAAGAGCACACTTTGCATTTGGGTGGTATGTCTCGTTAAAAAGAAAATCACAGGTCCAAAATGGAGTCACTTATGTTAGGCCATAGGGTTTAATCCCTAACCTAATTGCAGTTTCAACTTCCTTCAGCAATGTAGTCTTACTTGGTCAGTTAGGGATTCTCTGGTCAGTACCAGTGACATAATCTGTTGTAGGGGTCAAGGTTAAGCCAACCCAAAATGTGTGTTTTTTTTTTTTTTTGCTACATCACCACCATTTATCACATTGAGTCTGAAATGCAATTCATGACATAATGACAAAAATTTTTTCACAAGTACTGCCTGAAAGGGTAGTGCCTATATTAAGAGAGATCAAATAAATTGACACTCATATGGAACTTTTTAGACAAAAGGGAGTTGTTCAGGGCACCTGCATGGCTCAGTGGGTTAAGCCTCTGCCTTCGGCTTGGGTCATGATCTCAGGATCCTGGGATCCAGCCCCACATCAGACTCTCTGCTCAGCGGGGAGCCTGCTTCCCTCTTTCCCTCTCCTGCCTCCCTGCCTACTTGTGATCTCTCTGTCAGATAAATAAATAAAATCTTAAAAAAAAAAAAGTTGTTCATAAATGTAGATATTTTTCATTCTCTAACAAGACTTTGTCTTTTTAAAATAAATCAGGTTCTCTTCTTGTTCCCCAAAGATGATGTCCTTTGTGTTCTACCAGGTGATCCAAGTCTTCTTTAAATGGATTGTAGCCTTGTTCCTTTAAACAACGCAGTGCCCAGAAAAGCTGGTCCAGAGGAGAAAATTCTTCCCAGGGAACGCGCTCACACCTTTCATTTTTTTAAGGCTCTGTAATCTTTGGTTCTGGGTCATGAGTCATAGCTACCTCTCCTTTCCTTAGTACGGTCACATAATGGTAATTTTCTTTCTCAACAAAGAAATTCACAACTAAGGCAAAGAGGATATTTTTCAGGTGAAGAGCTGCTTCTTCCCATGTTTCACCAAACTCCAAATGGCCTCAGGGAGTTGAAAACTGCATCTCCAACTGACCCTTTCCTCTTGCCGGGAGGACACAAAGAGGATGCTGGCTGCTAGTCACCACTACTCCTACGGAGATTCTAGGACGCTGCCTGGGAGGCTCCAGGTGGGCCATCATAGCATGAGGACCCAGCAGAGGCCAGCCAAAATGTGCTACTTTGGCATACCGATTGTTTTATTTATTTCAATTATTTATTTATTTATTTATAGCTTGTGAGCAGGGGAAAGGGGCAGAGGGAGAAGGAGAGGGAGAATCCCAAGTGGACTCTATGTTGAGCTCAAGAGCCCAGGGCTCAATCTCACAACCCTGAGATCATGACCTGAGCCCAAATGAAGACTTGGGACACTTAACCCATCAAGCCACCCATGCACCCCTATTTATTTATTTATTTATTTATTTATAGATTTTATCTATATATTAGGGTGGGGAGGAGCAGAGGGAGAGGGACAAGCAGATTTCCCCCTGAGCGTGGAGCCCCATGTGGGGCTCCATCTCATGACCCTGAGATCATGACTTGAACCAAAATCAAGAGTTGATGCTTAACTGAGCCAGCCAGGTGTCCTGTATGCTTATTATTTTATTTTATTTTTAGAGACCCTATTTATTTATTTGACAGAGATCACAAGTAGGCAGAGAGACAGGAAGGGAGGCAGGCTCCCTGCTGAGCAGAGAGCCGGATATGGGGCTCGATCCCAGGACCCTGGGATCATGACCTGAGCTGAAGGCAGAGGTTTCAACCCACTGAGCCACCAGGTGTCCCTATGCTGATTATTTTAAATAAAATTACTTAAAAAGCCAATTCAATAAGAACTTTGATGTTCCTTTGTCTCCTGATGCTCCTTTGTCTCCAGGAAACAGGAGATAAATCTCCCATGTGAAAGGTATCCTCTGTATCAGGAGGTAAAGATACAGCCTTATCTCCAGAGATATGGAATTTAGACCTGAGAAGGCTATATAAATAATGCTGTTACTTTCTACTAGTTTGCTATCCAACATTGTTTAAAATTCCTCACCTAAAAAAAAAATAATAAAAATAAATAAAAGAATTCCTTACCTACTGAAGTTCATGAAGAAGAATTTTCTTTGTCCTGTTAATTGCTCACAGATTTATTGTCTCATTGTCTAGAAACATAAAAAACTACCTGTCCTAGTCATTTCCTTGGGTCTGAATTTTGTTATTGGGCTTCCCTGCACATGTAATTAACTTGGCTTTTTTTCCTGTTAATCTGTCTCATGTCAATTTTATTCTTACACTAGCTTAAAGAATTTTAAATGGTACAGGAAAATTTTCCTCCCCAACACTGTCACATTGGCCTTCTCCATTCTCCAAAGTTGAGGTATTTCACCTAGTAAGACTACCTCGTTCTCAAGAGGTGACCTTACCTGAAATGATTCTTACTTTTCTTTTGCCAATTGTCCCACTCCATTTCTGCTTATAAAAACCTTCATTTTTAAATATTTTAAATTTTTTAAAAAGATTTTATTTATTTGACAGAGAGATCACAAGTAGGCAGGGAGGCAGGCAGAAAGAAGAGGGGGAAGCAAGCTCCCCGCTGAGCAGAGAGCCCAACACAGGCCTCGATTCCAGGACCCCGAGACCTTGACCTGAGCCGAAGGCAGAGGCTTTAACCCACTGAGCCACCCAGGAGCCCCTAAAAACCTTCCTTTTGTGTAGCTCCTTGGAGTTCCTTTCTTTTGCTGGATGGGATGCTGAAGGATTTATGAATTACTTAACAAAGCCAATTAGATCTTTAATTTTGCTCAGTTGATTTTTTCCCCTAAGTCTCTAATCCATAACAGTCTGCAACAGTTTTATGCCTCTCTTTCTCTTTTTTTTTTTTTTTTTTTAAAGATTTTATTTATTGGGGCACCTGGGTGGCTCAGTCGGTTAAGCATCTTGCCTTTGGCTCAGGTCATGATCCCAGGGTCCTGGGATCAAGTCCCGCATCAGGCTCCTTGCTCAGCAAGGAGCCTGCTTTTCCCTCTCCCTCTGCCTGCCCCTTCCCTTGTTTGTACTCCCTCTCTCTGTCAAATAAATGAATGAAACTTAAAAAAAGTGGGGGGTGGCTGGCTTGGTGGCTCAGTCGCTTAAGTGGTGAAGCATCTGCCTTTGGCTCAGGTCATGATCCCAGGGTACTGGGATGGAGCCCTGCACTGGGCTCCCTGTTCAATGAGGAGGCTACTTTTTCCTCTCTCTCTCTGCCTGCTGCTCCCCCTACTGTGCTCTCTCTCTCTCTCTCTGTGTCAAATAAATAAATAAATAAATAAATATTAAATTTAATTAAAGTAAATAAATAAAAAATAAATAAAAAATTTAAAAAAGGATTTTATTTTTTTGAGAGAGAGAGAGAACATCAACAGGGGGAGGGGCAGAGGGAGAAGCAAGCTTCTCACTCAGCATGGAGCTTGATGCAGATGGATGGATTCCAGGACTCCAGGATCATGACCATTACCAGAGCTGAAGGCAGCCACTTAAATGACTGAGCCACCTGGGTAACTCCCTCTTCTTTTAAAGTAAGCTCTCTGCCCAATGTGGGGCTCCAACTCGCAGTCCCAACATCAAGAGTTGTTGTTCTAATGACAGAGCTAGCCAAGTGCCTCGATGTCTCTATTCTTTATTAACTTTTTTTGGAGATAGAAGATCATTTGTATAAATTCTATATAACACAGAACATAGAGCACCTGGGTGGCTCAGTCAGTTAAGCATCTGCCTTCGGCTCAGGTCAAAATCCCAGAGTCCTGGGATCAAGCCCCACATTGGACTCCCTGCTCAGCAGGGAATCTGCTTCTCTCTATGCCCCTCATCCCGCTCATGCTCTCTCTCTCTCAAATAAATAAATAAAATCTTTTTTTAATTTTAAAAAGATTTTATTTATTTATTTGACGGAGAGAGAAATCACAAGTAGGCAGAGAGGCAGGCAGAGAGAGGAGGGAAGCAGGCTTCCCGCTGAGCAGAGAGCCTGATGTGGGGCTCGATCCCAGGACCCTGAGATCATGACCCGAGCTGAAGGCAGAGGCTTAACCCACTGAGCCACCCAGGTGCCCCAATAAATAAAATCTTAAAAAAAAAGAATACAGAATGTAACTGTTTGCATACTTGTAGTCCAACTCCTAGTCAATTTAAAAAACAATTTTCCCAGCAGGACTTGCAAGATTAGAGGTATGAAAAGTTTTTATTTATTAGATTGATCCTCTAATGCAGCACATCTTGAGAATATTCAAGGACTGGGACACTTTAATATGCTTGAATGCCTTCCCTACCACTTGTTGCTGTAATATCTAGGAACGGGCCATTTGCTTGTCACTTTTCTTTTCTACCTTTAGAACCCTACTTAAGGGTGGACTGCTTAGGGTCACTTCCTGACTCGATTCTCCCACTTCAGCTTGTGAGAATCCCACTTTCCTTCAGAGTTCCTGCCATCCTATCCTATGCCTAACCACGTGGAGCTGGAATTGTCTGTCTCTTGTTCTGCAAGGAACTCTCTTTTGAGAACTGTTTTTTTTGTTTGTTTTTTTTTTTTGGTTTTTTTTTTTGAGAACTGGTTTATTCTGTACCTGGAAGTTAGAGGGAATGCAGGGCAGCACTGCTTCATGCTTAAAGAGTGGTCTGTTGACTGAGTTATGAATTCCTCCATACCACCCATCACTGCTCCTCCCACTCCCACCTCTACATATTCTTTTAGGGGGGTATATATACCCCCACATATCCTGGTGTTAAAAACAAGACCACCATAAAATGGTGTCACTTATGTTTAGCCCCACATCACCAAAAGAAGACTTAAGGTAACTGTAATTTGGGTTCTCCCAGAAATGGGATCTTACACCAATCAATCAGTAAATCACCTAATCAGTACTAGTTAGGTAATTTGCCTGATAGACCCCCTGCCATCTTCTAAAGCAAAGTGACTTTGCCATAACAATCTACCTTTTTGTCTAGTATAACTTCCTTATTCTCACTCCTATCTGCCTATAAAACTCTTTCATTTTAAAACTTTATTTTTTAAGTCATCTCTTTGCCCAATGTGGAGCTCAAACTCATGACCCAGAGATCAAGAGTTGCATGCTCTAAAGGGAGCCAGGAGACCCAATATTTTAAGATTCTTGATTCATATTGCCATATTATTTCCCAGAAGTTAGAAGACCACTTGTTTGGAAGTTGTATTCTAAACTTCATATAAATGGGATCATTTAGTGTTCTTTTTTGAGCCAACTCAACAGTGTTTGTGATATGCATCCAAATTGTTGTCTTTTTCAGTCATTATTTCCCATGGGTGGGTAGTAGTTCACTGTAGAACCACAATACAATTCATTTACTGGCACAACTACTGATTTGGGTTACCAGTGATTGATTACTCTGATCAAAGCTGCTATGAGGGCCACCTGGGTGGCTCAGTGGGTTAAGCCTCTGCCTTCGGCTCAGGTCATGATCTCAGGGTCCTGGGATCGAGTTCCGCATCCTCCTCTCTCTCTCTCTCTGCCTGCCTCTCTGCCTACTTGTGATCTCTGTCTGTCAAATAAATAAATAAAATCTTTAAAAAAAAAAAACCACTGTCATGAACACTCTTTAAAAAAAAAAATATTTTATTTATTTATTTGACAGACAGATCACAAGTAGGCAGAGAGGTAGGCAGAGAGGCAGGCAGAGAAAGGAAGGGAAGCAGGCTCTCCGCCGAGCAAAGAGCCTGATTCGGGGCTTGATTCCAGGGCCCTGAGATCATGACCTGAGCTGAAGGCAGAGGCTTTAACCCACTGAGCTACCCAGGCACCCCACGAATACTCTTGTACAAGCCGTGGGTAGATGTATGCACTCATTCCATTTGGAGGGAATTGCTGGGTCGCAGGGTGAGTAAGACTTAGCTCTGACAAGCACTGTTAAACAGTTTTCCAAAGTGGCTGTACTACTGGGTACAGTTTTTACAACCTGGTCTGACTGAGAGGAAAGGAGATAACCTACCGGCGCGATTTGCATCAAGTAACGTAAGCAACTGGCGCCTGGGTGGCTCTCTGCTCAGCCGGTAGCCTGTTCCCCGTCCCCGCCCCCTCGCCTGCCTCTCGGCCTACTTGTGATCTCTGTCAAATAAATAAATAAAATCTTAAAAAAAAAAAAAAGTAATGTAAGCAACTTCGTGCTTGACTAAGCTGGGTGCTTTCATTTAAAAGCTCAAAATACGAAAACAAAACAAAACAAAAAACCCCAAAAATAAAAGCTCAAAATACGGTCAGGCCTCAATTTCATAGACTCGGCAAAGCCAAGTGCCTTGCCCACAATTTCATTGTTGGGGGGTGGGGGGGAGGTGTCTTGGCCACATACTGTAAGTGCCGCATCAACCCGGAAGAAATTTCTATAATCTACTTATTTATTTGACAGAAGCACAAGCGGGCAGAGCGGCAGGCAGAAGGAAAGGGAAATGCCGGTTCCCGCTGAGCAGGGAGCCCCAGGCGGGGGTCCATCCCAGGACAACCCGGATCGGGTCATGGTCCGAACTGAAGGCAGCCGCTCAACCAGCCAGAGCCACCCAGGCACCCCCTCAGCAAATTTTTCGTTTTTAAGATTTTATTTTTATTTATTTGACAGAGAGAGAGAGAGATCACAGGTAGGCCGAGAGACAGGCAGAGAGAGCAGGGGAAGCAGGCTCCCCACTGAGAAGAGAGCCCGATGTGGGGCTGGATCCCAAGACCCTGAGATCATGACCTGAGCCGAAGGCAGAGGCTTAACCCACTGAGCCACCCAGGCGCCCCACCTGAGCAAATTTCTTATTCAAACTTTAAAACGGGGGTGTTTCTGAGAGCATTAAGTTTAGGTCACAGTGTGAAGAAAGCACGACAAACCGTCCTGGCCTCCAACCTGCTGCGCGGATTTCCTCTCAGCGGGAACAAAGGAAGCTCTTCCTCAGGCGGCTTGGGGTATCTGGCCGAGTCCCGCCCCTCACCTAAGCCCCTGCGCAGATTGAGGCCGACGGAGCTAAGAGCCAGGCGCGCATGACGTATAACGACCGACGGTGCGTGATGACGCCAGGGCGTGCGGTCGGTGGCTCGTAGGGGAAGATGGCGGCTGCTCCTTTGGAAGAGAGGGATTGAGACGGGTGGAGGGAAAAGGCCAGGCGGGAGAGACGTTCTCGACAGTGAAGACAAACCCTTCGCACACGATTCATTAGGAGCTCTGCTCAGCGCCGGAGGGTGAGTGCAGCGGCGGCACGGGACCCTTCGCCTGCAGCAGGCGGCGGCACTTTCCGCCATTTTCAAGCTCGGCCGTTGCGTGCTTTGGGGGCCTGGAGGGGCGCCTGGGGACAGGTTGGGAGAACGAGGACGATCGTCGTCGGGAGGGCCTATTGAGGCTAGTTCGAGCTTTAGGGGAGGGAGCTGGAGGCTTGAGGCAGAGCGGGGAAGGAGGGCAGGGTAGGACTAAGGCTCCTGACTGGGAACCGGTGGCGACAAGAAGACGTAGGTAGTGTAGGCCACGGATAAGACGTAAAGTTTGGAGAAGGGAAACGCGTTAAACATTTGGGGCGGGAGTGGAAGGGGTTGAGCCGAGAGTTGAATGGTACGTGGCTTTGGTTGGTTCAAGGGGTCTCGGGAAGTGATTGCGAAATCTGTGAAACAGCGGGAGGTTTAGCCTTGATATTATCGTGGCTTGAAATTGGTGTTTTTAACAGGGATGAGTCCACAGTTTGACAAGCAAAAACCCTCCTCCTTTGGAAAAGTTACATTTCTGTTTTGTTTGCTTTAGATCATGCTACCTGTCAGTGTCCCTTCAACAACTCCCTCCACATCTCCGGTTTTAAATTGCTTTCTGATAACCAGATATTTTAGGATCTTAGAAAACTTTATTTTTTTTTTTTTAGAAAAGAAAATAAATATTGATACTAGGTTGTTGTAACCCTTGTGGTTAGTGGCCCTTCCGTGGAAAGAGGAAGGTTGGTCTATAGGGAATTCCGTAATTGGATCAATTTAAATCAGATCATAAAAGTTACTTGTAGAAAGCCTGTCAATGTTTTCAAGTAATTTATGCACATATGACGTTACGTTAACTGTTCAGGAACTTAGGAAGACGTTCGAGTATGAACAAAAAAGCCCGGGGAATACCTCTTGAGAGCGCTGAGTTGACTTTTAAGTACGCTCTGGAAATCTGGGGCGTGCAGTATATTTTACCTGTGAGCGTGGTGCGGTGGCAGGTCTATTTAATTCAAACAAAACTTTTAGAGACTTAGTTAAAAGGAACCATATTAATTGTTCCCATGGTGGCATTTTTCTTTTCCTAATCTTAATTGCATCTGACATCCATTTTTAATCACCATAAGATACTTTTTGCTCCCCCCCCTTTTTTTTTAAAGATTTTATTTATTTATTTGACAGACAGAGATCACAAGTAGGCAGAGAGGCAGGCAGAGAGAGAGAGGAGGAAGCAGGCTCCCCACTGAGCAGAGAGCCCGATGTGGGGCTTGATTCCAGGACCCTGGGATCATGATCCAAGCCGAAGGCAGAGGCTTTAACCCACTGAGCCACCCAGGCGCCCCAACTTTTTGCCCTTTTTAATGGTCTCTTTGCCTAAAAGATGAAATACTGTATCGATTTGAGTTTGTGCAGAGGTTTGAAGTTACATATTTAGCATATTTTATTGGAATTTACAGAAAAATTTTATCTTTCTGTACTAGTGGTAAGAGTATTGGTAGGAAGTTGGCCTTATATCACAATGAGTTAGTTACAAATAAATTCCTATCTATGATGCTGATGACTTAACTTGCATTCTTTGGTGAAAAATATTAAAAGGTCAGATTTTGCCATCTCAGTTGTATCTTGACCTACGGCTTTAATTACACTTTTACTAACCACTTAAGGTGCTTATTCATAGTTCTCTTTGCTAAGTAGTGTCCACATTTTTCACATTACTTTGGGAAAACATGTTATTTATTGCCCACATTCAGACTGTTTCGTATTTCTGAATAAGGAAGTAAGGTCATAATAAAGCATGCTTGCTTTCTTTCTAAAGATTTTATTTATTTGACTTTTTTTTAAATTTTATTTAGTTATTTGACAGAGATCACAAGTAGGCAGAGAAGCAGGCAGAGAGAGAGGAGGAAGCAGGCTCCCTGCTGAGCAGAGGGCTTGATGTTGGGCTCGATCCCAGGACCCTGAGGTCATGACCCAAGCCAAAGGCAGAGGCTTTAACCCACTGAGCCACCAGGCGTCCCTGACTTTTTTTTTTTTTTTTTAAATTTTATTCATTTATTTGACAGATCACAAGTAGGCAGAGAGGCAGGCAGAGAGAGAGGAGGAAGCAGGCTCCCCGCTGAGCAGAGAGCCGGATGCGGGGCTTGATCCCAGGACCCTGGGATCATGACCTGAGCTGAAGGCAGAGGCTAGATTTTATTTATTTGAGAGAGAGAGTGCACGAAGTGGGGGTGGGGGGTAGAGGGAGAAGCTCACTCCCCAGTGAGCAGGGAGTGGAAGGCAGAAGCTTAACTTGCTGAGCTATCCAGGTACCCCCATAGTAAAGCTTTAAAACTACAACCTATATATTGACAGAAATACTAGTGAAAGTCTTTCACTTACAAATATACATACGGAGTCCTTTTGAGATTGCTTAGCAAAAAATTAGGACCTTTGCAACTGTTTTTAGATAAAGTATTTGTAGTCTGCAGATTAGAAATCTTCATTACCAAAGTAAATTTACTTAAATTCATAAACTTAACACTTGTTTACGCATTTCAGATTTGTTGTAAAATTCTGGATTTTCCTTAATTTTCTGTCAAACATTATTCCAAGATTTTATTTGTTGAAACATTTCTTTTTTTAAAGATTTTATTTATTAGAGAGAGAGAGACCCCACAAGTAGGCAGAGAGTCAGGCAAAGAGAGAGTGGGGGAGGCAGGCTCCCTGCTGAGCAGAGAGCCTGATGCAGGGCTCCATCCCCAAACCCTGAGATCACAACCTGAGCTGAAGGCAGAGGCTTAACCCACTGAGCCTCCCAGGCGCCCCTGTTTGTTGAAACTTTTACTTGTGAGAGGTCTTATATCTGGATTTGTGTGTGTCTGTGTGTGGAATGGTGAAAGTTTCTCTGTTGCTATGATGTGTTGTGTGACAAGTAAGTTGCCAGACCATAGTTTTAATGCTGAAAGATACTTGATCTTTGTCTTTGACAGTGACGTAAGTTAAAACCTTTTCTCCGTGAATACACTCTGGTTGATAACATTTCTGTCCCCATTGCAAAAGACTTACATTAACGTTGGTCTTAGACACAGAAACTCTTAAGTATGTTGGAAAAGTCTTACCTGCATTACTCTCTTCCTTTCTGGTCCTTGAACATTTTATGTAGTATTTTCTGTTGGAGGACTGACTTCATAATGTTTGTATTGTACCTTATATGCATAATTTAAGTGCTTATAAATTCTCAGAGCCTGGTTAGTATTGGAAAGGGGATGGCTTTCAGCAGTAGACAGGCTTAGGTTTGAGTGCCAGGTTCACCACTAGCCAGCCTTTTTTTTTTTTTTTTTTAATTTAATTTATTTATTCACTAGAGGGAGAGAGCTCGTGTGAGCTCAAGCAGGGAGAGCAGCAGAGGGAGAGGGAGAAGCAGGCTCCCCACTGAGCAGGGAACCCTGCAAGGGGCTTGACCCCAGAGCCCTGGGATTATGACCTGAGCCACCCAGTCTCCCCTAGCCAGCTTTTTTATATTGGGTCAGTTAATTAAACTCTGAACTTCAGTTTCCTTATATGTAAAAATGGTAATTATTGTAATAGGATTTCATAGGTGAAAGAAAGTGATAACATAGTAAGCATTTATTAAATTTTGGCATTTTTTCTTTCTGTGACTTGAATTTAATTGGCTAATTCATTTTTCAGGGTTTTTTTTTTTGAGGTATAATTGAAATGTAACATGATATCAGTTCGAGGCATTTGTATATATTGTAATATTTATATATATTGTATATTGTATATATATTTGTATATATTGTAAAATAGATACAATTTGTATATATTGTAAAATGATCAATTAGTGTAGTTTATATCTTTTTTTTTTAAGATTTTATTTATTTATTTGACAGAGACAGAGATCACAAGTAGGCAGAGAGACAGGCAGAGAGACAGGAGGAAGCAGGCTCCCTGCTGAGCAGAGAGCCCAATGCAGGGCTCGATCCCAGGATTCTGGGATCATGACCTGAGCTGAAGGCAGAGGCTTTAACCCGCTCAGCTACCCGGGTGCCCCACCAATTTTTTTCTTGTGGTAACTTAAGATCTACTCAGCATCTTTCATATATGCAATATAGTATTATTAACTATAGTCACGATGTTGTACCTTACATCCCCATGATTGATTTTTTTTATAACTGGAAGTTTCTACCTTTGACCCCCTTTACCTATTTTGCCTCCCCTCCTCCTTTTCAGTTTATTTATTTACTTATTTATTTATTTTATTTTTTTAGATTTTATTTATTTATTTGTCAGAGAGAGAGAGGGAGAGAGAGCGAGCACAGGCAGACAGAATGGCAGGCAGAGGCAGAGGGAGAAGCAGGCTCCCCGCCGAGCAAGGAGCCCGATGTGGGACTCGATCCCAGGACTCTGGGATCATGACCTGAGCCGAAGGCAGCTGCTTAACCAACTGAGCCACCCAGGCGTCCCTCCTTTTCAGTTTTTAAAGTTTAACTCATATCTTTGTTAAAGACTTACAGTCTCATTCCTCTGCTAAACTGTTTCTTTTCTCTGTTATTAAAGCATTTTGTGCATATCTACTTGATGTATTTTGATTGTGTATCTTCTCCACTCCTTTGTGAACTCTTTGAAGGCAGATGCTTTATTGCTTTATATTTTTGTATTTATAAAGCCTAGGCATAGATAGAGTTTTCTGTGAAAATTTTCCTCATGACTACTGGGATTCGTTTTCACACAGATCTGGTTTATTTCTGCTCCTTGGCCTTTACTTAAGACCTCTTGGCTTGCCTCCCCACTCTCAGACCATTTGTATCCTATCCATTCCTCAAAATCCAGGTAAATCTTATCCTATTAATGAGGTCTTCAGTGACTTTATAACTCCTCTCTCCAGTTAACCTAGGGTCTGTGTGACTGCCTTCTGTTACTTTGTGTCCTGTAGTATTTGGCACTATGTCTTACCCATTTTGAGCAGGTCCTTGGACGGTAAGTACTGGCTGAGTTTGTTATGGGCACCTGCTCATTCACTGTCCCATTTAGTAAGATACTTTTAAGGAGCAGTTTCCCCTTTTTTGTATGTGGAATATTCTGATAAATTTTCCCCCATCTTTGTATATTATGGGAAATTGTAAACATCCAGAAAAGTTGAGAGAATGAACACGTATTACCTTCCATTTCGATTTACCTGTTATTAACATTTAACTATTCTTCTTTAGCCCTCTTTCACTCCCCTCTCAACAGTCAATTGAAATTAAATTGCATATATCAGGGGCGCCTGGGTGGCTCAGTGGCTTAAGGCTCTGCCTTTGGCTCAGGTCATGATCTTAGGGTCCTGGGATCAAGCCCTGCATCGGGCTCTCTGCTCAGCAGAGAGTCTGCTTCCCCCTCTCTCTCTCTGCCTGCCTCTCTGCCTTCTTGTGATCTCCCTCTCTCTCTTTGTCAAGTAAATTAAATAGAATCTTAAAAAAAAAAATTTGCAGGGGCACCTGTGTGGCTCAGTGGGTTAAAGCCTCTGCCTTTTACTCAGGTCACGATCCCAGGGTCCTGGGATCAAGCCCTGCATCGGGCTCTCTGCTCAGCGGGGAACCTGCTTCTCTGCCTGCTTGTGATCTCTGTCTGTCAAATAAATAAGTAAAAAAAAGAAAAAAAAAACCAACTTAAAAAAATTACATTTATCATACTGTTTGTCCCCTAAATACCTCAGGATGCATCTCTTTAAAATAATGCCATTCTTCTACACTTGATACATTTTTATTTCAAACCAGACTCTACCTAAGGTAATATTAAAAACACAGTACCATTATTATGACTAAGGCAATTAGCATTAAGTATCTGGCACTGACTTCTTATTTTTTTTTTCTGACTTCTTATTTTTTAATTTTTATTATTTATTTCTTTTCTTTCTGTCTTTTTTTTTTTTTTTTAAGAGATTTCATTTAATTGTTTGAGAGAGAGAGAGAGTGAGTGAGCATGAGCTGAGAGGGAGAAGTAGGCTCCTCTGTGAGCAGGAAGCCTATGCGGGGCTCAGTCCCAGGACCATGGGATCATGAGCTGAGCTAAAGGCAGCCGCTTAACTGACTGAGCCACCCATGTGCCCCTGGCATTGACTTTTTATTTTATTTATTTTATTTTATTATTTTTTAAAATTTTATCTATTTATTTGACAGAGGGAGAGGTCACAAGTAGGCAGAGAGGCAAGCAGAGAGAGGGGGAAACAGGCTCCCGCCTGAGCAGAGAGTCCGATGTGGGGCTCGACCCTAGGACCCTGAGATCGCGACCTGAGCCGAAGGCAGAGGCTCAACCCACTGAGCCACCCAGGCACCCCGGCATTGACTTTTTAAAGAATGTTCCACATTTAGAACTTTCTGATTGAATGCTTAAAATGTCATTTAATTTGTTTCTTAAATTCCTGTAAGGTGGAAGTTAAGTCTAGAGAGGCTTTATTAAATTTGGGTCAGATATGTTTGGCACAGATACTTCATAGGTGATGGTATATAATTTATGTTGCCTTACCTCAGGAACAACAGAATGTCTGGTTCTTCTCCTATTGAGGATCCATAAGTAGGGTTAGTTTTAGTTTAGTTTGCCCCATTGTTTACCATGTTAAGTTTCCTTGTTTCGTGTGGTGTCCACCAGATTTCTTCATTGGAAAAGTACACTTTCCCCTTTCACCTAATGGTTGATTATTGTTGGCCTTGTCATTTATTTCATTGGGGTTTTCTAACTCTGTTGTTTACACTTAATAGCTGTTTTCTGTAAAAAAGAGCTTCCCCCAGGATGCCTGGGTGGCTCAGTTCGTTAAGCTGCTGCCTTCGGCTCAGGTCATGCTCCCAGCGTCCTGGGATCGGGTCCCACATCGGGCTCCTTGTTCCTCGGGGAGCCTGCTTCTCCCTCTGCCTGCCACTCTGCCTGCCTGTACTCTCTCTATCTCTCTGACAAATAAATAAAATCTTAAAAAAAAAAAAAAGAGCTTCCCCCTTTTCATGTTTTAAACTTTTAGGTTTTTTTCTTTTTAATAATTTAAAGATTTTATTTATTTATTTTTGGGGGAGAGAGAGAGCACAAGTGTGGCAGCGGGGCAGAGGGAGTAGTAGACTCCCCGATGAGCAGGGAGCCCAATGCGGGACTCCATCCCAAAACCCTGGGATCATGACTTGAGTTGAAGGCAGACCCTTAACTGATTGAGCCACCCAAGTGCCCAAAACCTTTAAATTTTGAGGGGCGCCAGCATGGTTCAGTCGTTAAGCTTCTGCCTTCAGCTCAGGTCATGATCCCAGTGTCTTGGGATTGAAACCCTTGTCTGGCTTCCTATCAGCAGGGAGCCTGCTTCTACCCTTCTGCCTGCTGCTTCCCCTGCTTGTGCTCTCTCTCCCTCTGTCAAATAAGTAAGTAAAATCGTAAAAAACAAACAAAAAAAAACCCCTTAAATTTTGAAATAAATACAGATTTACAGAGTATTCAATGAAAGTACAAAAAACTCCAATATAGTTTTCATCACTATTCACTTATTAACATTTTGTCACATTTGCTTTTCTCTCCTTCCCTTCATTCCTGTTTTCTCCCATGCCATTCACAGATGTTATGCACCTTTTCCCCTAAAAACATCATTTTCTCTCTTTTTTTTTTAAAAGCCCAGTGTGGGGCTTGAACTCATGACCTTGAGGTCAAGACCTGAGTTAAGAACTCCCTATCATCACCTGTGAAGTGTCTGTGTCAAACATACTTGGCCCAAATTTAATCAAGCTCCTCCTGAGTCAGATGCTTAACCGACTGAGCGAGCCATCCAGGCGTCCCAAAATACCATTCTCTTAAATACCCACTGTGTTAACAAATTCTACATGCTTAACATTGATGCAGTATCTTATATTAGGCTTCAGATTTCTCCAGTTGTCTGAGCAATGTCCTTCAGAGATTTTGTGCCTTTAAAAAAAAATTCAGGATTTAATCTACATTTTTAAAAAAAGATTTTATTTATTTATTTGACAGAGAGAGAGACAGTGAGAGAGGGAACACCAGTGGGAGGAGTGGGAGAGGGAGAAGCAGGCTTCCCACCAAGCAGGGCTCTATCCCAGGACCATGGGATCATGACCTGAGCCAAAGGCTGATGTTTAAGTGACTGAGCCACCCAGGTGTCCCTCTAGATTTAAAAAAATATATATTTTATTAATTTATTTGAGAAAAGAGCACATGCAGGGGTAGCGGCAGGCAGAGGGAGAGGAAGAAGCAGGCTCTTCACTCAGCAGAGAGCCCCATACGGGGCTTGATCCCAGGATACTGGAATCATGACCTGAGCCAAAACCAGAGGGTTAACTTACAAGCCAATAAGGGATCCCTCATATCTCTTTAGTCTTTAATCAGGACCAGTTATTTGGCCTTTTTTCGTTTCATGACTGACTTTTTTTTTTTAAAGATGTTATTTATTTGTCAGAGAGAGCAGGAGAGAGCGCAAGCATGAAGAGCAGGCAGAGGGAGAAGCAGGCTCCCTGCTGAGCAAGGATGCAGGACTTGATCCCAGGATCCTGGGATCATGACCTGAGCTGAAGGCAGAGGCTTAACCAACTGAGCCACCCAGGCATCCCCATAACTGACATTTTTAAGAGTAAAGGCCACTAGTTTTGTTTTCTCTTATTTTGGAGGATATTATTACATACTCAACAGATTTTACTTTTTCTAGTATTGTTATGCAGTTAGAATCTTCAGTAGACAAAATTAGGAAATGTGTTTTCAAAAATCATCAGTTTATATTGGTGTTTATTTTTTTGCAAAGATTTTATTTATTTTTTTATTTATTTGACAGACAGAGATCACAGGTAGGCAGAGAAGGAGGCGGAGAGAGAGGAGGAAGCAGGCTCCCTGTTGAGCAGAGAGCCTGATGTGGGGCTCGATCCCAGGACCCTGAGATCATGACCTGAGCCGAAGGCAGAGGCTTAACCCACTGAGCCACCCACGTGCCCCTATTGGCGTTTTATTTTAATTTAACTTATTTTTTTTAGAGGAGATTTATTTATTTATTTATTTATTTAATGAGAGAGAAAGAGTGTGTGCCAGGTGGGGAGGAGCAGAGGGAGAGAAACTTCAGCAGACTCTGCGCTTTGCATGGAGCCCAACGTGGGGCTGGATCCCATGACTTTGAGATCTCAGTGAGCCACAACCAGGAGTTGGACGCTTAAGCAGCTGCACCACACAGGTGCCCCTCTTTTTTTATTTAATTATTTTTTAAGATTTTAGTTTTAAGTAATTTATACATCTAACATGGGGTTCAAGCTTACAACCCAGAGATCAAGAATTGCATGCACCACTGACTGAGCTAGTCAAGTGCCCCTCCCCTACATTGGTATTGTATTTTTATTTATTTATTTTTAAGAGAGGTAAGAGACCGGGAGAGAGAGAGAGTGAGCTGTGTGTGTGAACAGGGGCAAGGGGCAGAGGGAGAGAGAGGGAATCTTTTTTTTTTTTTTTTTTTTTAAGATTTTTTTATTAGAGAGAGAGCTATGCATGCATAGAGGGAAAGGGAGAAGCAGACTCCCTGCTGAGCAGAGAGCCTGAAGCCAGGCTTGATCCCAGGACCCTGAGATCACAACTTGAGCTGAAGCACACTCTTTTTTTTTAATTTATTCCTTTATCAGAGAGAGAGAGAGAGAGCACAAGCAGGCAGAGGGAGAAGTAGGCTTCCCACCAAGCAGGGAGCCTGAGGCGGGACTTGATCCCACAACCCTGGGATCATGACCCGGGCCACAGGCAGGCACTTAACGGACTGAGCCACCCAGGCATTCCCCGAAGGCAGACTCTTAAGTGACTGAGCCACCCAGGCACCCTGAAAGAATCTTAAGCTGGGTGTGGAGTGCAGTATGGGCCTCAGTCTCCTTACCCTCAGATCATGAGCTGAACTGAAATCAAGATCTGGAGGCCTAACTGACTGAGCCACCCAGGCGCCCTCTCCCACCCACCTCATACTGGCATGTTTTTTTCATATTATTTGAAATTCAGATCACAGTTAACATTATTATTGGATTTCCAACAAAGAAAGTAGAGTCAAATTTACAGTGCCAGTACTATTACTAGCAGCCCTACTGAGTATAGGTGATTTCAGTCCTCATTTTCCTTAGAATGTATCCTACTAAAGATGAACAGGTAGGGAACTGTGTTCAGAGTTACTTAAAGTAACACTTAAAAAAAAAAAAAATTATTTATTTATTTATTTATTTGAGAGAGTGAGCAGGGGGGAGGGGTAGAGGGAGAGAGAGAAGAAGACTCTCTTCTGAGCAGGGAGCCCGATGCAGGGCTTATGACCTGAGCAGAAGGCAGACGCTTAACTGACTGAGCCATCCAGGTTCCCCATAACACTTTTTTTCTACTTGGTCAGTTTGATTTATTTTTTATTTTATTATTTTTTTAAGATTTTATTTATTTATTTGACAGAGACCACAGGCAGGCAGAGAGAGGAAGGGAAGCAGGCTCCCCGCCGAGCAGAGCCCGACGCGGGGCTCGATCCCAGGACCCCGGGATCATGACCCGAGATGAAGGCAGAGGCCTCAACCCACCGAGCCACCCAGGCGCCCCTGATTTTTTTTTTTTAATGATTTTATTTATCTGAGAGAGAGCGTGCACATAAGCAGAGGAAAGGAGGGTAGGGGCAGGGTGAGAGGGACAAGTAGTCTCTCTGCTAAGTGCATGCAGATCCCCATGCAGGGCTCAGCCAGGATCTTGAGATCGTGACCTAAGCCAAAGACAGATACTTAACTCATTAAGCCACCCAGGCTCCCCTGGTTTTATTAGTTTTGATTAGTTTGACTTTGTTTGCATTCATTATTGGGGTATGCCTTTATTCTTCTTTTTTTTTTTAAGGGAATTTTTAATTTTTTATTTTCTAAAGATTTTGTCTCTTTACCTGACAGCTAGAGAAGGAACACAAGCACGGGGAATGGGGGAGTGAGAGAGGGAGAAGCAGGCTTCCCACCAAGCAGGGAGCCCAGTGTGGGCTCTATCCCAGGACTCTGGGATCATGACCTGAGCCAAAGGCAGACACTTAACTACTGAGCCACCCAGGCGCCCCGACCTTTATTCTTCTTGATTTAATTTTTAATTTTTTTTGTGTGTATATATATATAATATATATTTATATATATTATATATATATTATTTATATATATATATTATATATATATTTTTTTATATATATATATTTATATA
>NW_019154162.1:4282081-4316747 GCF_002288905.1 Enhydra lutris kenyoni | reverse complement strand
ATATATTTATATATATATTTATATAATATATATATATTTATATATATATTATTTATATATATATTATATATATATTTTTATATATATTTATATATATTTATATATATTATTTTATATTATTTATATATATATATTATTTATATATTTATATATATATTATATATATATTAAATATATATATATATATTTAAGTATTTATTTGAGGGCATAAGTGACAGAAAGAGCAGGAGGAGGGGAAGAGGGAGAGGGAGAAGCAGACTCCCTGCTGAGCATGAAGCCTGGGGATGTGGGGACTGGGAACAGGACGTGGGGTCCTGGTGATGTGGGGTTCAATCTCAGGACTACGGGATCATGACCTGAGCTGAAGGCAGACTCTTAACTGACTGAGCCACCCAGACTTGATTTAATTTTTTTTATTTTGTGAAGATTTTATTTATTTGACAGAGAGGGACCCAGCGAGAGAGGAAACACAGCAGGACTAGTGAGAGAGGGAGAAGCAGGCTTCCTGCTGAGCAGGGAGCCTGATGTGGGACTTGATCCCAGGACCCTGGGATCATGACCTGAGCTGAAGGCAGATGCTTAACAACTGAGCCACCCAAGCGCCCTGATTTATTTATTTATTTATTTTTAAGATTTTAAAAAAAAAAAATTTATTTATTTGACAGAGATCACAAGTAGCTTTCTGCCTACTTGTGATCTCTGTCAAATAAATAAAATATTTGATTAAATATATCAAATATTTACATGGTTTAAAAGATAAAACCAGGGGCGCCTGGGTGGCTCAGTGGGTTAAAGCCTCTGCCTTCGGCTCAGGTCATGATCCCAGGGTCCTGGGATCGAGCCCCACATCGGGCTCTCTGCTCAGCAGGGAGCCTGCTTTCTCCTCTCTCTCTCTGCCTGGCTCTCTGCCTACTTGTGATCTCTTGTCTGTCAAATAAATAAATAAATAGTCTTAAAAAAAAAAGATAAAACCACATTGAAAGAATACTTAAGTCTCTAGGCTTTCCATTCCCATTCTCACTCACCCAATGTATGTATGTATGTATGTATGTATGTATGTATGTATGTATGTATGTATTATTTTCCTTTTGTAAAAACTTGTGACCTTTTTTTAAAGTGTAAAAAAAATTTATCATCTTAACCATTTTTTAAGTGTATAGTCAGTAGTGTTAAGTACATTCATTTGTGGCACAGATTTGAGAATTTTTTCATCTTGCAAAATTGAAACTCTACTTGTGGAACAACTTTCCATTTCTCCCTCCTCCTGCTCCTGGCAGTCACTGTTCTACTTTATGTTTCTGTGAGTTTGATTAGTTTAGATACCTCATAATGATTGAAATCATGCATTATTTCTTTTTGTGGCTGGCATATTACACTTACCATAATGTCTGCAAGGTTCATCCATGTTGTAGCATGTGACAGGATTTCCTTCCTTTGACAGCTGAACAATATTCCATTGTATGTATATACCACATTATGTTTATCCATTCATCCATTGCTCATCTACCTTTTGGCTGTTGTGAATAGTGCTGCTATGAGAACGGGTGTCCAGTCTGTTCAAGATCCTGCGTTCAATTCTTTTGGATATATATTCGGAAGTGGGATTTCTGGATCATATGGTAGTCTATTTTTAATTTTTTGAGGAGCCTCCATCCCATTTTCCATAGTGATAATACCATTTTACCATCCTAATAGTGTAAAAGGGTTCCAGTTTCTTCACATTCTCACTAACACTTATTTCTTTTTTCTTTTTTCTTAGAGATTTTATTTATTTATTTGACAGAGAGTAAGAGATCATAAGTAGGTAGAGAGGCAGGCAGGGGGCGGGTGGAATGCAGGGTCCCTGCTGGGCAGAGAGTGCTATGTGGGACTTGATCCCAGGACCCTGAGATCATGACCTGAGCTGAAGGCAAATGCTCAACCACCTGAGCCACCCAGGTGCCCCTTACTTACTGTTTTTTTGATAGTAGTCATTCTAATAGGTGGGAGGTGATACCTCATTCTGTGTTTTTTTTTTTAAAGATCTTATTTGAGAGTGAGAGCTTAGTGCATGAGCAGCAGGGAGGGGCAGAGGGAGAAGAAGCAGACTCCCTAAACAGGGAGCCCAACATAGGGATCAGTCCTAGGACCCTGAGATAGTAACCTGAGCCGAGGGGCATATGGGTGGCTCAGTCAGTTAAGTGTCTGCCTTTAGCTCAGGTCATGATCCTGGGGTCCTGGGATTGAACTCTGTGTTGGGCTCCTTGCTCAGTGGGTTGTCCACTTCTCCCTTTTCCTCTGCTCTTCCCCTCTGCTTGTGCTGGCGCGGGATCGTTCTCTCTCTCTCTCCCTCCTTCTCAAATAAATAAATAAAATATTTAAAAAAGGAAGTAACCTGAGCCACCCAGGTGCCTCCCTCATTTTGGTTTTAATTTGCATTCATCTCATGATTAGTGATATTGAGCATCTTTTCATTTGTTCATTGGCCATTTATATCATCTTTAGACAAATAAATGTCTGTTCAAGTCCTTTGCCCCAATTTTAATTGGGTTATTTATTTTTTTTGTTGAGTTGTAGGAGTCTTTTATCCATTCTGGATAATTAACCCTTTATTGGATATGTGATTTTCAAATACTTTTCCCCATTCTGTAGGTTGCCTTTTCACTCTGTTGATTATATCCTTTGCTAAACAAACGTTTTAAAGTTTGGTGTTTACCTTTTGTGTGTGTGACCCCATTCTTTTTCTACCTAATGATACATCCAAGAAATCATTCCATATCCAGAGCTCCCCCCTTCCTCAAACCTGCCCCATGATAATGTGATTTATAATAAGAAATATATATATATATAGTGCGTTTACTCTCTAAGAGATATCTTTTCAGATACTTTGCCTTTTTAAAAAATTGGGTTGTCTTTTTATTATTGGGTTGTAAGAGTTATCTGTATATTGTAAATGCTACAGATCCCTTACCAGATCTATGATTTGAAGAAATTTTCTCTCATTTTGTGGATTGTCTTTTTACTTTCTTGATGGTGTTATTGAAGCACAAGAGTAATTTTGGTGATGTTCAGTTTGTCTATTTTTTCTTTTGTTGGTTTTGCTTTTGGTGTCCTATCTTTTTTTTCTTTTAAGATTTTATTTTTAAGTAATCTTCATCCATCATGGGGCTCAAACTCACAACCTGGAGATCAGGAGTTGCATGCTCTGCCTAATGAGCCAGCCAGGCACCCTTTGGTGTCATATTTAAAGAAGGCTTTGTCTAACCTATAGTCATGAATATATATATTTGCTGTATTTAATGCATTTAGCAATTGGTTAAACAGTTGATTTACCCATCCAAGAATGTGGATTGTTGTTCGTGGTTGATTATGACTTCGGCTTTTTGGTTAGAAAGTTATAGAGAGTTATACTTTGTGGTTAAACATCTATAAGTTTTTGGGGCACCTAGGTGACTTTGTTGGTTTAGCATCTGCCGTAGGCTCCTGGGATTGAGCGCCACATCCGGCTCCCTGCTCAGTGGGGAACCTGCTTCTTCCTCTGCTCTCCTGTTCTTTCTCTCTAAATACATAAATCTTTTTTTTTTTTTAAGATTTTATTTATTTATTTGACAGAAATCACAAGTAGGCAGAGAGGCAGGCGGTTTTGGGGGCGGGGGAGGCAGGCTCCCTGCCGAGCAGAGAGCCCGATGCGGGGCTCGATCCCAGATGCGGGGCTAGATCCCAGGACCCCGGGATCATGACCCAAGCCGAAGGCAGAGGCTTAACCCACTGAGCTACCCAGGCACCCCGGTGTAGTTTTTTTTAGCTTTTTTAATATTTGATTAAGTCTCAGTTTATTTTATCCTTAATAACCACTGTATATTTGAGATCCAGACTGTTTTGGAGGGAAATACCAAATTAAGAGAGTATGCATCATAGGGTAATTAAAGACACTGTATATGCCAAATACTGAGGAGCTTGTTAGGCCAATATGGGTTAAAGAACTAGAAACTAAGAACTACTATTCCAAAATCAGGAGGTACTCAAAACCTTCAGCTTGTCATTTCATCTTGCTGTTGAGAAACTTAAAATACTCAGGACCATCTCTTTAGGATTGTTGCTTTGGGAATGATTTTTTTGTTAAGTGCTTTTGTCTGCAATTTAGGTATTTGTTCTTAACCTTCAGTTTAGTTGTAAACTAGGTTAAAAACGAGCTGCAAGAAACTTTGGAAAATTCTTACCTGCTGTGTATGTAATCTTGAAATTATAGAATTGTTTTATTTCTGGGGGTCATTAAATCTAGACCTTTTAATTGGAAGATAAACAGGATTGAAGAGATTAAATTTATTTGTAGTCACATAGTGGCAGATTCCAGGTCATCTGAATACTAGTTTAGTGTTTTTTTCCACTTCTACAGGAAAACCCAGAGCATTTCATCGTATAATTCAGAAGGGCTTTTTGGTTCATTGCCTTTGGGAGAGAGCTAAAGTTAAAACAGTTACATACCTAGAAGAGCCTTAAATAGGAAAATCTTCCCATCAGGAATTAAGAAATTACATTGTTTTGTGGTGCTTAAATTGTTACATACAGCTCTGTTTAGAATTGGTTACCAGTAAGGACTTTGGTGTACTTTTGTTTTAGTAATGCAGTGATTTTCAACTTTTAAATCTGCATTTGGCAGAATATTTCTTGGTAGATTTTATAAACACACACACCCACCAACCCACCTACATATCCCAAATGTGTTGCTCAATGCCTCCTTCATGTTTCCTGTACTCAAATTGTAGTTGATATTAATAAAGAGTATTTTTTTTAAGATTTTATTTATTTATTTGACAAGTAGGCAGAGAGGCAGGCAGAGAGAGAGAGGAGGAAGTAGGCTCCCCGCTGAGCAGAGAGCCCGATGCGGGGTTCGATCCCAGGACCCTGGGACCATGACCCGAGCCGAAGGCAGAGGCTTTAACCCACTGAGCCACCCAGGCGCCCCAATAAAGAGTATTTTTCACCCACGTTTACTGCCCATAGTGCTCATTTCCAGTTATATTTTTTTACATCTGTTTTGTGCCCAGAGTAGATATTTCCAGTTTTGTGTGTGACCATGTTTCTAACACTAGTTAGTAGCGTTATTTTTATAAGTTATTTTGTTTTTATGCATTCACTCATTCATTTGTGTACAGTATGCATGTGTTAAAAATGTAAAAGGTACAAGAGGATGTACATTGAATCTGTCTTCTTCCTGCAGTTGTCTTCTCCTTTTATCTATCTAGTAGCTATCCCTGTTAATAGTTTGTTACAAAATCTTCCAAAGTAATTTTGAGGTATATGTAGCAAATTTATATACTGTAGATGTTCCTTTTTTTGTTTCTTTTCACATGCACACTAATAATCTATACATTGTTTTATAATTTTTTTTACATAAGAAAGCATTTGAGGTTTAACATGAAATCATACAAATAAAATTTGTATAAACACAAATCCACATCGAGTCATAACACAGATAGCAAAAGACAAAGTAAGAACAAAGAAAACTAATTGGTGGCTATTTACAGTTGGACACAGTTGTGTCTTGTATACTAGAAAGTCTTTTACAAAATAATCATCTTAGATCAACAGAAGACCAGTCTTCAATGTCATCCTGCAAGATGGGTTAACTTTAGCAATTTCCTCCAGTTTTCTCCAACGTCCTTCTTTAGTATGGCTGGTAATTGTTTTGGTGATTGCCACCCCCTCGAGATGCCTTGCCATAAGTGCTCTGTTGGCCACTGTAGTCTGCATATCCCTGTCCATAGCCATAGTTCCCATAGTTATACCCAGTATAATCATAGCCGTCATAGCCACTATAGTTTTGATCACTGCCATAGGCACTATTGTAATTTCCATATCCTTGGTCATAATAGTTATTAAATCTTTGGTTCCAGTTTTGGCCCTGACCTCGTCCACCAGCTGCAGCACCTCTTCCTCTTTGTTGCTGTTCTTGCTGTCTATATACCTCTTTGGGTTGTGCAACTTTGATTTCATACTTCCCAGAACCAATTTGATGATATCTGCTGTCTAAGAATTTCTTTACTGGCTCTTTGTCTGTATATGTGATAAAACAAAATCCTCTTCTTTCGTTTGTTTTTGTATCCATGGGAAGTTCAATATATTCAATCTCTCCAAAGTCTCCAAAATATTCTTGAATTTTTCTTCAGAAGTATCTGGGCTCAGTCTGCCCACAAAAACCTTTTTGGGCCGTTCTTTCCCTTTTAAAGCTTTGGCCCTTTTGGGGTTCTGTCAATTTGCCATCCAGTTTGTGTTCTTTCAGTTCCAAAACCTTATCAACACTAGCAGCATCTTTGAAAAGAACAATTCCAAATCCTCTTGATCTTCCAGTCACTGGATCTGTTTTAATTGTACAGTCTACAAGTTCCCCAAATCCAGACAAATACTCAGTCATCTTTCTTGCTTGTATCCCAGCTCAAGCCTCCAATAAACATTTTACCGTCATCCTGCTGATTCTTCCTTGCATTGATCTTGGATCCCTCTGCGAATTTCTCTCGTTGCTGTACTGGTTCATGTCCTCTATGGTGGCAGAGTTGTTGGCCAGGGGGTGCTGGCGCGCAGTCCGGGTCACCTGCTTTATAATTTTTTAAAAAGATTTTATTTATTTGACACAGAGATACAGCAAAACAGGGAACACAAGCAGGGGGAGTGGGAGAGGGAGAAGCAGGCTCCCCACCAAACAGGAAGACTGATATGGGGTCGATTCCAGGACCCCAGGATCATGACCTGAGCCGAAGGCAGACACTTAACAACTGAACCACCCAGGTGCCCCATATACTTTGCTTTTTCTGACTTGACGATATATTTGAAGATCCTAAATAGAACTACCTCCTTTATGAAAGTTGCATAATATGCATTGTATGTATATTTTATGGTTTACTTTTACTAGTCCTCTCCTTAACAGACAAGTGTGGTTTCCACTCTTTGGTTATTGCAAAAGGTGCTTCACTGAATAACCTTATGCACATATGATCGCATACATGTAGGGATAAATTTAGGGAAGTGGAATTGCTTGGTCAAAGTATGTGCACTGTTAGTGTATGAATATGGTGGTTTTACTCACATTAACACTCATATTATGGTTTTTGCTTTTGTTTTTAAGTTTTTATTTTTTAGAGAGATTGAGTTCGCAAGCGGGGTGGGCTAGAGGGGTCAATCCCAGAACCCTGAGATAATGAGTTGAAGTCATACACGGAACTGGTGAACCACTCAGGCATCCCTCCTTTTTTTTTTTTTTTTTTTTTTTAATAGATTTTATTTTACGTAATCTCTATACCCAGCTTTGGGCTTTAACTAACAACCTTGAGATTAAGAGTCGCTTCTCCACTGACTGAGCCAGCCGGGTGCCCCTGGATTTTGCCTTTTTTTAAATATTTTATTTATTTATTTGACAGAGAGAGAGAGATCACAAGTAGGCAGAGAGGCAGGCAGAGAGAGAGGAGGGGGAAGCAGGCTCCCTGCTGAGCAGAGAGCCCCATGTGGGGCTCGATCCCAGGACCCCGAGATCATGACCCGAGCCGAAGGCAGAGGCTTAACCCACTGAGCCACCCAGGTGCCCCTGGATTTTGCTTTTTTGTGTGATGTTGCTTCTCAGTAAGTGATGATGAGTCTTTTTTTTTTTTTTTTTTTTTTTAAGAATTTTACTTACTTATTTTAGAGAGCGAGCAAGAGTGCGTGGGAGTGGGGAGCAGAGGGAGAGAGGGACAAGCAGATTCCATGCTGAGTGTGCAGCCCGGTGTGGGGCTTGATCCTAGGGCCCTGAGACCATGACCTGAGCTGAAACCAAGAGTCAGATGCTCAACTGACTGAGCCACCCAGGCACTCAGAGGAGTCATTCTTATCAGGAGTAATGACGGGAATTTATCCCTTTTTGATAATTTTTTTTAAAGATTTATAATTTATTTGACAGAGAGATCACAAGTAGAGAGAGAGAGACAGAGAGAGAGAGAGAGAGAGAGGAGGAGGAAGCAGGCTCCCTGCCTAGCAGAGAGCCCGATGCAGGACTCGATCCCAGGACCCTGAGATCATGACCTGAGCTGAAGGCAGAGGCTTAACCCACTGAGCCATCCAGGCAGCCCCCCTCTTTGTTAATTTTTATGGGATACATAAATGGGATACATTTTTGCATAGTAAAATGTTATGCAGCTCATTGAATACACTATGTAAGGTAGACCCTGAAAGGTAGTTCATTAGAATCTTGTTTTGTATAGGCAAAAACTTCAGATTTTATTTTATTTTAATATTTTTTTAAGATTTTTTTATTTGTTTATTTGACAGAGAGAGAGAGAGAGAGAGAGAGAACAAGCAAGGGGAGCAGCAGAAATTCACATTTCTAAAATTCAGACTTTTTTACTTATATTTCTGGGGTGAGTCATCATTGTCTCCAACACTAGTGTTGTACTTTCTGGACCCCATGGGGTATTTTTTTTCCCAGGAAAAATGTAAATACTCATATTTGAATTTTTGCAGCTTGAGGTAGGGGGTGTCTTTGAAGTCCTTTTGCCTATTTACATATCCATAGACCCCAGGTAAGGCTCCTTGCACTATTTGATAGATTTAGAATGTTTTTAGCATGTCTAGATTGGTGTAACACGAATTTCAGACTCCACCTCCAATATATGAACTTAGAGGTTTTCAGCTTCTTCCTCTGCTGCTCCCTTTTAACACCTACCCTGTCCGTGAACCATTTTAAAAACTCAGGTGCACCTGAAATGAATATAGTGTTATATGTCAGTTGTGTCTCAGTTAAAACAGAAACCTTTAAATCCTGTTGCTATTTCCTCTGCCTGGAATCCACCTCCTCCCCTTTTTCCAGTTTGTATATTCCTTCTTTTATCCCTGCATACTTTAATTTGCCCAGAACTTTTCTCTTTTACGTCTGTGCTCCCCCCAGTCATTAATTCTTGTTTCTTCCCATAGCGTTCCCTCATAGCATTTAAAAAAGATTCCTTCATGGGGCGCCTGGGTGGCTCAGTGGGTTAAAACCTCTGCCTTCGGCTCAGCTCATGATCCCAGGGTCCTGGGATCGAGCCCCGAATCGGGCTCTCTGCTCAGCGGGGAGCCTGCTTTTCTCCTCTCTCTCTCTCTCTGCCTGCCTGCCTACCTGTGATCTCTCTCTGTCAAATAAATAAAAATCTTTAAAAAAAAAAAAAAAGATTCCTTCAGGGTGCCTGGGTGGCTCAGTCGGTTAAGGCTTTGTCTTCGGGCAGGTCATGATCCCAGGGTGCTGGGATTGAGCCCCACATCGGGCTCTGTACTCAGCAGGGAGCCTACTTCTCCCCCTCCTGTTCCTCCTGCTTGTGCTCTCTCCCTCTCGCTCTGTCAAATAAATAAATAAATAAATCTTAAAAAAAGTAATCTTCCAGTATGCATTTATTAAGGTCACTAGATCATCACATACTTATTGAGTACCTGCTGGGTTCCAGGTCCAGTTATGTTTGTTTTGGTGTTAAAATATGCTTAATAAAAAATTGACCATTTTAACTTTATTTTTTTTTCTTCCAGTGAAATTAACATTTTTAAGTATACACTTGTTTGACATTAAATATGTTAACAATGTTTTATAACCATCTATCTCCAGAACCCTTTCAGCTTCTCGAATGGAAACTTTGTACCCATTAAACGTTAACTCCCTGTTCTTCACTCCCTTAGCCTGTGACAAGCGCTGTTCTGTTTTCTGTCTCTATGAGTTTGATTACTCTTGAAACCTCATATAGCAAATGTTTCCTAGTTCATTCTGTGAAGCCAGTATTACCCTAATACCAAAACCACATAAAGATCATACAGGAGGAAAACTATAGGTCAGTATTTTTCATGAATATAAATGTAGACATTCTCAACAGAATAACCAGTTGAATCTAATGGTGAATAAAAAGAATTATACACATTATGACGATGTGGGGTTTCAGGTTTGCAAGCCTGGTTTAGCACTCAAAAAACCTCATACATCATATGAGTTATGAAGAAAATTTATATTTAGAGATTAATAAATCATGCATTATATTAATACATGCAGAAAAGCTCCTGACAACATTCAGCATCTATTCATGATAAAATGTTCAGCAAAGCAGACATGGTGGGGATATCCTCAGTTTGATACGGTGCATCTACAAAACCTCCACAGCTAACATCATACTTAAAAGTGAGAAATTATGGGGTACCTGGGTAGCTTAGTCGGTTAAACATCTGACTGTGGCTCAGGTCATGCATGATCTTGGAGTTCTGGGATCAAGCCCTGCCTCTGGCTGCCTGCTCAGCAGGGAATCTGCTTGTCCCTCTCCCCCTGCCCTTCCCCCTGCTCAATGCTCCTTGCTCTCTTGTTCTCTCAAATAAAAAGTAAAATCCCATCACCTCCCAATTTGTTATAATTTTAAAATATTTTGTTTCTCTTTTAGTTTGCTAGGGCTACCATGACACAACTGTGTGGCTTAAATAGTCATTTATTGTCTTAGAGTTCTGAAGAACAGGTGACTGAGATCAAGGTGTCAGTAGGGCCTTGTTCCCTCTGATGGTGTTAGGGAATAATCTGTTCCAGGCCTCTCCTAGTTTCTGGTAGTTCCTTAGCTTGTGCCAGTATAACTCCATTCTTTATGTGTGTCCAAATTTCTCCTTTTTATCAGGACACTAATCCTATTGAATTACAGACTCCTCCTACTCCATATGACTTCATCTTAACTAAGGACATCTGGAATGTCTCTATGCCCCAATAAGGTGCTAAGGGTTAGGACTTCAACATGGGGATTTTGAGGAGGGGATGTAATTCAACCAATAACATTCTGTCTCTGCGTTCATATGTACATATATACATATTTTTTAACTGTTTGAGAGTAATTTCAGACATCATGATACCAAATGCTTCATTCAGTATGCAGTAGCAACATGCAGTATCACATCTAAGAAAATTTGTCCTAATTCCCTATTATTATGTAATATCTGCTCTACATTCAACTGATCTTTGGTAGACCTTGTTTTTTCAAGCCCCAGGGCCAGTCATCCTACTTTTTAATTTTTCATACATACACTTTTAATTTTTTTATTTAAAAAATTTTTGTTTTTTCTTAAAGGTTTTTTTTGTTTGTTTTTGTTTTTAATTTGAGAGAGTGAGTGAGCACAAGCAGGGGAAAGGGGCAGAAGGAGAAGGGAGCTGGATGCCAGGCTGGATCCCAGGGTTTTGGGATCATGACCTGAGCCAAAAGCAGATGCTTAATTGACTGAGCCACCTAGGTGTCCCTCTTTTTTTGTTTTTAAAGATTTATTCGTTTTAGAGAGCGAGCACGCTCGTGCGCGCACACACACATTAATGGGCGGAGGGGCAGAGAGAGGGAGACAAGCAGACTCCCTGCCCAATCCACAGCCCAGGATGGGAGCTTCATCTCACAACTCTGAGATTATGACCTGAGCCGAAATCAAGAGTCAAATGTTGAACCGACAGAGCCCCCCATTGATACCCTCATACCCTTTTTTTTAAGACATTCTCACTGAGGTATTTCAATAGCAAATCAGGTCTCTATGCTCTGCCAGCCTGTTGAGGAAGAGTAGAAACCATTTGCTTTCTCTGTCCAGGAGTCTTAACAAAGGAGACATGTCTCTTGGCGGATAGTTAAGAGGGTGGTTAACATTAATTAATCGTCTCTGTTAACAGTTATTCCGGCGAATGAACTTTCTCGCTTTGTGTATCTCAAGCATTGTCTCCCCCCACCGAAAAATGTTTATTTTACATGTGCAGCACATACTCAGTATTTTAAGTTTAGATTATCTGGAACATACCTTTTCAATTTGGTGATAATTCTCTTAGCTCATTGCTTGTAATATACAAACAGAAAAATTAATGTTCTGTGAGCAAATACTTTCTGCTGCATAGTTAATACTTTTTCCTTTGTAACTAATAAATATCTTGGAGGAGATACTTTGGAATTATGTAAGTACTTGTTCTCAAGCTTTTGCCCACTAATTTTAGCATCCATTGGTGGAACCTGTATGCAGCAAGTATTATTGGGTGTTTCAGTAGTGATTTTCTGTTATATATTTTAATGTATATCTGTGATAATTCTTACATGTATGCAAGGCATTGGAAATACAGAGACTAAAAGCATTCAGTCCTGCAGTGAGTGCCTGGGTGGCTCAGTCAGTTAAGGGACTGCCTTTGGGTCAGGTCCTGATCCCAGTGGGGAGCCTGGTTCTCGCTCTTCCTCTGCCCCTCCCCCACTGCACACGTGTGGGCATATGCACGTTCTCTTTCAAATAAAATCTTTAAGAAAAATTAGAAACATTCAGTCCTTGCTTACATTGTAATTTGCAGTTTAGGCAGAAAGATAGACATGTGGGGTTTTGCCAGTGAGATACATGTTTTCTGGGATTATGCATAATATATTTTGGGAGTGTAAAGACTGAATAAATTGAGCATAATCATAAATTAACAAAATTAATTTAGAACATCAGTATAGGAATATGCTAACAATGGTTGTGAGAATATTGGGCAAAGTTAGAGATTTTTCTTTTTAAAGATTTTATTTATTTATTTGACAGAGAGGGAACACAAGCAGGTGTAGCAAGAGGGAGAGGGAGAAGCAGGCTCCCCGCTGAGCAGGGAGTCCGATGTGGGGCTCCTCGATCCCAGAATCCTGGGATCATGGCCCGAGCTGAAGGCAGACGCTTAACCGACTGAGCCATCCAGGTGCCCCAAAGTTAGAGATTTTAGAAGACTATTTTATTTATTTATTTATTTTTAAAGAATTTATTTGTTGGAGAGAGAGACAGGGAGAGAGAGAGAAAGTGGGTGAGCACAAGCAGGGCGAGTGGCAGGCAGAGGGAGAAGTGGGCTTCCCGCTGAGCAAGGGAACTGATATGGGACTTGATCCCAGAACCCTGGGATCATGACCTGAGCTGAAGGCAAATGCTTAATGGACTGAGCCACCCAGGTGTTCCCCAGAAGAGTATTTTAGAAAGAAAAACATTTTAAAAAGAAAACACCTGGGTGGCTCAGTGGGTTAAAGCCTCTGGCCTTCAGCTCAGGTCATGATCTCAGGGTCCTGGGATCGAGTCCCACATTGGGCTCTCTGCTCGGCAGGGAGCCTGCTTCCTCCCCTCTCTCTGCCTGCCTTTCTGCCTACTTGTAATCTCTTGTCTGTCAAATAAATAAATAAAATCTGTAAAAAAAAAATCACTCCTACCTTCTCATAAAAGTGATTCATATCTGTTGTAGATAGTTTGAAAGAACTGAAGGTATAAAGAAGACAGCCAAATTTTACTGTAACTCCCATGCGTTGTTACTTTTCTTTTATGTTCCTTTCTATTTTGAGGGGCTTTTTTTGTTCTGTTTTATGGAATGTTTCATGAATTTGCATGTCATCCTTGTTCAGGGACCATGCTAATCTTCTCTGTATTGTTCCCAGTTTTAGTATATGTACTGCTGAAGTGAGCATCCATTTTTTGGCTTTTGCACAAAAGTATATGGTTCTTTTAAAGTATTTACACTCTGATTTTAAAGTATTTACACTCTGGATTTTTTTATTTACACTGATTTTTTCCACTTAACGTTGGGTCATGAAGTTTGTTTAAAATATTTCAAGATTTTTAGTGATTATATAAAATTTCATGTTATAGATTGGCAGAGGTTACTAGTTATTTCTTTCTGGTTGCCTATGCCCGTGAACTTGACTGAAAGACTTTTTGCGAAACAAAATATTTTATTGGTCTACATTGATCTCTATTAAATCATAGAATGGTTTTCTGAAATTTATTTTTTAAAAAGATATTATTTATCTGAGATAGCATAAGTGGGCAGGGCAGTGGGGAGGGGCAGAGGAAGAGGGAGAAGCAGGCTCCCTGTTGAGCAGGGACTTCCTTATGGGTTTGAGTCATGACTTGAGCTGAAGGCAGACCCTTAACTGGCTGAGCCACCCAGGCACCCCTAGTGGTCCTTAATCGTATTCCTTCTTTTGGGGCGCCTGGGTGGCTCAGTGGGTTAAAGTCTCTGCCTTCGGCTCAGCTCATGATCCCAGGGTCCTGCGATCGAGCCCCGCATCGGGCTCTCTGCTCAGCGGGGAGCCTGCTTTCTCCTCTCTCTCTCTGCCTGCCTCTCTGCCTACTTGTGATCTCTGTCAAATAAATAAATAAAAATCTTTAAAAAAAATCTTATTCCTTCTTTTTAGAGATCAAAGTGTCAAAAATTTCTCTAGCTTAGGCAGGGATCAGAGCCTTAAATAGAGTCCAATTTAGCTTGCCTAGTTTCGTTCTTTGTATTCTAGTGATACTGTATCCCCACCCCCAAAACTTAGGTGTTCTGTGGAGGTGTTGCAAGTAGGCGTTACAAATATATTAGATTGGTACAACTTTGCTGTATATATTTTTCCCCCCAAAGATTTTACTTATTTATTTGAGAGAGAGAAAGAGTACAAGCAGGGGGAGAGGCAGAGGGAGAGGTAGAAGCAGTCTCCCCACTGAGCAGGGAGCCAAACATGGTGCTTAATCCCACGATCCCAGGATCATGAACTGAGCTGGAGGCAGATGCTTAACTGACGGAGCCACCCAGGCGCCTTTTTGCTGTATGTCTTGAACTTCCTTCTAAGATGTGACTTGAGCTCTGCAGGTGCTCCAGTTCTATTATTTTCCCCATTGAATAGTATAAGTATTTCCAACTCCAGTTGATTATTGTTATTCATGGCAGTTACATTCTATGATGTTGCAGACACTGAATTAGCAAATACTGAATGGTTTTTTCCAGGGGAAATGCAGAGTTAGATTCCTGTGAGCCTCTGGCGACATTTGCAGTAAAGCCAATTGAGACATAATCTTATGTGTGCTTCTGTTTAAAGATACCTTATTTAATGCATATTGTTGATCCATTAACTTTGAATTCATGGGCAGTAGTATTAGTTACAGCTCATGTCTGAACCAGGCCTGCGTACTTTCTCCATTAAGGCACGTCACAGCCTTCTAGAGCTTAGGAACACTAGATAGCACTTCAGCACAACACTTGGAGACAATTTCAAGCAGTGAAATTAAAAAAAAAAACAACAAAATGTGTAAAACTTGACACTCAGTAGATTGCAAAAAGGACACCTGTTTACAGTATGAGAGCTGAAACAAGAAGGCACAGCATTGCCTGGTTAGACCTCAGCTGGGAACTTGAGCTCTGGGTCAGTTCAAGTTTTTCTTTACTTTCTATGTCTACAAGTGATGCCAAAGATTTGGGGCTACAGATAAATTTTACCAAGTAGATAAATTTGTAAATGGGGAATCTTTGAATGGAGATCATTATAGTTTGAGCAAAGGGAAACCATAAACTGTTTTTCCTATTAAGTTGTTTGTTGTTGTTGTTAACTGCGGGGATGTAAGAAGTATGTTTTTCGTTCAAAATTCAAACAGCTGAATTGTGTACTGAGTTTTTTCCCCCTGAGCCTAGTCATATAGGAGGCAAATGACAATGACCTAACTATACATTTATTCCCCAAAGCAGTACACAAAAGACATGAAGAAAGAATGTAAATGTGCATAGAGGTGGGAGTAAAGGTGGTTAATAAAATGGAAAAAAGTATTTAACCTTTTATTTTTATTTATTTTTTTAAAAGATTTTATTGAAAGAGAGAGAGAGAGAGAGTGAGTGCGAAAGCAGGGGGAGTGACAGAGGGAAAGGGAGAAGCAGGCTCCCTACTGAGCAGGAAGTCCTATGGGGGGCTCTATCCCAGGACCCTTGGGATCATGACCTGAGCCAGAGGCAGATGCTTAACCGACTGAGCCACCCAGGTGCCCCCAGTGTTTAATCTTTTGTTAATAAGAAAACTAAAATAGAGCCTAGAAGAAGTGCTTTCTTTTTTTCCCTAAGTCAGCAAAGATTCTTTTGACTTAAAGCTTTATGTACGATGATGATTGGTGCAATTTGAGTTTTAGAGGGATATGTTTTAAAAACAATTCACTAGGGGTGCCTGGGTGACTCAGTGGGTTAAAGCCTCTGCCTTTGGCTTGGGTTATGATCCTAGAGTTCTGGGATGGAGCCCCACATCGGGTTCTCTGCTCAGTGGGGAGCCTGCTCCCCGCCCCCCTTCCTGCCTCTCTGCCTGCTTGTGAGCTCTCTCTGTCAAATAAATAAATAAAATCTTAAGAAAAACAAAAACAAAACAATTCACTGGGTGTCTGGGTGGCTCAGTAGGTTAAGCATCCGGTTTTGGCTCAGGTCATGATCCCGGGGTTCTGGGATGGAGCCCCATGTTGGGCTCCCTGCTCAGCGGGGAGTCTGCTTTTCCCTTTGCCCCTCCCCTGCTTGTGCTCTCTCTCTCTCTCTCTCAAATAAATAAATAAAATCTTAAAAAACAAAACAAACAATTCAAATAAAAAAAAAACAATTCAAATATCCAGCAACGAGACATGTTTTAAAGGTAAACCATCCAAGTAGTTTTTATTCATTAATATTTATAAATACACAAAGCAGCTTCATTAGAGATTATAGTTTTCCACTTCAGTTCTAGAAGGGAGGGGGTTAGGGGATGGGGTAACCTGGTGATGGGTATTAAGGAGAACACGTTTTGTGATGAGCACTGGGTGTTATATGCAACTAATAAATTGTTGAACACACATCAAAAACTAATGATGTACTTACTATATGTCGCCTAATTGAACATAATAATAAAAAAATGAAAAAATAAAAACCTCAGTGTTCATTATCGGTAGGAATAAAGGTATTTTCTTTACCATAGTGGTAACAAAATAAAATTAGCAATAATTACTTAATATTTATCAAGAATAATTAATTATTCTTAATAATTATAATTAATTATAATTAATATTTATTAAGAATAACTATTAAATATTTATATATTATATATTTATATGTTATATATTTTATATAATATGTAATATATTATATATTTATATATTATATAAATAAATATTAAATATTTAAATATTAAATATTAAGAATAATATTTATTCTTAATATTTATACTTAATATTTATTCTGTTTATCTTAAGTTTATTCGGTTTATCTTAAGTAAATTCTATTTACTTAATTTTATTTACCCAATTTACCTAATTGAACTGTATAATTCAATAAATAATTTGGTATAACATTATTTTGCACTATATTTTTTAAATTGAGGTACCTTGCATATAATTGTCAGTTTCATGTGTACAACATAATGATTTGATATTTGTATATATTGCAAAATGGTCACCACAAATTTAGTTAATAGCCATCACCTTTCATAGTCACAAAGTTTTTTTTTCTTGTGACGAGAACTTATAATCTACTCTTAGCTACTTTCAAATTTGCAGTACAGTATTACTGTTATTTAAAAAAATATTTTATTTATTTATTTGACAGAGCACAAGCATGGGGAGTGGCAGGCAGAGGAAGAGGGAGAAGCACGCTCCCCGCTAAGCAAGGAGCCCAATGCAGGGCTTGATCCCAGGATCCGGAGACCATGATCTGAGCCAAAGGCAAATGCTTAACCAACTGAACCACCCAGGTGCCCTGCAGTGCAGAATAATTAATTAGAGTTACCCTAGTGTCCAGTACATTTCCACAAAGTATTTATTTTATAACTAGAAGTTTGTATTTTTTGATTGCCTTCATCCAGTGTCTCCCACCTCCATCCTCCACCTCCGGCAACTGCCAGTCTATTTTCTTCAGTCTGTGCATATGGGTATTTTTATTTGTTTCTGATTCCACTTGTACATTTCACCTATACAGTATTTGTCTTTCTCTGATTTATTTCACTTAGCATAATGCCTTTAAGGTCCATCTGTGTTGTCAAAAATGGCAAAATTCCATTCTTTTTTATGGCCAAATCATACTGCATTGCATATTCACACACACACACACACACACACACACACACACACACATTTTCTTTATCCAATTTATCTGTTGATGGACACTTGGGAGGTTGTAAACATGGGTGCATATCTTTTTGAATTAGTAGTTTTGTTCTTCAGAGAAATACTCAGAAGTAGAATTGCTGGATTGTAGAGTAGTTCTGTTTTTAATATCTTGAGGAACCTCTACACTGTTTTTCATAGTGGCTGCACCAATTTGCACCAGTTTACATTCACACCAGCAGGGCACAGGGTATCCCTTTTCTTCACATCCTTGCTGACATTTGTTTAACATTTTTTTTTTTTTTTTTTAAAGTCAGGGTTTCAGGGTGCCTGGGACCAGGCTCAGTCGGTTAAGCATCTGCTTGAGCTCAACTCATGATCCCCGTGGGATTGACCCCTGTGGTTGGGCTCCCTGCTCAGAGGGCAGCCTAATTCTCCCTCTCCTGCTCCCCCTGCTTGTGCTCTCTCTCTCTGTAAAATAAATAAAATCTTAAAAAGAAAAATCACAGTTTCATCAAGGTTAGTTATGTCTCTTTAGTCTCATAATCCAAAATAGGTCTCCCTTTCCTCTTTTCCTCTCAGTATTGCATAAGCACGTGTGAAAGGACATCTGTTTTTTGGACAGTCACATTTTCCATTTAAAATTAATTTTGGGGGCATGGTGGGAGGCTGAGTCAGTCGAGTGTCCAATTTTTTTTTTAAAGGTTTTATTTATTTATTTGGCAGAGAGATAGAGCTCAAGTAGGCAGGGAGGCAGACAGAGATACCATCACTGGTAATGTTTCTGGTATATTTTTCTATAAGTATTATAAGCATTTACAAACGTGTGTTTGTAGTGCCACTGGCCTGCTTTATTCATTCGTTTGTTTCATTCCAAGCAAGATAGCCAACCAAGATAGTTTTATTTATTTGTTCTTTTTTAGATTCTGTACTTTTTTTTTTAAGATTTTATTTATTTATTTGACAGATCACAAGTAGGCAGAGAGGCAGGCAGAGAGAGAGGGAGAAGCAGGCTCCCTGCTGAGCAGAGAGCCCGATGCGGGGCTCGATCCCAGGACTCTGAGACCATGACCTGAGCCGAAGGGAGAGGCTTTAACGCACTGAGCCACCCAGGCGCCCCTAGATTCTGTAGATTTTTTTTTTTTTAATTTTTATTTATTTGACAGAGAGAGATCACAAGTAGACAGAGAGGCAGGCAGAGAGAGAGAGAGAGAGAGAGAGAGGGAATCAGGCTCCCTGCTGAGCAGAGAGCCCGATGTGGGACTCGATCCCAGGACCCTGAGATCATGACCTGAGCCGAAGGCAGCGGCTTAACCCACTGAGCCACCCAGGCGCCCCTTATTTGACAGCAAGAGAGAGATAGCAAGAGAGGGAATACAGGCAGGGGGAGTGGAAGAGGGAGAAGCAGGCTTCCCACGGAGCAGGGAGCCTGATGCCAGGCTGGATCCCAGGACCCTGGGATCATGACCTGAGCTGAAGGCAGGCTCTTAATGACTGAGCCACCCAGGTACCCCACAAGTGTACTCCTTAAACTCGATCACTGAGTCACCCATCCTCTTACCTACCTTAAGTATATGTTTTTTAGCATGCTGTGGACTGAATCATGTTTTTGTAAAATTCGTATGTTGAAACTCTAACCACCACTAACGATGGGATTTGGAGATTGGCTTTTGGGAGATAATTAGGTTTAAATGAGGGAACGAAGGTAGGGGCCTCCTGTTATTCTCTTATAAGAAGAGACACCAGAGAACTTGCTGTCTCTTTCTGCCATATGAGGATGGATACCAAGAAGGTGGGTATCTGTAAGCCAGGAATCCGACTGTGCTGGCACCCTGGTTTCAGATTTTCGGTCTCCAGAACTGTGAGAAAATAAATTTTTGTTTAAGCTTCTCAGTCTGTGCTAGTGTATTATGGCAAACCAAGCAGATAATGCATAGTGTGGAAGTGTGGATGAAGCACTTTTGCTACTTAACAGAAGTATTGCAGTTCCCTTGAGGAAGTATTGTCATGTTAATATTCACATTTTCTGTAGAACCTATTTTCTACTTGGAAGAATGACAGACTGTTCAAATAGAGGCAGGGCATAGATAGAGACGGAGGAGCCCAAGTTAACAGTATCAGGAGTGAAAGAGGGGCAATCACTGCAGCTCTTATAGATGTTAAAATGTTAGTAAGAGGGACACCTGGGTGGCTCAGTCTGTTAAAGTGGCTGCCTTCGGCATAGGTCATGATCCTAGGGCCCTGGGATCGAGCCCTGCATGGGGCTCCCTGCTCAACGGAGAGCCTGCTTTTCTCCCTCTCCCTCTGCCTACTTGTTCTCTCTCTCTCTCTGTCAAATAAAATAAATAAGTAAAGTCTTTAAAAAAATTATAGAGAATGCATGAACAACTCTATGCCCTAAAATGTGGCAACTTTAATGAAATTGATCAATTCCTTTCAAAGAGCAAACTACCAAAACTTATTCAAGAAGGAATAGATAACCAAAATAGTTTTTCTTTTTCTTTTTTTTAAAGATTTTATTTATTTATTCAACAGAAAGAGAGAGATCGCAAGTAGGCAGAGAGACAGGCAGAGAGAGGGGGAAGCAGGCTCCCCACTGTGCAGAGATCCCGATTTGGGGCTCGATCCCAGGACCCTGAGATCAAGACCTGAGCTGAAGGCAGAGGCTTAACCCACCAAGCCATCCAGGCACCCCAAGAATAGTTTTCTTTTAAAGAAACTGAATTCATTGTTAAAAACCTTCCAGTAGGGGAAACTTGAGGCCCATTCAAATGGTTTCACAGAATTCTACCAAACATTTAAGGAGGAAATAGTGCCAATTCTGTACAGTCTCTTCCAGGAAATACTAGAAGGAATACTTAACCATGTGGCTTGATATAAAACCAGATAAAGATATTACAAGAAAAGAAAACTACATCAGTATCCTTTATGAACATGAATGTAAAAGTCACAACAAAGTGTTAGTAATTAAGATTCAACAATATATAAAAAGGATGATCTATCATAACCAAATGGGATTTATTTTGGGAATGCGGGGATGTTCCACATTTGAAAGTCAGGCTAATTAAAAGACTGAGAAAAGCCATATAAATAAATGAATAAGCATTTGACAAAATTCTTTTTTTTTTTTTTGAAGATTTTATTTATTTATTTGAGAGAGAGACAGAGATAGTGACATAGTGAGAGAGCACGAATGGGGAGGAGAGAGAGAAGGGGCTCGATCCTGGACCTGTGAGATCCTGGGATTCCCCAGAAACATGGCCTGAGCTGAGGACACTTAACTCACTGAGCCACCCAGGTACCCCTCTTAGTACTTTCTTTCTTTCTTTTTTTTTTTAAAAGATTTTATTTATTTATTTGACAGATCACAAGTAGGCAGAGAGGCAGGCAGACAGAGAGGGGGAAGCAGGCTCCCCACGGAGCAGAGAGCCTGATGTAGGGCTCGATCCCAGGACCCTGGGATCATGAGCTGAGCCGAAGGCAGAGGCTTTACCCCACTGAGCCACCCAGGTGCCCCTCTTGGTACTTTCTTGATAAAAATTCTTACAGATTAGGAATGGAAGGGTTTTTCTTTTACATGTTGAAGGGCATCTATAAAAATCTATAGCTAATATCACATTTAATAGAGAATACTTAATAGAGAAAGACGGAGAACAGTGCAATAAGGCAAGAAAAAGAAATAAAGCTTTTAGAACAGGAAGACATAAATTGCCCTTATTTACAGATGACATGATTACCTATGCAGAAACCTCCAAGGAATTGATAAGAAATCTAGGATCAACATGTTAATTTAGCAAGGTTGCAGAATAAATGGACAGTGTATAAAAATTAATTGTGTTTCTTTATACTGCCAGTGAACAGCTGGGAATGGAAATAAGTAAAACACAGTTCCGTTTAAATAGCACCAAAACCAGGTATAAATCGGACAAAGCATGTCTGTGTGTCTGAAACTACAAAACATGGTTGAAGCAAATCACAGAAGACCTAAATGATTGTAAAGAATTACCTGTTTATGGTTTGATGACAGATACTGTTAAAATATAATTTCTTCTCAGATTGGTCCATAAAGATCAAAATCTCATTTTTTTTTTTTTAAGATTTTATTTATTTATTTGACAGAGATCACAAGCAGGCAGAGAGGCAGGCAGAGAGAGAGGAGGAAGCAGGCTCCTTGCTGAGCAGAGAGCCCAAAGCGGGGCTCGATCCCAGGACCCTGAGATCATGACCCGAGCCGAAGGCAGTGGCTTAACCCACTGAGCCACCCAGGCACCCCAAAGTCTCATATTTTTTATGGGTAATAAGCTGCTTTTAAAAATTATAAAATGGCAAAGCAACACAAATTGCTAGATCACTTTTGATGAAGAACAACATAGTTGGGGAATCTGATCTGAAATCTAGCGGATTTCAAGACATTCTGTAAAGTTAAAGTAATCAAGATATTGAGGTGGATCCACATAAAATACAGTCAGTTGATTTAAGCAAAGGTGTAAAAGCAATTTGGTAGAAAAAAGAGTCTTTTTCAGCATACGGAGTTGGAACAATTGGACACCGTATGAGAAAAAAGAATTTCAAACCATCCCTTATTCCTAATACTGAAATGAACTCAAATAGATCAGAGATCTAAATGTGAAATGTAAAATAATACAATTGGCAGAGGAGAACAAAGGAGAAAAATCTTTATAATCTTGGTTTAGATGAAGATTTCTAGGGGTACTTGGGTGGCTCAGTGAGTTAATCTTCTGACTTCAGCTCAGGTCTTGATCTCTGGGTCCAGGGATTGAGCCCCATGTCAGGCTCCCTGCTCAGTGGGGAGTCTGCCTTTTCCTCTCCCTCTGCCTTCACCACTCCCCCTACTTGTGCTCTCTCTCTCTCCCTCTCTCTCTGTCAAATAAATAAAAAAGTAAAATCTTAAAAGGAAAAAAAACTCCTCTACATTAAGAAAACAACCCAATTAAAGAATGGGGAAAATATTTGAACAGAAACTTTGCTGGACAAGATATATGGGTGGTAAGTAAGGACCAAAAAAATGCTCTATATCATTTGTCTTGAGGGAAATGCAAATTAAAACCACAGTGAGGGGTGCTTGGGTGGCTCAGTGGGTTAAAGCCTCTGCCTTGGGCTCAGGTTGTAACCCCAGGGTCCTGGATTGAGCCCCGCATTGTGCTCTCGCTCAGCAGGGAGGCTGCTTCCCTTCCTCTGTGTCTGCCTACCTGTGATCTCTGTCTGTCAAATAAATAAATAAAATCTTAAAAAAAAAAAATACAACCCACAATGAGATACTACTATATATCTGTTAGGGTGACTAAGAAACAAAACAAACAACTCTTCTCTGCCTAGTTGACAAGTATTAATGAGGATGTAGAGCAACTGGAACTTTTGTAGTTGCTAGTGGGAATGTAAGATGGTATAGGCACTTTGGGAAATCTTTTCGCAGTTTCCCGTAAAGTTAAATATAAAGTTACATGACCCCACACTTTCAATCCTAAATATTTACCCAAGAAAAATGAACACTTAACATTTATACAAAACTACACATGACTGTCAGTAGTAATTTTGTTCAAATTGCCAAGCACCGTGGACAATTCAGGTGTCCCTCAATTGGTGAATGGAAAAACAAACATAAAAAAGGAATTACTGGTACTTGAAACAACATTGGTGAATCTCATAATTATTATGCTAAATGAAAAATGCCAAACTTAAAAGGGTACACAGTGTGTGATTCTCTTTATATGACATTCTGCAAAGACATAAACTATAGTGATGGGAAACAGAAACAACATGGTTGCCAGGGACTAGGAGTAGTGGTAGAAAATTGGTAACAGGGTGCTGCATCTTGATTTTGGTTATTTTATGATTCTGTGCATTTGTCATAACCTAGAAATGTTCCAAGTTCTAAAGTTCTAAGTTCTAAAATTTACTTTTTGGTGAATGTAATTTTAAAAATAAGTTAATCAAGAGTATGAGAAGATAGGCCAGAAACTGGGAGATAATACTTACAGAAGATTTATCTCATAAAGGATTGTTGTCCAAAATATACAAAGAACTCTTAAAACAGGGTACCTGGTTGGCTCAGTTCGTTAAGCGTCTGCCTTTGGCTCAGGTCATGATCCCAGAGTCCTGGGATGGAGTCCTGAGTAGGGCTCCTTGCTTGGCAGGGAGCCTGCTTCTCCATCCCCTTCTGCTGCTCCCCCTGCTTGTGCTCTGTCTCTCTCAAATAAATAAGTACAATCTTAAAAAAAAAAAAAGAACTCTTAAAACCTGAGAAAATGAACAACTTGGGCTGGCTCAGTTGGTAGAGCATGTGGGTCTCTCTCTCTTAAGGTATTCATTTGACAGAGAGAGCACAAGCAGGGGAAGCAACAGGCAGAGGGAGAGGGAGAAACAGGCTCTCTACGGAGTAAGGAGCCTGATGTAGGGCTCGATCCCAGGACTCTGGGATCATGACTTGAGGTAAAGGCAGACGCTTAGCTCACAGATGCCTCCCTATTTTTTTTTTTTTTTTAAAGATTTACTTATTTTATTTAAGAGAGCAAGAGAGCCAGCAAGCAGGAGGGGTGGGGCAGAGAGAATCTTAAGCAGAATCTTAAGCAGATTCCATACTGAGCATGAAGCCTGATGCAGGGCTCGATCTTAAGACCCTGAGACCTAAGACCCTGAGCAAAAGCCAGGTGTTGGACGCTTAACCAACTGTGCCACCTAAGGTGCCTCAAACATGTGGCTCTTGATCTTGGGGTCATGAGATGAGCCCCATGTTGGGTGCGGAGCTTACGTTAAAAAAAAAAAAATGGGCAAAATATCTAAACAGACCCTCACCAAAGAAAATACACAGGTGTCAAGCATATGGAAAGATGCCTAGCATCACATATCATCAGGGATCTGTCATTTTAAACAAGGAGATACCACTATACACGTATTGGAATGTCTCAAATCCAAAACACTGATAATAGTAAATGCTGGTAAGGATATGAAGCAATAAGAACTCTTATTCATTACTGGTGGGAAGGCAATATGGTGTGTAGTCACTTTGGATAGTTATTCATTTTCTTAAAAAACTAAGTGTACTCTGTTATCAGGGGATCCAGCAGTCCTCCTTTGTATTTACCCAGGTGAATTGAAAATATGACTGTACAAAAACTTGCATATGAATATTTATTGGAGCTTTATTTATTTATAAGTGCCAAAATTTAGAAGCAACCAAGATATCCTTCAGTGGTAAGCAAAGTGGTACATGCAGACAATGGGATATTAGTGCTAAAAAAATAAATGAGTTGGAAAAGACATGGTAGGACCTCAGATACATACTGCCAGGTGAAAAAATCCAATCTGAATACTGCTTAAAAAAAAAAAAAACAAGCCCATTACAATATATTAAATGAATTTAAAAGAAAAGAATGATAAACCATGGCATTCAAATGAGTATATGGCAGGTATTTTTCTTGAAGGGGAATGTAGGTAGACTGTGCTTCAAGGGAAACAGTTGTCAGCATTTGTTAGTGATAAAAATTGATTTGTAGGGGCGCCGGGATGGCTCAGTGGTTGAAGCCTCTGCCTTCGGCTCGGGTCGTGATCTCAGGGTCCTGGGATCGAGTCCCGCATCGGGCTCTCTGCTCAGCGGGGAGCCTGCCTCCTCCTCTTGTCTCTCTCTGCCTGCCTCTCTGCCTACTTGTGATCTGTCTGTCAAATAAATTAAAAAAAAAAAAATTGATTTGTAAAGATACAAGTTTTGAACACTTGTATCTGCCTTGTGAGATTGAGTTTCTCAGTAATTAATAGTTCTTTTTTAAATTATTTTTTTAAGGACAGGTCTGTTTTTCACATGCTTCTGCATATCTGTCTACGAACGCTTGTGTCTTAATGAAAGAAGATGTTGCTTGAAAGAAGGTTTTCACACAGTATAGGTTCAGTGAGATAAGCATATGGCTGTTCTCACATGCTTCTGCATGTAAGTTTACATACACTTATTTATTTATCTATCTATTTATTTATTTTTATTATTTATTTATTTGAGAGAGACACAGCGAGAGAGGGAACACGAGCAGGGGGAGTTGGAGAGGGAGAAGCAGGCCTCCAGCAGAACAAGGAGCCCGATGTGGGGCTCGATCCCAGGACCCTGTGATTATGACCTGAGCCATCCAGGTGCCCCTACACTTATATTTTAATAAATGAAAATGTTACTTGAAAGATACTTTAGGGGCACCTGGGTGGCTCATTAACGCGTCTGCCTTTGGCTTGGGTCATAATGCCGCACCCGGCTCTCTGCTCAGCAGGAGGCCTGCGTTCCCTCTCCTAGTCCCCCTGCTTTGTGTTCCCTCTCTTGCTGTCTCTCTCTGTTAAATAAGTAAATAAAACCTGAAAAAAAAAAGACTCTTTATATGCAGTGTAGTTTCAAAGATGGTTTATGCACAGTGTGGTTTCAGTGAGTTAAGCATAGGGCTGTTCACATATGTTTATAAACTGGTGCCATATAAAAGATGTTAGTTGAAGGTTGCATTAAAAACAGTGTAGTTCAAATGAGTTAAGCGTACTGCTGTTCTCGTATGTCTCTACACATAAGTATACAAACACATGTAGTATTGATGAAAGAAGTTACTTGAACAATGGTTAATACAAACTCTGGTTTTGGGATGCCTGGGTGGCTCAGTTGGTTAAGCGGCTGCCTTTGGCTCAGGTCATGATCAGGTCCTGGGATTGAGCCTCGCATTGGGCTCCCTTCTCCGCAGGGTCTGCTTCTCCCTCTCCCTTCGCCGGTCACCTGGCTCATGCTCTCTCATCTCTCTCTCAAGTAAATAAATAAAATCTTAAAAAAAGAATACAGACTCTGGTTCAGCGAGTTTAAGTGTATGGCTATTCCCATATGCTTCTACACATACTTTAACAAACACTTGTATCTTAATGAAAGAAGATGTTAGTTGAAGACCAGTGGTGATTTTAATAAAAATGATTATTTTGTTTTATAAGAAATGTGAGTTAGATATGTATAATTCTGTGAAGCCAATGTTTTCTAAATGATCAGTGCATGATGTAAAATCATGCATAGTTAAAAGTTCTCAAGTGCAAAATAAACAAATGCACTTTAATGTAACAGAGTACTAAAAGCTTGTTGATGTGATTTATTTGTATATTTTAAAGATTTTATTTATTTATTTGAGAGAGCGAGAGAGCACGAGCTGGGGGTGGGGGATGAGAAGCAGGCACCCTGCTGATCCAGGACGCTGGGATCATGACTTGAGCTACTGCAGGTGCTTTACTGACTGAGTCACCCTGATGCCCCTTATTAATGTGTAGATGTCACATTGTCACATTTTGTTGGAATATTAAAGAATATGCACAACTTTCTGAGAAGGCTATTATATTTTTTCTAAATATATATCTGTAGGGGTCCATATATTTTTCATATACTTCAACCCAAATAACACACTGCAATAGGTTGAATGCAGCTGACATGAGAATCTAGCCGTTTTCATTTAAATTAAGTTAGACATTAAAGAGATTTGAAAAAAATGTAAAAAATAAGTGTCACTCTTTTTTTTTAAGATTTTATTTATTTATTGGACAGAGAGAGAGATCACAAGTAGGCAGAGAGGCAGGCAGAGAGAGACGAGGAAGCAGGCTCCCTGCCAAGCAGAGAGCCCGATGCGGGGCTCTATCTGAGGACCCTGAGATCGTGACCTGAGCCGAAGGCAGAGGCTTAACCCACTGAGCCACCCAGGTGCCCCAGTGTCACTCTTTTTACTAGCTGTTTTTGGGGAAGGGGAAATAGTTATTATAATGGGTTTTTCATTTTTTTTATTTTTTATTTTTTACTGTGAAAAAAATGTATATTTAGATTTAGCCAGCTGGACTCAGTTTAGATGATCCCAGTTTTTTTTTTTTTTTAAAGATTTTATTTATTTATTTGATAGAGATCACTAGTAGACGGAGAGGCAGGCAGAGAGAGAGAGAGAGAGATAGGGAAGCAGGCTCCCTGCTGAGCAGAGAGCCTGATGTGGGACTCGATCCCAGGACCCTGAGATCATGACCTGAGCCCAAGGCAGTGGCTTAACCCACTGAGCCACCCAGGTGCCCCTGAAGGCAGAGCTTTAACCCACTGAGCCACCCAGGCGCCCAGTGTCTTTTTTTTTTTTTTTTCTTCTTTATGTTCCCAGTTTTGTTGGCAACGTCTAAAGCATTATAGTCAGGAGCCAGTCCAACATGCTTTCTCTCCATTGGGTCTGTTAAGGGTGTTGACCTTGACCACATCAGTGTCAGAGTTTCTTCACAGCCTGTTGCTTGTTGGTCTTAACATCTACAATGAACACAAGTGTGTTGTCTTCAGTTTTCTTCATGGATGACTCTGGTCAGGGGGAACTTAATGATGGCATAGTGGTTAAGCTTATTTTTCCCAGGGATGCTGTTTGAAGAATATTTGGGATGCCTTTGGAGACGTAATATCTTGGGATGTCAGAATGTAGGTGATGTGCAGATTTCTTTCTGTGACTGGATGTCTTTCAGCACTGCTTTCTTGGCCTTCAAAGCCTTTGCTTTGGCTTTGGCTTTGGGAGAGGCAGGGGCTTTCTTCTTTGTCTTTGGCGTCATCGTTGTGAAAGGAGGGTTTATCATTATTTTAAATATATGTTAAATATTTTGAAGTTTTCTGTTTTAATTTCTAAATGGCAAGTATCTATAAATATCACAATAAACAAAAATTTAGGGGAATCCTCAAATTTATTTTTTTCAAGATCTTATTTGTCTAAGAGAGAGAGTGCACACATAAGAAGGGGGGAGCGGCAGGCAGGGGAAGAAGCAGTCTCCCTGCTGAGCAGGGAGCCCCACATAGGGCTCAGTTCTAGGACCCTGAGATCATGACCTTAGCCAAAGGCAGACACTTAATGACTGGGCCACCCAGACACCCCAGAATGCTCAATTAAAAGTAAAGGTGTCCTGGGCCCCTGGGTGGCTCAGTTGGTTAAGGAACTGCCTTTGGCTCAGGTCATGATCCTGGAGTCCCAGGATTGGGTGCCACATTGGGCTCCCTGCTCAGTGGAGAGTTTGTTTCTCCCTCTGATCTGTCCCCTCTCGTGCTCTCTCTCCCTTCCTCTCTCTCTCTCTCTCTCTCTCTCTCTCTCTCTCTCTCATAAATAAATAAATAAATTGTTAAGTAATCTTTAAAAAAAAAAATAAAGGTGTCCTGAAATAAAAAGTTTAGGACCTTGCTGTTCTAAGGAAACTGTTTAAGAAGTAAACTATCAAAGTTACTTGGATGTCTCGTGGTTCTCAAATTTTTGCTGCACTTTAATATCATTTGGGAGCTTTTAAAAATCTCTGCTGCCCAATTCATATCCCACACAATTAAATTAGAATGAAGATGAGAGCCTTAAAGCCTGGCTTTGGGAAAGCTGGCTTCAGATCATAATTGAATCTTTGAATTTCTTATTCCTAATTTAAGAGGTCACTTTAGGGGCGCCTGGGTGGCTCAGTGGGTTAAAGCCTCTGCCTTCGGCTCAGGTCGTGATCCCAGGGTCCTGGGATCGAGCCCCGCATCGGGCTCTCTACTCAGTGGGGAGCCTGCTTCCTCCTCCTCTCTCTCTCTCTGTCTGCCTCTCCGCCTACTTGTGATCTCTCTCTCTGTGTCAAATAAAATCTTTAAAAAAAAAAAAAAAAAGGTCACTTTATCAGAAAATGCTGTATTTTTGTTTATTTTTGCAAAGATAAATTCAGTATTCCAGTGAGAATTAGTTTGTCCAGTTTTTATTGGTTAAATACTTGCTAAGTTAATATAATCCATTTTTAAAAACAGTGTAAAAATGAAAAAGCTCTCCTGCTTTGTATGCTAAGGACAAGGATAAAAACCACATTCACTAATCACTGACTTTATCTTCATTGAAAACAGTTGATGGTATAGGTTTCTTTATCCCAGAATCATACTTTTGAAATATTGAATTGTTCTTTCTAACTAAGCTGAGTGGCGAGAATTTTGGTCATATATGGATTATATGTAAAAGTTTTTAACTTTGGACACAGAAAACTACATCTAAAAGCGCAGGTACAGTATCAAGTAATATGCATTAAACTGGTCTAGTGCAGTATCCACTAAAATGTTTCAGTAACTACAGCTTAAATATGCAATGGAAGCTGCTTTTAACCCCAAGGTTATGAAGAATTATGCAGCTAAATCTTTGGCTGAAAGCTATAAAAATTGGGCAGCCCCTACACTGAGAGTTAATTAAAGTTCATCTTTGGGTGCCTGGCTGGCCCACTCGGTTAAGTGACTGACTCCTGGTTTGGACTCAGGTCATGATCTCAGGGTGGTGAGGTTGAGGCCCATGAAAGTCTTCCAACTCAGTGGGGTGTCTGTCCCTTTCCCTCCCCTCTCCACTCAGATAAATTAAAAAAAAAAAAAAAAAAAAAAGATCTTTAATGTCCAGTTTAGATATCAGCAAATTTATGGTAGCAGTCTTAAAATGCTTATCTTTTTTTTTTAAAGATTTTATTTATCTGACAGAGAGAGAGAAAAAATAAGCAGCGGGAGAGGCAAGCAGATGGAGAGGGAGAAGCATACTCCCTGCTAAGCAGGGAGCCTGATGTGGGGCTCAATCCCAGGACCCTGGGATCATGACCTGAGCTGAAGGCAGACACTTGACCCACTGAGCCACCCACGCACCCCTTAAAATGCTTATCTTTTCAGTTGACTATGTGTATTCTCAGCATGGGTGGTTTGTTTTTGCCAATTAGTGAATTGTTCATGTTAACTTTATTTTCTCATGTTAACTTTTTAAATTTCTTTTTTTTTCCTTTTTAAAGATTTATTTATTTATTTATTTGACAGGCAGAGATCACAAGTAGGCAGAGGTAGGCAGAGAGAGAGGTGAAAGCAGGCTCCCTGCTGAGCAGAGAGCCCGATGCGGGGCTCGATCCCAGGACGCTGGGATCATGACCCGAGCTGAAGGCAGAGGCTTGAACCCACTGAGCCACTCACGCGCCCCTAAATTAATTAATTAATTAATTAATTTTTAAAAGATTTTATTTATTTGACAGACAGAGATCACAAGTAGGCAGAGAGGCAGGCAGAGAGAGAGGCGGAAGCAGGCTCCCCGCGGAGCAGAGAGCCCGATGCGGGACTCGATCCCAGGACCCTGAGATCATGACCTGAGCCGAAGGCAGAGGCTTAACCCACTGAGCCACCCAGGTGCCCCTAAATTTATTTTTTATTGAGATAATTTATATATATATTCAGTTCATTTGTGAGAAATAACAGAGAATGATCTGTATACCTTACCTAATTTGTGCCACTTTGAAAACTGTAGTACAATATCACAAATTGAATATGGACATGAAGTTAATCTCCAGTTTTTACAGAGATTTTGTGAGTTTTATTTGTACTCTTGTGTGTGAGTTCTCTGCAATTTCATTGTGTATATATATTTGTATATTTACTACCATAGTCGGGATACAGTTCGTCACTGCAGTAGTTGCCCTTTTATAGTCACACCGCTTCCCTATTCCTAACTCCTGGCAATCACTGATCTGTTTTCCATTTTTGTCATCTTGTTATTTCAAGAATGTCACATAAATGAAAGTATACAGCATATGACCTTTTGGATAGGTTTGTGTATCTAGTACCAGAGTCAAGGTACAGAATCATTTGAACTTTTATTTTTAATTAATTTATTTTTAAGAGATTTTATCTATTTGTCAGAGAGAGTGTGTGTACGCATGCATAAGCAGGGAGAGGGATGGGTGGAGGGAGAACCAGTCTTCTCACTGGGCAAGGAGGCCGATGTCGGACTCTATCCTAGAACCCTGGGATCATGACCTGAGCAGAAGGCAAACATTCAGCCGATTGAGCCACCCAGTTAGTTGTCCCATGAATCATGTGAACTTATTTTAAAAACTATTTTAACAGTTACCTTCTTGTTTATTCTTTAAAAAACCGAATGGTCTCAGTATTGCTCCTGATTTGTTCAGGATTCGTATTTATTAATGATTGGGCAGTGAAGAAAAAGAGATCGTGATCATTTTTGTTACCGGTCTTGGTTACCACTCATGTAGGTCCCCTCAAAGTTCTGTGACAGATTATATATCAGATCTCTTTTAGGGTAGATTATTCATCCCAGGACCTACTTACTGGTCTGGAGATAGATTATTTTAAAATAGAGGTTTCCAGGCTGGTTTTCTGACAGTGGAGTCTAGGTTTGCATTAATGAGAGTGGGGATCTTAAAACCTTCTATTTTTTTTTTAAAAGATTTTATTTATTTATTTGACAGAGATCACAAGTAGGCAGAGAGATAGGCAGAGAGAGAGGAAGGGAAGCAGGCTCCCTGCTGAGCAGAGAGCCCGATGCGGGGCTCGATCCCAGGACCCTGGTATCATGACCTGAGCCGAAGGCAGAGGCTTTAACCCACTGAGCCACCCAGGCGCCCCAAAACCTTCTGTTATTTTTTAAAGTTGTACAGTAATTTTACTTGCTATCCTAGCTATTTAATGCAGCAATAATTTGTTCTTGGTTAGAATTATTTCATCTCCGTTTGGGAAAACAAGCTTTCTTTTGCTAATCAGAAACTCTGATTAGTGGTTGATATGGTAAGAATTATTTTATTTGATAATTGGACCAGATCCTGGTGCCATAGCTACTACCACTTAGGGCATTTGCCACATAGGAATTTCTTTGGCTATGAATACAACAGTGGTAGCAGAAATTAAGTGATCAAAAGAGGAAGTTGCATAGATAGGAAATCCACAGGAAGAAGATACTTTTTTTACTTGTGACTCAGTATACACACGTGTACAGCTGAAACAGAAGTTTCACAAAAACAGTTCTTTCTTGTAAAACGTAATTTCAGTATTAGGTGTTCTATTAAAAAAATTTTTTTTATTATTATTAAAGTACTGTTGTTTATTAGCCAAGTTGATTTCAGGAACCACCAACTATGATGTGACTTCTACTTTAAAGAAAACTGCTTTCGGCCAGTTCGTGACACTAGGTCATGGAGGGTTTTTTTTTTTCCTTTTAAGTAAACTCTATACCCAGCGTGGAGCTTGAACTCATGACTGACTGAGCCAACCAGGTGCCCCAAGTTGTGTGTGTGTATTTTTATTTTTATTTATTTTTAAAAAAAATTCAGAGCCTCAGTTCTACACTCTTAAACAGTAGTTTAAAGATCTTTGGGGCTCCTGGATGGCTCAGTCGGTTAAGCATATGACTTGGGTTTCGGCTCAGGTCATGATCTTAGGGTCGTGAGGTCGAGCCTGGCATTAGGCTCTGCACGAGATTCTCTTATCTCCCTCTGCTCCTTCTCCCAGTCATGCTCTAGAGTGTGTTCTCTCTCAAAAATAAATAAATTTAAAAAAAGATCCTTTCATTCAATCTTTTATTCAATTATATGAAACATTTAGTAAATTCATTTTGGATTGAACTTGTGGAATTAGTTTTAGCAAGGTTATTTTCCTGTTTAAAAAAATATATAAAAAATATCTGTCTCTCTCTCTATATCTATATCCGTCTGTTTTTTCCCTGTGTTTTAGTTGGATATCAGCTGTGATGGTGAAATTTTCCTAATGGAGTCAGAAATGTTTGGTTGTGGATGATTATGGTTGATTGGATGTGTGGATGATTTGGTTGTGGGTGATTATGGTTGTTACTATGTGGATGATTTGGTTGTGGGTTATGTTTGGTTGAGGAAATGATTATGCTGACCCTGGTATGCTGAGTGAATGACAGAGCATTACTTGTTTCTTTTCTTTTCTTTTCTTTCCTTTTTTTTTTTTTTATTTAAGATTTTTACTTATTTATTTGACAGAGAGATCACAAGTAGGCAGAGAGGCAGGCAGAGAGAGAGGGGGAAGCAGGCTCCCTGCTGAGCAGAGAGCCCCATGTGGGGCTTGATCCCAGGACCCTGAGATGATGACCTGAGCCGAAGGCAGAGGCGCCCCTAATTTATTTCTTTTTACCGTGTCTTTTCCTATTATTTACCCCTAGCCCACCCCAAATTTTAACATGAGAGTGGCTTGTGTTGTAAGCATCCTGTTGTATTCCTGTTGCCTAAGATAGATCCGTCCGGGCAAACAGGTGTAGTAGATTCTCAGTGTAGTAGTAGATGCTTACATTACTTTCTTTTTGAGCTCTTCTATTCTTATATACTGTCAGTCTTTTGAGAGCAGACTGTGTGTGTGTATCCATCTTTATTGCCTGTCAAGTAGTTGGTTGTCAAGTAGTTGGTGCTAATAAGTTATTGAACTGAATTGTGTTTCTCATTATGCTTCCCCATGCCACAGGGATTTTTCATGTATTTCAGAATTTCTGAGTGTGTTTGTACTCAGGTTAGGAACTACCTCAGTGATTTTGGTGGTGCCTGCTTATTACCCAAATTAATTTTTCTATATAATTTCCAGTTTAAGTCTTAACGTTTTTTGTGTGTGTGTGTGTGTGTGTTTTTTTTTTTAAGATTTTTATTTATTTGACAGAGAGAGAGAAACAGTGAAAGAAGGAACACAAGCTGGGGATAGTGGGAGAGGGAGAAGCAGGCTTCCCGCTGAGCAAGGCACCTGATGTTGGGCTTAATCCCAGAACCCTGGGATCATGACCTGATCTGAAGGCAGATGCTTAATGGCTGAGCCAGCCAGGTGCCCCAAGTCTTAACCTTTCTTAGAAATCCCTTCCTGGGGGCGCCTGGGTGGCTCAGTGGGTTAGGCCGCTGCCTTCGGCTCAGGTCATGATCTCAGGGTCCTGGGATCGAGTCCCGCGTCGGGCTCTCTGCTCAGCGGGGAGCCTGCTTCCCTCTCTCTCTCTCTTTGCCTGCCTCTCTGTCTGCTTGTGATCTCTCTCTGTCAAATAAATAAATAAAATCTTTAAAAAAAAAAAAAAGGAAAGAAAAG